>NC_092384.1:24969466-25288419 GCF_030028105.1 Mobula birostris | reverse complement strand
GTCTCTTTCACCAATCAACTTCCCAGCTCTTTACTTCATCCTTCCCACTCCAAATTTCACCTATCACCTTGTGTTTCTCTTTCCCCTCCCCCATGTTTCAAATCTACTCTTCAGCTTTCTTTTCCAGTACTGCCGAAGGGTTTCAGCCCAAAGCGTCCACTGTGCTCTTTTTCCATAGCTGCTACCTGGCCTGCTGAGCTCTTCCAGCATTTTGTGTGTGTCGCTTGGATTTCCAGCATCTGCAGATCTTCTTGTTTGTGATTGAACGCTTTTGTAATTCTACTATTATTTGGAATAACCTGAGAATAAGGGCAAACAGCAAGGCCATGATCTCCATCTGCACTTCTCCCTGCCTTAGTAAAGCAGCCAAGATAATCAAAGACCCCATCCACCTTGGGTGTTCTCTCTTCTCCCTTCCCTCCCACTGGGCATTAGATACAAAAGCCTGAAAGAATGCAGACCAGGCTCAAGGACAGCTTCCAGCCTGTTGTAATAAATTGACTGATTGGACGTACATTATGATAAGATGGCCTCACAATCGACCTCGTTGTGGCCTGGCACCTTTTTGGCTGCTGGCATGGCCCTCTCTCTGTTTCTGTGACTCTATGTTCTGCATTCAGTTACTGCTTTTCTCTTGTATTGCCTGAGTGATGAAATGAACTGTATGGATGGCATGCAGACATCCCGCCCTGCAAAAACTCAGTTCAGGGAGGTCTCAACCTCATAGCAGCCTGTATCAATGAATTTGTTAATTTTGCAAGACATCAGATTCACAAGTGTTTTGTGAGACAGCTGACTTCTGAATTCTGTCCTAATGTGACGCACCATGCTGAATGCCCTTTCCACATCACAGTTAGAATTTGGCAGCACCAAAAGCAGCTTCATCAACTGGCAGAGCTCTTTGAATCTCAACTGCCCTGTGCTCACAGATTTTACTTTGGACAGCTTCCCCCAGAACTCATCAACTGGCAAACTTTTGTAGTTTGGCACCAGTCCTTCAAGGTTAGTTGAGACATAATGCAGGACTCACCTCAACATGTCTTTTACAGTCACTTAACCCACCATGGGCAATAGAGCAGTCACTGTTGCAAACAGTGCAGCAAGCAACACTGTCATTATTTTTGACCCCTATTAGGCAGGGGTACACATTAGTGTAGTCTGGGGTGATGTATGTTTTATATTTTCTTTTTTTGGAACACTCTGCCATGGCACTACAGGACACTAAACTGAACTGATGGACAATGAAAGAGAGAGGGGTCAACTGTAAAGCCTGCCCACAGAGAAAACTGATAGTCTACTTAGCACAAGGAGAGGCCAATCAGGATGCTCTCTCGGTCACTCTCTCGCTACGTCTGTCACTCTCACTCTCTCTGTCTGTCTGTCTCCCTCTCCCTCTCACTCTCAAAAAAATCGATTTCCGGGACATTGTATATAATTTGCGGGTGTCAGGGAGCCTCTATCAATATGCAGGGAGACTCATGGAACTTGCGGGAGAGTTGGGATGTCTGGGCATGCAAGATGAAAATTTTGGTTCTACCTCAGGACGTGTAATGATAATAAATCAATTCCCAATGGTTGTGTGCCATCTGATTGGTGAGCCCTCTTTCAGACTGTGCTGTTCCACTGCAGGCCCCATTTGTGTGAACATTGTGAATTTCTTTAAGTTGGGGTTATACAGTACAGAGAGTGATTTTCACAAAAAATGCCTGCTGTCCGGCTTGTCTTCATTGTCCATTGAGCTGATGCCGTCAGGAAGCCAAGTCCTCAGCACGATCAGCTCTGAAGGATGTGGGACTGTTTACGGTAGTGTTCAAGCTGGGGCTGCAGCCACAGAGGGAGGTGGAAAATGAGGGAGGGGGGAGGACAGAAAGGTATCGAGTGGGACAAGCTTTAACCATTCCCACTCTGGAAGTTGGACACCCACAAGAGCACCACCCTGAGAGCAGGAGGAGTGACACTCAGCTGATCTTAGTATATACAGTAGAATAAGACCTTTAGGAATGAGATGAGGAGATATGTTTTCACTCAAAGGGCTCCTGAATTCCCGAATTCTCACCACAGAGGGAATGGAGGCCGAGTCTTTAAATATTACTAAGAAGCAGGTACATATCTGGACACAAAAGATATTACAGGATAGGGGAAGAAGGTCTTGGGTTAGAAAATGATTATGAAATTTTTTTAAGATGGCGCTGATGAAGCCCCGTGACTAATTATCACTGGCAAACATAAAAATGAATAAAACTAACTACTTTAATAACAAGACATTTTCTGGTGAAATTTGTGGGGAGCGATCACACAAACAATGGAGAAGCAAACGAAGGTGAGCTGAGTTGAGGCTCGAAGCAAACGGGTGTGAGACAAAGTTGAGGCGAGGTCGAGGCAGAGTCAAGGCCAAGTGGAGGTGAGGCAAAGTCAGGGCGAACAGAGGCATGGCAGAATTGAGGCCCGTCCACCTAAACAGAGGTTTCATTGATCTAAGTGCCAGGCTTCTTTGGAAAGATGATGAATGGGCCAAAACATGGTGGAAGGGACCAGGCCCAGAGCGACAGAGACTGGAACCTGCCGATTGAAATGGCAGGGTGTCGAGACCAATAGAAAAGGTCGGATCGGATCTGCTCACTGCTCCGTGTCATTTTCTCGGCTCTCCGCTGAACCGAGGCTGATGCTGTGGCCTGCTCTGGAGACAGTTTTGTTTGGAAAAATAACCAAATATTTGAAGGGGAGTGGAAAAAAAAATGTGCATTATATGTAGTGACCTGAGGATACCACTAGATGTCAGCGTTGTACAGGCCCAGTACGAGCCCACAGTAGAAGCACACAGTACAAGATACTGCACACAAGGACAACATGCCTTATTAAATCCTGCAGAACTTCTGCTGCACAGGGTCACAGAACTGCTTCATTCCATAAATATTTAGACCTTTTCCACATATAAACTGGTCACCCTTCTAAAGAAAAGGATAGGGAATTGATTAATTGAAATTTGCTGGTCCACTAATTATGTGGACCTGATCAAAAATAGCCCAGATCAGAATAGGTGCCCATAGAATCCAAAATTACAATCTTAGTGAACCAATTAGTCAGAGAGCAATGAAACTGTCGTTTAGAAGTAAACTGGTATGTTCCACTTGTCTTATCAACTGAAGATAATATGATGTCTGAAGCCAATCCCACTTTCTAAACTCATAAGAGAGCTATTGATAATTTACTGAGACCCAAACAGCCTAACACCAAACCTTCTGCTACCAGGTCCTTCGGTTCCTTACCATAGTGTAAGCAGGACTGTTCCTTCAACAATATTCACTCCATTTGTGCATTTACAACAGTGGTCCCCAACCACCGGGCCGCAAGGCATGTGCTACCGGGCCGTGAGGAATTGATATAATTTGGCGATACGAGTCAGCTGCACCTTTCCTCATTCCCTGTCACCCACTGTTGAGCTTGAACGCACGCGAGGTCATTACCCGCGTGTCATCCATGTCAGCGCCGGAAGGAGATCAACTCCTCGAGCTTGCAAATGACGGCGGGCTGAAAAGTATGTTTGAAATAACATCTCTGCCGGCATTCTGGATCAAAGTCAAGGCTAAATATCCTGAGATCGCCATGGAAGCACTGAAAAAGTTGCTTTCATTTCCTACATATCTCTGCAATGAATGCAATGAAAACTAAATCGCGGAATAGACTGGACATAAGGAACCCCCTTCGAGTATCGCTGTCTCCCATCACCCCTCGATAGGACCGTCTTGTTGCAGGGAAACAAGCCCAGGGCTCCCACTGATTCAGCGATATTGGTGTGTTGCAATGATTTTATATGTTCATACGGGGAAAATATGTGCTGTGTGTTTAATATCCAAACATTACTTAAAATGTTATGATGTTACTGACTTATAAGTGACTTATATAACCATATAACAATTACAGCACGGAAACAGGCTACCTCTGTTCTTCTAGTCTGTGCCGAACACTACTCTCACCTAGTCCCACTGACCTGCACTCAGCCCATAACCCTCCATTTCTTTCCTGTCCATATACCTGTCCAATTTTTCTTTAAATGGTATTGAACCTGCCTCTACCACTTCTACTGGAAGTCGTTCAATACTTACTCCAAGCTCCCATGTCCTCCCCTGATAATTGACATCACTATATTCATGCGAGGAAAATTGTCGCTCTGTGTTTAATATTAAATTCGTTAGATAAACCCTTTACTCGTTTACTCGGCTCTCCACTGAACCGAGGCTGATGCTGTGGCCTGCTCCGGAGACAGTTTTGTTCGGAAAAATAACCAAATATTTGAAGGGGGGTGAAAAAATCCGCATTGTCTGTAGTGACCTGAGGATACCACTAGATGTCAGCATTGTACAGGCCCAGTGCGAGCCCACAGTAGAAGCACACGGTACAAGATACTGCACACAAGGGCAACGTGCCTTATTAAATCCTGCAGAACTTCTGCGGCACAGGGTCACAAAACTGCTTCATTCCATAAATATATAGACCTTTTTCACATATAAACTGGTCACCCTTCTAAAGAAAACGATAGGGAATTGATGAATTGAAATATGCTGGTCCACCAATTACGTGGACCTGATCAAAAATAGCCCAGATCACAATAGATGCCCTTAGAATCCAAAATTACAAACTTAGTAAACCAATTAGTCAGAGAGCAATGAAACTGTCATTTAGAAGTAAACTGGTATGTCCCATTTCCCTTATCAACTGAAGATAATATGATGTCTGAAGCTAATCCCACTTTCTAAACTCATAAGAGAGCGGTTGATAATTTACTGAGACCCAAACAGCCTAACACCAAGCCTTCTGCTACCAGGTCCTTCGGTTCCTCACCATAGTGTAAGCAGGACTGTTCCTTCAACAATATTCACTCCCTTTGTGCATTTACAACATTAAACGTAAACAGTAACATCTGATAAAGTTTAGATGCTGGAGATATGCCAATGAAAAACCAACAATCCAAATATTCACACTGTCTTGTTCCCTATCCATGCTGTCTGACCTGCTGGGTGTTTCTATCATTTTGTGAAGTACCCTTTCTTATTAGACGTTGACCCTCTCGATGGTTGCTCTTTGAGGATAACTGTAGAACATAGAACAGTACAGCAGAGTGCAGGCCCTTTGGCCATAATTTTGTGCTGAACTTTTAACTCAGCGCAAGATCAATCAAACTCTCTCCTCCCACATAGCCCTCCACATTTCTTTCATCTGTGTGCCTATCTAAGAGCCTCTTCCATCTCCCTAATGTAACTGTCTCTACCACCATCGCTGGAAGTGTATTCCATACACCTACCATTCCCTCTGTTAACAAACATACCTCTGATACCCCCCATACTTTCCTCCAATCACACTGAAATTATATCCACTCATATTAGCCATTTCTGCCCTGGGAGAAGTCTTGTCACCTTGGACACCACTATCAAATCTACCATCTCGAACCCTCCTTTGCTCCAGAGAGAAAAGTCCTGGCTCACTCAGCCTATCCTAATATGACATGCCCTCTAATCCAGGCAGCATCCTGGAAGATCTCTTCTGCACCCTCTCTAAAGCTTCCACATCATTCCTATATTGAGGAGACCAGAACGGAACATGATTGTCCACTCCGATCTCTCCAATGTATCCCCAGAGTGGGATGCAAACAGTCAATGAATTGAAAGGAAGGAAGAGTACGCGTTTGACAAAGTGGCAACAAATGGCACCAAGACTCCAACGGGATGAGAACCACAAACACAAGGAGCAATTATTCCACAGCATGCAAACATGCTCATGAACTCAGCTCCCAGCCCTGCCTCCTGTCCTAGTGAGGGGGTTGGAGCAGCACGTTGGGTGTGGTTGCTCTGTACCTTAATAAAATACTACAGATGCTGGAAATTCAAAATAAAGCAGAAAATTCTGGAAGAAATCAGTGGTCGAGTGGTATCTGTTCTTCTTCATCATCTTCTTCTGCTTCTCCTTTTGTTCTTCTATTTCTTCTTTTTCTCCTCCTTCTTCTTCATCTCCTTCTTCAGCCCATCAGGCCTACGGGGCATAGGTCACCAACAGCAGCTTGCCACAGTCCTCTGTCTTTTGTGTTTTCTGATGCGGTGTAGCCCATCTTCTTGGTCTTCGCCTCCTCTGCCAGGGATGAGGAGCTTAGACTTTTTGTTGGTGTTTCTGTTGTACGGTGTGTGTATGGGATAGGGTTGCTAGCCCCCCGCCCAACCCTCCTCCTTTCACAGCCGGGCTTCATACCGTCCATGGTAGAGTTGTGTCTGCTCAGGAAATGTTTATCCTTTTTGCTTGAAGTGCCTTTCAACAGAGCTGGAGGAGAGTGATTGTTAACTAGTGTGGTGATTGGGATGAATGGCAGAAGGGGGGGGGTGAGGGAGAGGTTAATGAAAAGCAAAGGATCTGTCAATATGTGTTACCAATAGAAGGAGATGAATCAAATCAGAAGAGAGGAAGGGACTGTCAGCAGTGATTGCCAGAAATAGAAAATAAAAGAAGGGGATGATTATCTGAAGTTGTTTAATTCCATATTGAGTCTGCAAAGCTGTAATCTGCTGTTGTGTCTGGAATTTGCAATGGCTTTCATTGTGATAGTAGAGAAGACAGTGTGGAAATGGGGCTGAGAATTAAAGTGACTTTCAGATGGAAGTTCAGGGTGATAGACTGAATTAACCATAGCTTTAATGAAAGGTTTCTCCTCCAGGCAACCAAATTTAGATTTGAGGTCTCAGTTCCTCCCCATTCAACAGAATAAAATCTCTCCTCTAAGTAAAACATAGCTCATTGTTGCTCTGTGTTTCGGGGAGGGGGCATTACCTGCCTCAGGCTGCTGTTTGTTGACTACAGCTCAGCATTCAACATCATCAGCCTCCCAGCACGAATCAACACAATCAAAATCTGGGCCTCTGTATCCCCATCCGCAACTGGATCTTTGACTTACTCATCGGGGAACTTCAGTCAGTATAAACTGGTAATAGCGTCTCCTCCTCGCTGACAATCAGCGCAGGCTCACCTCAGTGATGAGTGCTCTATGCTGTCTACACTCAGGA
This sequence comes from Mobula birostris, assembly GCF_030028105.1. NCBI lineage: Eukaryota > Metazoa > Chordata > Chondrichthyes > Myliobatiformes > Myliobatidae > Mobula > Mobula birostris. The sequence continues at coordinate 25,281,376 of NC_092384.1, read as the reverse complement.
CTGTGTGATGAGGCACAGCTCAAATGCCATCTGTAAATGGCACCACTGTCGTTGGCAGAATCTCAGATGCCAGTGAGGGGGTGTACAGATGTGAGATGGATTTGGTTGGTTGAGTGGTGTCACAACAACAAGTTTGCTCTCAACATCAGCAAGACCAGGGAATTGATTGGGATTTTAGGAAAGGGAAGTAGAGAGGACACACAGCAGTCATATTTGAAGAGTCAGAGGTAGAAAGGACGAGTACATGCAGGTTCCTGGGGCAACAGAAGAAATAGATAGGTTAGGTGAGTGGGCATGGCAGATGGAGTACAATGTTGGTAAATATGAGGTCATCCACTTTGGAAGGAAACTGGAAGATCGGATTATTATTTGAAAGATTGCAGCACGCTGCTGTGCAGAGGGACTTGGGAGTGCCTGTGCATGAATTGCAGAAGCTTGGTTTGCAGGGGCAGCAGGCTGTCAAGAAGGCAAATGCGATATATAGAACATAGAATAGTACAGCACAGTACAGGCCCTTCCGCCCACAATAATGTGCTGACCCTCAAATCCTGCCTCCCATACGTCCCCACCTTAAACTCCTCCATCTACCTGTCTAGTAGTCTCTTAAACTTCACTAGTGTGTCTGCCTCCACCACTGACTCAGGCAGTGCATTCCACGTACCAACCACTCTCTGAGTAAAAAACCTTCCTCTAATATCCCCCTTGAACTTCCCACCCCTTACCTTAAAGCCATGTCCTCTTGTATTGAGCAGTGGTGCCCTGGGGAAGAGGCGCTAGCTATCCACCCTATCTATTCCTCTTATTATCTTGTACACCTCTATCATGTCTCCTCTCATCCTCCTTCTCTCCAAAGAGTAAAGCCCTAGCTCCCTTAATCTCTGATCATAATGCATACTCTCTAAACCAGGCAGCATCCTGGTAAATCTCCTCTGTACCCTTTCCAATGCTTCCACATCCTTCCTATAGTGAGGCGAGCAGAACTGGACACAGTACTCCAAGTGTGGCCTAACCAGAGTTTTATAGAGCTGCATCATTACATCGCGACTCTTAAACTCTATCCCTCGACTTATGAAAGCTAACACCCCATAAGCTTTCTTAACTACCCTATCCACCTGTGAGGCAACTTTCAGGGATCTGTGGACATGTACCCCCAGATCCCTCTGCTCCTCCACACTACCAAGTATCCTGCCATTTACTTTGTATTCTGCCTTGGAGTTTGTCCTTCCAAAGTGTACCACCTCGCTCTTCTCTGGGTTGAATTCCATGTGCGACTTCTCAGCCCGCTTCTGCATCTTATCAATGTCTCTCTGCAATCTTCGACAATCCTCTACACCATCCACAACACCACCAACCTTTGAGTCATGAAAAGTAGAGGTCCCAGAACAGATCCTTGTGGGACACCACTAGTCACAACCCTCCAATCCGAATGTACTCCCTCCAACACGACCCTCTGCTTTCTGCAGGCAAGCCAATTCTGAATCCACCTGATCAAACTTCCCTGGATCCCATGCCTTCTGACTTTCTGAATAAGCCTACCGTGTGGAACCTTATCAAATGCGTTACTAAAATCCATATAGATCACATCCACTGCACTACCCTCATCTATATGCCTGGTCACCTCCTCAAAGAACTCTATTAGGCTTGTTAGACACGATCTGCCCTTCACAAAGCCATGCTGACTGTCCCTGATCAGACCATGATCCTCTAAATGCCCAGCGATCCTATCTCTAAGAATCTTTTCCAACAGCTTTCCCACCACAGACGTAAGGCTCACTGGTCTGTAATTACCCGGACTATCCCTACTACCTTTTTTGAACCAGGGAACAACATTCGCCTCCCTCCAATCCTCCGGTACCATTCCCGTGGACAACGAGGACATAACGTTCCTAGCCAGAGGCTCAGCAATCTCTTCCCTCGCCTTGTGGAGCAGCCTGGGGAATATTCCGTCACACCCCGGGGATTTATCCATCCTAATGTATTTTAACAACTCCAACACCTCCTCTGCCTTAATATCAACATGCTCCAGAACATCAACCTCACTCATATTGTCCTCACCATCATCAGGTTCCCTCTCATTGGTGAATACCGAAGAGAAGTATTCATTGAGGACCTCGCTCACTTCCACAGCCTCCAGGCACATCTTCCCAACTTTATCTCTAATCAGTCCTACCTTCACTCCTGTCATCCTTTTTTTCTTCACATAATTGAGGAATGCCTTGGGGTTTTCCTTTACCCTACTCGCCAAGGCCTTCTCATGCCCCCTTCTTGCTCTTCTCAGTCCCTTCTTAAGCTCCTTTCTTGCTGCCCTATATTCCTCAATAGACCCATCTGATCCTTGCTTCCTAAACCTCATGTATGCTGCCTTCTTCCACCTGACTAGATTTTCCACCTCACTTGTCACGCATGGTTCCTTCACCCTACCATTCTTTATCTTCCTCACCGGGACTAATTTATCCTTAACATCCTGCAAGAGATCTCTAAACATCGACCACATGTCCATAGTACATTTCCCTGCAAAGGCATCATCCCAATTCACACCCGCAATTTCTAGCCTTATAGCCTCATAATTTGCCCTTCCCCAATTAAAAATTTTCCTGTCCTCCCTGATTCTATCCTTTTCCATGATAATGCTAAAGGCCAGGGAGCGGTGGTCACTGTCCCCCAGATGCTCACCCACTGAGAGATCTGTGACCTGACCGGTTCATTACCTACTACTAGATCTAGTATGGCATTCCCCCTAGTCGGCCTGTCCACATACTGTGACAGGAATCCGTCCTGGACACACTTAACAAACTCTGCCCCATCCAAACCCTTGGAACTAATCAGGTGCCAATCAATATCAGGGAAGTGAAAGTCACCCATAATAACAACCCTGTTATTTTTGTACCTTTCCAAAATCTGCCTCCCAATCTGCTCCTCTGTATCTCTGCTGCTACCAGGGGGCCTATGGAATACCCCCAATAGAGTAACTGCTCCCTTCCTGTTCCTGACTTCCACCCATACTGACTCAAGAGAGGATCCTGCTACATTACCCACGCTTTCTGTAGCTGTAATAGTATCCCTGACCAGTAATGCCACCCCTCTTCTCCTTTTTCTGCACTCTCTATCCCTTTTAAAGCACTGAAATCCAGGAATATTGAGAATCCATTCCTGCCCTGGTACCAGCCAAGTTTCTGTAATGGCCACTACATCATAATTCCATGTATGTATCCAAGCTCTCAGTTCATCACCTTTCTTCCTGATGCTTCTTGCATTCAGGTACACACATTTCAGCCCTTCTACCTTATTGTCTTTACACCGTTTATTCTGCTTCTCTTTCCTCAAAGCCTCTCTGTATGTTAGATCTGGCTTTACTCCATGCACTTCCTTCACTGATCTATCGCTCCGGGTCCCATCCCCCTTGCATATTAGTTTAAACACTCCCGAACCATGCTAGCGAACCTACCTGCAAGGATATTTCTCCCCCTCGAGTTCAGGTGCAACCCATCCAATCTGTACAGGTCTCACCTTCCCTAGAAGAGATCCCAATGATCCAAAAATCTAAAATTCTGCTCCCTTCACCAACTCCTCAGCCACGCATTCAACTGCCATCTCCTCCAATTCTTACCATCGCTGTCACGTAGCACTGGCAGCAATCCTGAGAACACCACCCTTGAGGTCCTGTTCTTCAGCCTTCTGCCTAATTCCCGAAACTCACACTTCAGGACCTCATCCCTCTTCCTGCCTATATCGTTGGTCCCAACATGTATCACGACTTCTGGTTGCTTTCCCTCTCGTACCAGGATGTCGTGCACCCGGTCAGAGACATCCTGGACCCTGGCACCCGGGAGGCAACAAACCATGTGGGTGTCCTTGTCATGTCCACAAAATCTCCTGTCTGCTCCCCTGACTATAGAGTCTCCAATGACGACAGCTCTCCTCTTCTCCGTCCCACGCTTCTGCACCACCGGGTCAGACTCAGTGCCGGAGGCCCTGCCACCGTGGCTCACACCTGGTCGGTCGTCCCCACCAACAGTATCCAGGATGGTAAACTTATTATTCAGGGGAATGGCTACAGGGGTGCTCTGTACTACCTGTCTGTTCACCTTCGCCTTCCCCCATCTGACTGTCACCCAACGATCTGCTTCCGACAGCCTAGGTGTGACTACCTCCCTGTAGCTCTCATGTATGACTGCCTTATTCTCCCTTATGAGTCGAAGGTCATCCAGCTGCTGCTCCAGATTCCTTACACCGTCTTCCAGGTCACCCAGCCGTATGCACTTCTGGCAGATGTGACTCTGCGGGAGAGGGGAGTTCCCCCAGGACGCCACGTCTCACATGAGAGGCCCATCACCATCTCAGGAGACATTGTAAAGATCAACTGCGAGCAAGCTTGTCCTCCGCCTCTTCTCTTTGAGGTCTCTCGAGTCAAAGCCTCAAAGCTCCACTCCTTCACTGGCCCACTCTCTCACTGGCCACTTTCCATACTGGCCTTCATTGCTAGAGGGAATGAATTGAAGAGCAGGGAGGTTATGCTGCAACTGTACAGGGTACTGGTGAGGCCACAGCTGGAATACTGAGTGCATTTCTGGTCTCCTTGCTTGAGGAAGGATATACTGGCTTTGGAGGCAGTGCAGAGGAGGTTCACCAGGTTGATTCCGGAGATGAAGGGGTTAGGTTAGACTACGAGGAGAGATTGAGTCGCCTGGGACTGTACTCACTGGAATTCAGAAGAATGAGAGGATATCTTACAGGAACATATAAAATTATGAAAGGGATAGATAAGATGGAGGCAGGAAAGTTGTTTCCACTGGTAGGAGAGACTATGAGTGGGGAACATAGCCTCAAGATTCAGGGTCGTAAATTTAGGATAGAGATGAGGAGAAACAGCTTTTCCCAAAGCGTGGTGAATCTGCAAAATTCTCTGCCCAATGAAGCAGTGGAGGCTACCTCAGTAAATATATTTCAGACAAAGTTGGATAGATTTTTGCATAGTAGGAGAATTAAGGGTGATGGGGAAAAGGCAAATAGGTGGAGATGAGTCCATTGTCAGATCAGCCATGATCTTATAGAATGGTGGAGCAGGCTCGATAGGCCAAATGGCCTACTCCTGCTCCTATTTCTTAAATTGTTATGCTCTGTCCTATGCCAACATATTGATGTAAGGCACTAGGCTGAAGGCACACCAGCAGCTGTACTTCATTAAGAGTTTGAGCAAATTCACTGTCACCAAAGACTCTGACAAATTTCTACAGTTGCACCATGCAGAGTATTCTGACAGGTTGCAGGACAGCCTGGTCCATCAGCCCGGTACGGGCAGCCTGGTACAGACGGCCCAGTACGGACAGCCTGGTCTGTCAGCCCGGAACGGACAGCCTGGTCCATCAGCCCGGTACGGACAGCACAGTACGGACGGCCCGGTACGGACAGCCCAGTATGGACGGCCTGGTCCGTCAGCCTGGTACAGACAGCCTGGTACGGACGGCCTGGTACAGACGGCCCGGTACGGACGGCTTGGTACGGACAGCCCGGTACGGATGGACCAGTATGGACGGCCCGGTACGGACAGCCTGGTAGAGACGGCCCGGTACGGACGGCCCCGTACGGACAGCCCGGTACGGACAGCCCGGTACAGAAGCCCGGTACAGATGGCCCGGTACGGACGGCCCGGTACGGATGGCCCGGTACAGACAGCCGGATACGAATGGCCCGGTACAGATGGCCCAGTACGGACGGCCCGGTACGGACGGCCTGGTACGGACAGCCCAGTACGGACATCCAGATACGGACGGCCCGGTACAGCCGGCCTGGTACAGCCCGGTACGGATGGCCCGGTATGGACAGCTTGGTACGGACAGCCTAGTATGGATGGCCTGGTACAGCCCGGTACGGATGGCCCGGTACGGATGGCCCGGTACGGACGGCCCGGTATGGACAGCCTGGTATGGACAGCCTAGTACGGAGGTACCAATGCATGGGATCAACAGAGACTGCCAAAGGCTGTAGGCACAGCCAGCTCCACCATGGACACAAGCTTCCTCACCATTGAGGACATCTTCAAAAGGCAGAACCTCATGACGGCAGAATCAATCATTAAGGACCATCACCATCTGAGATGCACCCTCCTCTCATTACTACCATCAGGGAGGACGTACAGGAGCCTGAATGTTTTAGGAACACCATCATCCCCTCTGCCATCAGATTTCTGAATGGTCCATGAACTTCGTATTCCTCTTTCGCACTGGGTGTTTGTTTTATGTTAACTTGTAACTTTTTGATATCTTGGACTGTACTGCTGCCACAAAAACAACATATTTCACAACATATGTCAGTGATAAACGTGATTCTGAATCTGATCATGCTGTCACTGTACCAAAGGGTTGTGTAAAGTATCAAAAAGTGCTTTGCTGATTTCTCAAAAGATATTTCTGCATTAGCAAATAAAATAACAGTTTTCAATTCCTGGTTGCCTGCTATTCTCTTTATCAGATGCAGGCTTTCTAATTACAACTGGAAACGCAGGGAAGGAGCTCGATGTTTAAGTGCGTACAAGGAGGTATTGGAGACACATTACTGAATGCTGCCATCCTGGCCAAGATGCTGAACTCAGTGAACACTAAGCAGTGAATAAACTGAGCTGATCCTTGTTCAGTGTTGGGACTTGTCTCAGACGAAGGGTCTGTTCAGTTTCACCCTCGTATCAGCCAGGGGTAAGAGAAAGGGGAATGAAGTTCTCATTAAACTATAAGACATAGGAACTGTATTAAGCCATTCAGCCCATTTTGTCTGCTCTGTCATTCAATCATGGCTGATTTATTATCCCTCTCAACCCCATTCTCCTGCCTTCTCCCCATAACCTTGGACAGCCTTATCAATTTCCATTTTAAAGATATGCACTGACTTGGCCTCCACAGCCATCTGTGGCAATGAATTTCACAGATTCGGCACCCTCTGGCTTCAGAAGTCCCTCCTCATCGCTGTTCTAAAGGGGCACCCTTCTACTCTGAGGCTGTGCCCTCTGGCCCAAGGCTCCTCCACTGGGGAAATATCCTCTCCACATTGACTCTGTCCAGGCTTTTTCAGCATGCTTCTCCATCAAGTTTAATGCTCAGAGTTAGTACAGAACGAAAACTAAGTGACTTCCCCACCCTGTGAGGAATATGTTAACACGAATTTGCAATATCGGATTCTGGAAATTACAGGATATTCTTAAAGAAGAAGATTAGCTTTATCTGTTACACGAACGTGGAAACATACAGCAAAATGCGTCATTTGTGACAGATCAACTCAACCAGGATCGTACTGAGCAGCCCATAAGCGTCTCCACATCCCTCGTGCCAATGTACCATGCCCACAACCCACTAATCCTAACACCACATCTGTGGGAGGATTCTGGATCACCCAGAGGAAATCCATACGGTCGTGGGCAGAATGTACAATCATCTCACAGACAGCAGCAGGAACCGAACCCTGATCTCACAGCTGAGGCTGTAAAACCATTACACTACCCACTATGCTGAGCTTTCTTCTGCGTGTTGGTTGTTTGACAGTCTTTGTTTGTGTGTAGACTTTTTATTGGTTCTATTATATTTCTTTGTTCTACTGTGAACACCTGCAAGAACATAAATCTCAGCTCAATATATGGTGATATATACATACAGGTACTTTGATAATAAATTTTCCTTGAACTTTTAATGCTACCACATGTCATCCCTTTTCCAAAATTTAAAAAAATGGATATTCACCCTTTTCCAAAGCAAAAACTGTCAAAGTACTTAGAGAGCGATGAACTGGTGTAACACCCCTAGCACCCACAAAATGCTGGAGGAACCCAGCAGGTCAGGCCAAGGCCCTTCGTCAAGATCTGATGAAGGGACTCAGCGTGAAACATTGACCGTTTGTGTCCCTCCATAGATGCTGCCTGACCTGCCGAGTTCCACCAGCGTTTTACGTGTGTCATTCTGCATTTCCAGCATCTGCAGAATTTATTGTTTTTCTGATATCTCACCTGCTCCTCTGTCCCAATGAAATGTGTGTTGACTTCAACTTTGACCTCTTATATTCCTGAGTTCTAATGACACAAGAACTACTGGTGTTTGTAAATACTATTCTTGATATCAGTCAGCAAATGTAATCTCTTAGTCTACTTTCACGAGTGATGTTTCTCTCATGAATGAATTATTTTTCTGACAGCAGGTCAGAGGGTGTGGATTGATCCTGAACCCATGTGGGTATGAAATGGCACCTTACAGCCACAGTGCAAACTGGGCCCACCTGGTGGTCGTGGGTTTTTTTGAGATATGGCAAGCTAACAGGCCCTTCCAGTCCAAAGAGCTGACAATACCTAGTTTACACCCGTGTGACCAACTCATCTACTAATCCAAATGTCTTTGGAATGTGGCAAGAAACTGGAGCACCCAGAGGAAACCTTCACTTTCACGGGGAGAATGTACAAACTCCTTACAAACAGTGTCAGAATTGAACCCAGGTCACTGACTCTATAATAGTGTGAAACTAACCACTACATGTTGCCCCCAAGTGATTAAAACATGCTTGGTTTAAGTGGTGGTCCTTGCTGAGGGGAATGGGGGGTTTAATGAAACGATGGTATCCTCGGGTGTTGGGATTCAGTGGTCTCAGACTTTCCTTGTTTCAATGTCAACTTATTAAAAACAGGAGGAGGGAGAAGTGGCGGGCATTCGTGTTCTGTGGCTCGGAGATGACACATCACACTCTAGTCTACCATCACCATGATGGGAACGTTGTAAGTCCACATTTGATGAGAGATGAAGTGTAAAAGTGGATTGATCTCAGTGAGCTGTTGCAATCCATGATCTGGTGTCTCCAGTACAGGAATGTCCCATATCTTTCTGTTGGATTGCTGCACAGTATTCCCAAATTATTATCACCCCAGACAGGAAAATCAAACTAAAATCAGTAAACTTGACTTCTGCAACTTTAAATGATTACTCGAGTGATGCAAACACTCCAGGTACATGTCCTTTCTTCAGAAATGAAAAACGTGCTAAGTTACTGAGAGAGGGAGGAGTGGAGAGAACTCAGACAGAAACACAAACACGACAAGACAGAAGAAAATTGAGGGAGAACAATTTCTATTTGAAATCACTCGGTAAAGAGCTCATTTTATTTTATAGAGTTTAACCACTGACATTCAGACACTTGAACTGCTGTCTGTTCCAAACTTCAATGTGTCTGCTGTCAAATACAGATGTTACAACAGCACAGTAGAGCAGCAGTTAGTGTAATGCCATTACAGAGCCTGCAACCCAGATTCAGACCCGCTGGTGTCTGTAAGACATTTGTACATTCTCCCCATGACCGTGAGGGTTTCCTCCAGGAGCCACAGTTTCCTCCCATATTCCTACTGGTTAGTAGGTGAATTGGTCACATGAGTTTCATTGGGCGGCGAGAACTCATTTTGGACTGAAAGGGATTGTTCCCATACGGCATCTCTGAACAAAAGACAGATAACAAGGAGAAAGTCTGTGGCAGCTTGGTGTTTCCATAGCAGCCAGTCAGGATACTCTCCACTGAGCATCTATTGAGGTTTGTCAACATTTTTGGTGACTTGCTGAATCTGCACAAAATTCTCAGAAATAGAGACGCGATCGTACCTTCCGTGTGATGCCCATTACGTACTGGTCCCAGGAAAGATCCTCTTAGAACTTAAGGCTGGGTGTTTAATACTTCAATAATATTTGAGGAGTCTTGTATATATATTGTATGATTAAGCATTCTTGTTAGTCTAAATAATTAATTACGGGTTATATGTGAAATATATTAATTGCGTACGTTATCATGCTACATGCACGCCTTGCTTAAAGTAAAGTCTAACCACACCCACATTTCTTAGACTCCCGTGTTTCCTGGAATTACTTTCATGTTTTGAAGTTACAAAACATAACATTGGCAATGAGGAATTTTTAAAATGCACCCGACATGGCTATCGACCTGTTAAAGTGGAGCGAGACATTCAAAAAAATGCTTCAAGAGCATCGGCAAGTAAAAAATGCACCCAGCATGTGGAAAGATAGTCAAGTTTAAAACAAAAGCAGCCAACACATGTTTTTTGGAAGAGAAGACACAATTGAGTTTTTTTTTAAAGCCATAAAGCAAAAGAAGTCACGGGTTTATAAACAATGAATACTGGGTTATAATAATCAATAAAAAATGATCAGAAATAGCTGGCTACATCAGAATAATTGATGAGTTGGATTACTCCACGGATAATTGCCTCATGTATACTGAGCTATTGGAACAGCATCTTGAAGCAAATGAAATAACCAATCAGAAGTGAGTGCCAGTTTTGGTAAGGGTGTTAGGTTTATAGGTGTATACAGTTTGCTTCAAAGTTTGACTGCTCCAACAAAACCATCAGAAATGAACTTTGCTGGAATTGTAAAAGTGATACAGGAGCATTTAGAACTAAAGCCATTGGTCATTGCAAAATGCTTTAGTCTCATAAGCAGAATTAAAAAGAAGGGGGGTCAAATTCAGTGTACATGGCTAAATTGATCGAACAATATCAGCTTACTGAGTCACTAAGATATTGTTTAGTTTGTAGAATCTTAGAAGAAAGCATTCAAAGCACAGCTTACATTCAAATGAGCAGTGGAATTGCTGTTTCAATGGAAACCACAGACAGAGATGGAACTGAGTTGCAGCCAGGAATGAATGTGGGCGTGAATAAAATTGCATTGTCCAAACAGAAATCAGCCAGGCCAAACAAATTGTGTGACAGTTGTGACAAGGGCTCACATACTCAGAACAAATGCAGATTCAAGGCAAATCTTGCAGAGAATGCAACAAAGTAGGAAAGATAAAAAGAGCATCTTGGGGAGACAAAAATAAATAGACTGTTCAGGGAAGATAAAAAGCCAAAGTGAAGTTATCATTTCAAAAGGAGCACTAATCTGCATACTGTTGACGAAAAATCTGATAATGATGAGAGTAGTGCAGGGTTGTGCAGCCTTGAGATTAACAATGTGAAAATTAACAATAGATAAACAATAAGTAAATTGGACACTGACACGGCTGTTTCAGTCATTCTACAAAATGAGTTTGAACAAATTTCAAAAATAACAAACTGAAGCCTGCAGATATCCAATTAAGAACTTTTTCTGGAGAAAAGATGACCCCTGTGGGAATGACACTTGTAACAGTGAAATGCAACAACCAACAAGCCACATATGTTGTAGAAACAGAAGGACCAGCATTGCAGAGACAGGATTGGCTGAGACAACTACAGCTTGATTGCAGATCCATCCACCATTTACACGCCACATTCCCTGCAATGAAGCCATCTGAAAGTGAATTAAGAAAGCTACTGGATGCCACAATAGTGTTCAAGGATGGCATTGGAAAACTCAAATATATCCAAGATAAAAGTGTTAAAAAAATGCCACACTTAAGTATTGCAAAGCCAGTCCTGCTCTTTACACTATCCATGATAAAGTTGCCAGTGAGTTAGAGCACATGGAGGCTGAAGGAATTCTTTCCAAGGTTGAGTGGAGCCCACGGGCAACACCAGTGGTCCCAGTAGCCAGGAAGAATGGGCTTGTTAGGACCTTCAGTGATTTTAAGATCACCATCAAACCCATACTGGAAGTAAATCAATACTCTCTGCTTAGGATGGAGGATATCTTTGCAAGCCTTTATGGAGGCAAGCACTTCGGCAAAGTGGACACAGAAAGACAGAAGAGGAGTTCAAAATATTTCTCATCATAAACACTCACAGAGGGCTTTATTGCCATAACAGTCTTACTTTTGGAGTAGCCTCTGCACCTGCCCTCTGGCAGTAAGCTGTGGACCAGATTCTGCAAGGCTGTACAGCACTCAGTGTTACCTGGATGACAGCGTTGTTGCCAGTAAGATGACAAGAAGCATCTCCAAAATCTCAAGACAGTGTTAAAAAGATCAGAAGATTATGGCCCCAGAGCACAATGTGACAAGTGTGAATTCTTTAAACCAAGCATCACTTACTGTGGTCACACAACTGATGTACAAGGATTACACAAGGGTGCAGAGAAAATTCAAGCCATGGTGGATGCCCCAAGGCCAAAGGACATGTCACAGTTGTGGTCCTTTTTAGGATTTGTCAACTACTATGACAGGTTCCTGCCAAACCCAGCAACTGTGCTCCACTCCTTGAATTCAACACAGATTGGTAAGAAATGAAAATGGACAAAGCAATGGGAGTTGTCTTTCAAAAAGGTAAAATGAATGGTGATGTCAGACACTGTACTCACACATTATGATCCACATCATTCAGAGAAGCCTGCCTTTGATGCCTCGATTTATGGTATAAGTGAAGTCGTGTCACATGTTATGAGTGATGGAAGTGAGTGCCCCATAGCCTTTACATCACTTCCCCTTACCGCTGCAGAGAAAATATTATGCACAAATTGACAGAGCGTCCTTGAGTTTGGTTTGGGGTGTAAAACATTTCGACCTGTACTTGAATGGGAGAGAGTTCACCCTCATTACTGATCATCACCCACTTGTGTCCATTTTCAATCCACGGAAGGGTGTCCACTAACAGCAGCAACAAGAATGCAGAGATGGGCTGTTTTTTTGGAGAACACCATTGTAAAATTGGATTACAAAATGCTGGAGGAGCTCAGCAGGCCAGGCAGCATCCGTGGAAAAATATAAACAGTCCAAGTTTCGGGTGGAGAACCTTCATCCGGATGACTGTTTACTCTTTTCCATGGATGCTGCCTGACCTGCTGAGTTCCTCAACATTTTGTGTGTGTTGCTTTGGACTTCCAGGATCTGCAGATTTTCTTGAGTTTCAGACTATCAATTTTCCTCCAATTCGCTGATTCATTACCATCTTTGATTTGACTATCTACAGTAATGTCATCAGCAAACTTAAATGAAAGTGGCAACAACTCTACGGGATGTTTTTCATAGAGGGATATTCAGGAGTAGATAGGGAGGCAGATTCTGGAATGGTGCAATAATAATAGGGTTGTTGTGATGTAAGATTTTAACTTTCCTAATATTGATTGGTATCTCTATAGTACAAGGGGTTCAGATGGGCTGGAGTTTGTTAGGTGTGTTCAAGAGGGTTTCTTGACAGAATATGTAGATAAACCAACTGGAGGAGAGGCTGTACTTGATCTGATATTGGGAAAGAAACCTGGTCAGATGTCAGATCTCTCAGTAGGAGAGCATTTTGGAGATAGTGACCACAACTCTATCTCCTTTACCAGAACGCTGGAAAGGGATAGGAGCAGACAATTTGGGAAAACATTTAAATGGGATTAAGGGAAATATGATGCTATCAGGCAAGAATTTGGGAGCATGAATTGGGAGGAGTTGTTCTCAGGGAGATGCACAGCAGAAATGGGGCAAATGTTCAGGGAAGATTTGCATGGAGTTGTGCACAGTTATATTCCTTTGAGGCAGGGAAAGGATGATAGGGTTAAAGAACCATAGTGTACAAAATATGCAGAAAATCTAGTTAAGAAGAAAAGAAAAGCTTACAAAAGGTTCAATAAACTAGGTACTATTAGAGCTCTAGAAAATTGCAAGGGGTCTGCTCTGGGAAACCTCCTCTTTGTGATTTTTATAAATGATCTGGATGAAGAAGTTGAAGGGTGGGTTAGTATGTTTGCTGATGACACTAAGGTTCAGGGTGTTGTGGATAGTCTGGAGGGTTGCCAGAGGTTACAGTGGGACATCAGTAGGATGCAAAACTGAGCTGAGAAGTGGCAGATGGACTTCAACACAGATAAGTGTGAAGTGGTTCATTTTGGTAGGTCAAATTTAAAGACAGAATATAATATTAATGGTAAGACTCTTGGCAGTGTGGAAGTGTGGAGGATTGGAGAGATCTTGGGGTCCGTGTCCATAGGACACTCAAAGCTGCTGTGCAGGTTGACAGTGTTGTTAAGAAGGCGTGTGGTGTGTTGGCATTCATCAACCATGGGATTGAGTTCAAGAGCTGTGAGGTAATGTTACAGCTACATAAGACCTTGGTCAAATCCCACTTGGAGTACTGTGTTCAGTCTGGTCACCTCATTACAGGATGGATGTGCATACTATAGTGAGAGCACAGAAGAGATTGACAAGGACATTGTCTGGATTGGAGGGTGTACCTTATGGGAACAGGTTGATTGTATTGGCCTTTTTTCCTTGGAGCAACAGAGTATGAGAGGTGACTTGACAGAGATGTATAAGATGATGAGGGGCATTGATCATGTGGATATGCAGAGGCTTTTTCCCAGAGCTGAAATGGCTAACATGAGAGGGCACAGTTTTAAGGTGTTTGGAAATAGGTACCGAGGTGATGTCAGGGGTAAGTTTTCACACAGAGAGTGGTGGGTATCTGGAATGCACTGCTGGCGGTGGTGGTGGAAGCGGATACAATAGGGTCTTTTGAGAGACTCTTCGGTACTTGGAGCTTAGGAAAATAGAGGACTATACACTAGAGAAATTCTAGGCAGTCCCTAGAGTAAGTTACATGGTCGGCACAGCATTGTGGGCCGAAGGGCCTGTAATGAGCTGTAAATTTCTATGTTCTGTGGTCTATGTACTTTTTTTAGGATTTGTGGAATTCAGTGCCCTGTCAAAACCCGTGACATGTGTAGTGCCTCTCATAACTTCCACCCCTTTTTTCCAGGCAGACCCTGGCTGATAATATATTTTTCCTTGTTAAGTCCAACCAATAACAGTCATTGTTTCTATCACCCACACATTTTCCTCTGAACTACTCCAAGCCTTACAATAGCCCTCTCTCACAGACATACTCTGATTATCATTTCCATCAAAGGGACTGAGAAAGAAGTATTCTAAGTTTCCAAACCATTAACCAATCTCATAGAGTGCCTTTTATTTTGATTCCAATTTATCAGGGCACTAGACCTTGCCATGGCAGTATATTGGGTTAGATTTGTTAAATCTGACCCTTTATCCTTGACTTTTTTCTCTGAAATACTTATCCTTTAAGCAACTCAAGAAATGTTCATATAATGAAAATTTTGTGATTCCAGTCACAAACTGGGAGTTTAATTGGATGTGCATCTTTCCAACGTATTTTGCACAGCATTTGTTTGATGATTTGAATAAAGGTTTTTAAAAAGGTTACTAGAAGCACAAGCAGCTGTGTAGAGGGAAGGACAGAAAATGTAGGGAACTGGAAAACGAAGGGGAGGGTCCTGCAGATGCAGAAAGAATGAACTCGCAGTAGAAAAATTTCAGGTTCCTCAGAGAGAGAGAGTGCCTTTGTATCAACTTGGCATGTACTCGCACATGTCCTACTGATACTCAGTGTTACCACGGAGTAGGACGACTACAAAGCCGGAGTTTGTTTATGGAAACACCCTAGGGCATACCTCAGCCATATTCATGCCTGATCTAACACCTGTGAGAGTCATAATTTACAGTGATCTTGTAATTACTGGTCCCTACCCAGTCATTGCACTACACCGTGTTTATGGGTCAGCAAGTGCAAAGCTGCATTACTGGCTGCTTGTTATGGCCCTTGGTCCCCATTCATAGCCTGCACTCAATGGCAGTTCCCTTCCGGTTCCAGTGTTTATATTTATCTCCCGAGCTGGGTGCCAGCATCAATGCACTTGCTTTATCCCTTGTGCCAAACTGCTGTTACCCTAAACACAGCATGAACATTTGGATGGAGACAGACAAAGGCTTGGTTTCCAGGACACCGTCTCATCTAGGGAATGATGCATGTTACAAACAATCTGTTGTAGCTGAAATGCTCATTCATGTGACTGGATTTCACATTCTGCTTCCATCACTCCTGGCACTGGGATAAATAAATAGTTCCCCTTTGAATTACGCAATGTTAATACTAATATGTATGTTTCACTTGCCTCTGGCTTTACACCAGCTTACTTTTCAGTGTCTCAAGCATATAGGGAGTTCGCATTAGAACATGTTGTTATACTTCTTACATTGAAATGAAAGTTGTTGCAGACATTAGAGCTCATTGGTCTGTACAACAGCATCCACAACAATGTGATGATGTGTAATAATGTGTCGCAACTACAGCAACTTCAGGAACTCTGCGGCTTGTGTTCTCAGTATTATTTATTTATTTTTTATCTGCACAATTAGTCTTTCTTTGCACATTGATTAGTTGTCAGGCTCTATGTATGGTTCTTTTTTATGATTTCTTTTGTACACCTTTATTTTGTATTCACTTACTGGCAGGAAAATTAAAAAATATACCTTTCTGTAAATCACAATCAAGAGAAAATCTGCAGTTGCTGGAAATCAAAGCAACACACAGAAAATGCTGGAGGAACTCAACAGGCCGGGCAGCATCTATGGAAAAGAGTTAACAGTCAATGTTTCGGGCTGAGATCCTTCATCAGGACTTTCTGTAAATGCTTGCAAAGGAATGAATATGAAGGTAGTATATACATACAGTGAGTACTTTAATAATAACTTACTTTGACTTTGAGAGTATGTGAGAGCTGGTGGAAATTGTTATGGTCCATGGTAACCACAAGTGCATGTCTCAAGGTAGTTTGGCTCAGAGCCGGAGACACAAGTGACTGCAGATGCTGGAATCTGGAGCAAGCATAAAGAAAGTGCTGGAGGAACACAGTGGCCAGGCAGCATATGTGAAGGGAATGGACAGCTGATGTTTAGGGCCGGACAGCTCAGAGCTGATGAATTTGAGATTGGGATTTGCACATTTTGTGAGACCGGAATGGCTAACAAAAAGCAGAATTTTTCTGTTGAGTTGGAATTCATAAATCATGCTGAGTCCAGTTTTATAGTGAATCACATAATTGAGACTAGGGGTATTGATCGAAGCTAAGCAGAATAAGGGAGAAGGTTCTAGTGAAGACAGTCACAGAAAGTTAAAAGAAAAGGTGATGGTTTAGATAGGAAGTGGGCAATGATAACCACAGGCTACCAGGAGGGGACAAAACAAACAATTACAAGACTACTCCATCCGAGTTAGCACAGGTGAAACAGGGTAAGAAGACAAATCTGAAGCATTTTAATCTGAATGCACATAACAAGATCATAAAGCATAAAGAGAATAAATGCATATTTTGTATTTATTACAGAGACACAGTTAAAAAGTGACCAAGGTTGGGAATTAAGTATTCCAGGATCCTTAATTTTAAGAGGAGACATACAAAGTGGAGGCCGTAGAGAGAAAGGATTCGAGCTTAGAATATTAAGAGGTGGAATCACTTTATGTGAATCTCAGAAACAGTGAAGCACAGAGAACGTTGGAGAGATTATCTTCTTTAGCAGTTCTTCACTCCCATTCTTGGTTTGGTGCTTTTGTGCTGGGTGATGAAGCCAAAGATAAGACAGGAGGTCCCTGCCTGTGAGTATACACTGGTACATTGACACCATAGAACCCACAATACCAGGCATGGAAGCTGGGTGGTAGGTTATCTTTGAGCTAGTACACTGTTGTTGTTTATTATTTGCACGCCTGGGTTAAAGCTTCAATGAATTCTGGAAATGAGTGGTCTGACAAAATCCAACTGAACACGGTTGAGCAATTTATTGTTGGGAAGGTGCCACACTCTTGGTCCATCAACAAAATCTTCCTCAATTTTCTGATATGAGTAGTCTGATTGAGCATTAGTTGACCAGGTTGGATTCACCTAGTTATTTTGGACAAGGCACACCCAAGCAATTGTCCACTGTGTTGTTACTGTATTGTAATGGTTTTGGTAGAGGTGAACATACCTCCGGGGCAATGATCTACAGCACCACAGCCACGTCTTTGCTATATCCAGTGCATTCAAGTATTTCTTTCAACCAAACTGGATGAAGACTAGCTTTTGTGATAGCTCAGTCCTCAGGTGGAGGACAACCACATATCACCTAATTAAATGAAGAAGATTGCAAATCATTTTGGACTAGTCTTTTGTGTTCTGCCACTACTAAAGTTGATGATGTTCAAGAAATATTCTCCTCCCATTGGCTATTGAGCTGTCCACCACTGGGAAGAAAGATGTGGCGGGACAATAAAATGTTCTCAGTGCTTTATCTTTCTCAAGAAGAAACATTCATGTAGTTCTCTGCCAAAGTTGGTATTAACTCTGTCCTTGTCTCAGTATTTCAGCTGCTAAAACCCTCATCCTTGCCTTTGATTAGATTAATGCTTGACTATT
This sequence comes from Mobula birostris, assembly GCF_030028105.1. Classification (NCBI taxonomy): domain Eukaryota; kingdom Metazoa; phylum Chordata; class Chondrichthyes; order Myliobatiformes; family Myliobatidae; genus Mobula; species Mobula birostris. Next base: position 25,263,254 of record NC_092384.1, on the reverse strand, counting down.
AAAGTGTTTTCCTGGTTGTGCTCCTTTGTTCTACCCTCTGCCAAGCTGAAGTAATCTGAAAGTGCTGCCCTCAGCCTAACTTGTGCCTGGAGTCAGGCAGGCACCTCCCAGTCTCCACCCGGCTGACAGGAGATACCAGTCATTCAATTCCTACTCATCACCTGCAGCCTGTTTAAACTCAGCTCTCAGCCACAGCCCTTGTTTACTTGTCCAACCAGACAGCTTCAACCAGTTACCTTGTTGCTTTGCTTGTGTTAAATGCCCATTCCCTCTTGTTTTGCAACCCTCGTGACTTGCTATTTTGCAGTTTATTACTGACGAGACCGCTCACTGCTAAGTCACCTCCACTGTACTGCATCTGGATCAAGCTTCCTCTGCATTTCCGGACAGGACGGATGAATCAGTGATTGACCCAGCAGAGTTTTCTCGCCTAAAGGAAGTTGTCCGTTAACATGAGGATGCGATGCAGAAACTGAAGGAAATCACTGTCCATCTGTCTGCAACTCACCACCAACTCTGTGCCAGTCAACCTTCTCCCTCGGAGCCGCGGATTCCAGTGCCTGAGCTCTTCGACAGATTCCCAAACTGATGCTGCAACGTGCTGACCCAGTGCATCTTCCACTTTGAGCTCTGCCCATCTGTGTACACTATGGACCCATCCAAGATTGCCTTCGTCAGCTCCCTCTTGACTAGGTGAGCTCTGACCTGGGCTGCTGCTAACTGGGACAAGAAAACCACCACTTATATTAACTATGAGGAATTAACTGCTGGGATATACCAGACTTTTAGCCATCTGGGAAGTGGAAGGGAGGCAGCGGATTGTTTACTTGCCTGCACCAAGGCTTCCTCTCGATGCCGGATAACACTGTAGAATTCAGGAACATCGCGGTGGAGTGCGGCTGGAATACAGAAACGCTGATGGGCCATTACTATCACAACATCTGGAGAGTTCAAAAGATGAGCTTTCTACCTGAGTGATGCCCACTGGCTTTGAAAGACTCATCACCCCGGTCCTCCATATTGACAAGTGTGTTCTGGAAAGACCCTCCAGATCACCAGCCAGAACTCTAGTCCAATCCCAGAATGATTTCAGGCTGCTGGACCCTCATCTTAATGCAAGTCCTCCAGAACCCACGGAGTTAGGGAGAGCTCCCTTAACCCACACCCCCCCCCCCACACACACACACACTCACACAAAGAGCATAACTGCTGGTGGAGAAACAATTTGTGCACTAACTGTGGAGCAGCTGATCACCCAGGCATCAGATGCCCACAGCATCTGGGAAACAGCACCACCAGGCAGAGATGAGGGGCCTTCTATCTGGTATGCTTTCCCCAGCACCACAGCCTGACTCATTCTCTCTGTCCTTGCCCATGCCCCAGCAGCTCTACGCACACAGGAGCCTCTGATGGGTTCCAGCGCAGAAGACAGCTTCCTGGACCGGGCTCTCTGTGTGCAGCTTGGACTCCGTACCGAGCCTGTCTTTCACCCTTTCTGCATCATGGCCGTTGATGAATGTCCCTTGGGGTCTGGAATGGGCAGAGAGCACACACAGCCTGTGCACATGAGCATTGGAGAGTACCGTGAGTCTATCCAGTTCCTCCTTCTCGACTCACCCAACAGTCCTCTCATCTTGCGTTACCCCAACTCTCCACTGAAGACCCCCACTTTGCCTGGTCATCTGGTTCACTACTGACTTGGGGACCCACCTGCCAGACCATCTGCCAGACAGCCTCAGCTGACTTCACCCCTTAACTCCAGGAGATGGAGGAAACCCTTGACCTCACTGAACTGCCACGGGAATAACACAACCGAGCCATCACTTTCAGTAAGGGGGAAGCCAATACCCTGTCACCCCAGACCACATGACTGCATGATTGACCTCGTCCTGGGCACCACCCCTCCCCAAGGTCATCTGTTCCCTCTCTCCCCTCTGAGACACAAGCCATCTCTGAAGTGCTACAGAATGGCTTCATTCAACCATCCCAGTCTCCAGCCGCTGCAGGGGTCTTCTCCGTCAAAAAAAACTGGGGTTTCTGTCCCTACATTGAGTACCGTTGACTCAGTGAAATCACCGTTAAGAACAGCTACCCACTCCCCTTGATGCACTTGAAATACTCCAAAGGCCCAGATTTTCACCAAACTGGATCTATGAAATGCCTACAACCTAATCCACATCCACTGAGGGAATGTTCATAGCACTATGAATACTTGGTGATGCCTTCCAGGCTTTTCAATGGTCCAGCTGTTTTCCAAGCCTTCATGAATGAAATCTTCTGAGACATGCTGCAGAGGCCTGTGTTCACCTACCTTGACAACATTCTCATCCTCTCCGGGGACACCCAAGACCTCGTCTGTCACTTCCATTCAATCCTTCAGCATCTCCTCAAAAACCTACTCTACTGCAAGCTGGAGAAATTCCAGTTCCACACTCCAGTCATTTCCTTCCTGGGTTATGACCTTTCACCCCAAGGCCCAGAGACATTGTGCACCATTGTTGAATGGCCCCAGCCACACTCCCTCAAACAGCTACAGCGCTTCCTTAGCTTCTCCAACTTCTACTGCCATTTCATCAGAACCTACAGCCAAATCACCATTCCTCACACCTCCCTCACCAAATCACCTCCCTCACAGATGACCTGGTCTGCTGCTATGGACCACACTTTCAAGGAGCTCAAGAGACTCTTCACCACCGCTCCCATTCTCTGCCATCCAAACCCCTCTGGACCTTTTGTGGTAGAGCTGGACTCATCTGATGTGAGTGCTGGAGCCATCCTCTCCCAGCAAGGACCGGACAGTAAGGCACACCTTTGTGCTTCCTTCTTGTGCAAGTTCAACCCTACACAGCACCGTTATGGAGTAGGAGACAGGGAGCTGCTCACCATCAAATGGGCCTTGGAAAAATGGAGACATTGGCTGATGGGAAACACCAAGCCCTTCCTAATCTAGACTGATCACCAGAACCTCATATCCATTCAACAGACTCACCAGCTCAACCCACATCAGGCTTGGTGGCCCTCTTCTTCCAGCAATTCAATTTCACCATCTCCTACTGACTGGGCTCTAAGAATGCTAAGGTGGATCCCCTGTCACGACAATTCGACCCAGCTGAAACAGAGATCCACCCTCAGCCCATCATTCCATCCTTGCCCCAATCATCTGGGATCTTGACAACCGCCTATACATGCCGGCATCTGTGCTCACCCATCTCTGGCCATCCAGGCACACAACGGTCTCTGGACTTTCTGCAACACCAGTTCTACTGGCCCACCATGATTGCAGAAGTAGCTCAGTTTGCCTCTGCCTGCCTTCTGTGTGCTTAGTCCAATTCCTCCAAGCAGAGGCCCTCAGGGATTCTGCAGCCTCTACCAGTCCCTCGATACCCATGTCCCACATCACCATGGATTTCATCACAGGTTTGCCACCTCCCGATGGGGCCACAGTGATGGACGGTTCTCCAAGGCAGCCCACTTCATTGCATTCCCCAAACTCCTGTCAGCTGCTGAGGTGGTGGACCTGGTTCTCCAACATATAGTTCACCTCCACAGTTTCCCTCTCGACAATGTGTCAGACTAGGACCCACAATGCGTCTCCCACTTCTAGCCGGCCTTCTGCTCCTTCTTCCGCACCTCAGTGAGATTGTCCTCTGACGATGATCTGAAAACCAACGCTCAGAAGGAGCAGTCAGAGAAACTTCTGTGATGCTTCACTGTCTCTGACTCTTCCACATGGAGGAAATAACTGCTGAGGGCCGAACTGTCTCACAGTCTACCTCCTCTGCCATGGGTTTGTCACCCTTTGAAATGCTTCATAGCTACCAACCCCTGTTTGTCCCCACAGAGCAGCCAATGGTGGAGGTCCCGTCTACCAGGCCCTGGTTCACCATTGTCAGAATGCTTGGAAGAGGGCACAGAGAGCCATTCTGGCTTCCTAACAGCACCTTCCTCTAGCAGAGCCCAGCCAGACCCCTCCGACCTGGGAACAGTGTCTGGCTGTCCACCTGAAATCTGCCCCCACATACCACCTCCCACCAGCTCTCGCCCTAGTTCAACGGACCCTTCAGGTTTCACCCACTGCATCAATCTCATCACTTCCTGTCTCCAGCTGCCACCCCTCAGGATCACACTGACCCTCCACATATCCCACCTCAATCTCGTTATCTGTGGGCCACTCAGTCCAGCTGAGTCTGCACCTCTGGAACTGAGGATGGTCAAGGTGGTCCTGTGTACACGGTTCACCAATTGATGGATTCTCGTCATCATGGACAGGGTGTGTAGTACAGCCCAGAGGAGAGGTCTTGGATCCATCTCTCATGGAGGAGTTCCACTGGACCCATTGGGATCATCTTGGGCCACGAGGAGCTGTCGGTAGGAGGAGGAGTACTGTCAGACCGACAACTCCCAATGTCCACTCAGCTAAGAGGAGTCGCCTGCCACTCACTATCACCTGCAGCCTATTTGAACCCAGCTGTCATCCACAGTCCTTGTTCACCAGCCAGCCGGCCTCAAATAGTTGCTCCTAGCCTTCAGTTAGCTCATTGCCTGTGTGTTTAGTACCCGTACTCTACTGTTTTGTGGCCCCCTTGTGGCTGGTTATTTTTGCAGTCTATTATTAAAGTTATCACCTATTGCTGAATCATCTCTGCTGTTCAGCTTTTGGGTCAAGCCTCCTCTACATTTCCTGACATCTAGGGTAATCTCCAAAACGCAGTACCCATGGACAACTGACTTACACCGGCTCTTGGCCAAGATCAAGGCCTTGGTCACTCGCTCTTGCTATTCAGCTAAACCTTGTTTACAAACACCTCCACGGTCTTTTCCTTTCTCTTATTGCAATATGCTCCAACTCCACATTTACTGAAATAGGTATGCTCTTCATTGCTGACTTCTTGCTCAAGAACTGGAAAGCTATATTCTCAGTGGCTGAATCTCCAGGCCTAGGAATGAACTCTCGGCCTCAATTTTCCCCCTTAAGATGTTCCTTAAAACCGATATCTTTGACCAAGCTTTTGTTCATCTCTCCTAATAGCTCCATTGGTTATTTTTGTTCATTCCCTTTGTTTGCTCAGTGACAGGCCTCAGGATTGTTCTACAATATTACAAGTGGTCTATAATCGTAATTGTTGTTATGATCATTTTGCCATTTATAGTCAAAATGAATGTCGTGATTGTTACAACAGTAATTATCCTTTTAAAATGTACTTCATTGGCAGTATAGCACAGTGGAATAACCAGAAGACGTTAAAAAACAATATATGAGCACGCATTCAGTGGCCACTTTACTGGGTACTTCCGAGTGTGTGTTTGTGGTCTCTGCTGCGGTAACCCATTCACTTCCATACTTGACACGTTGTGTGTTCAGAGATGCTCTTCTGCACACTACTGCTGTAACAGGTGCTTATTTGAGTTACTGTTGCCTTCCTGTCAGCTTGAACCAGACCTCTCACATTAACAAAGCATCTTCACCCACAGAGATGCTGCTCATTGGATGTTTTTTTTTTGATTTTCACACCATTATCTGTAATTTCTAGAGACTGTTGTTGCTGAAAATCCTTGGAGATCGGCTGTTTCTGAGATACTCAAACCACCCTGTCTGGCATTATCAATCATTCCATGGTCAAAGTCACTTAGATCACATTCCTTCCCCATTCAGATGTTTGGTCTGAACAACAACTGAACCTCTTGACCATGTCTACATGCTTTATGCATTGAGTTGCTGCCATATGATTGGCTGATTAGATATTTACATTAACAAGCAGGTGTACAAATATACCTAATACAGTAGCCACTGAGTGTAAGTCTTGCTTTTTTTTTGACAAATCCTGATTGGTCAGAATTTCTTGCCAAAATTAAAATTTTACAATTTTTTTTTCTATTTGTGCATTAATTAATCACATCACATAATTAACCCCGTGACTGCGATTCTACTCCCCATTGTGTAATTACAGAAGGGTTCTCAGTGAAACCTACACAAGCGACCTTATGCCTGAAATTCCAAACTCTCAGCACATTAAGGACTGTTCTTTTCTTTTGAAAATTCTGCATAAAAGCATCAAATTGGGTACAAGTTGGCCTGTTTATGTAACAGTGAAGCAGTTGCTGAAGAGTTTAATACTGGAAACGCTGAAAATGAATTGATTGACATCTTGGCAGAATTTAAGTTGAAGCATATAAATGATACACTGTCAAGCTCAGAGAATAAAATACTAGCTGGTTACTAATTAAACTGAACTCCAAGGCAGCATCAGTTTTTTGGAGCAATTTCTCTAAGGACAGTATTATTTTCATTAGTCAGGCTGTGAGCTATTACAGTGAGTTTAGCTTTTGTAACCGTCTGAGCATGGGAAACATTGTATCACTGACTTACTAAGTTCAATTCTGTTCCTTTGAGAGTCAGAGAGTTACACAGCTCAGAAACAGGCCCTTTGGCCCAGTTCATGGATGCTGACCTGTGCTCATTCTATTTGACCTTTCTCCCTCTAGATCTTTCCTACCCAAGTTCCTGTCCAAATGTCACTTAAATGTTATTGTACCAGCTTCTACTACTTCCCCTGGCAGCTCGATTCAGATAGTCACCACCCTCCGTGCAAAAAAACCTGCCCTTTGGGTCCTCTTTAAGTCTTTCCCCTCTCAATTTAAACCTATACCTTCCAGTTTCAGACTCTCCTAATCCTGGGAAAAAGTCAGTGATGATCAATTTTCTCTCTGCTGCTCATGATTTTGTAAATCCCTATAAGGTCACCTCTTATCCTGCTTCGTTCCAGGAAACACAGTCCCAGCTTCTCTAGTCTGTCTTTGTAACTTACACCCAGCAACATCCTTGTGAATCTCGTCCCCCCCCCCCGTCTCTCTCTCTCTCCCACCTCTTTCTCTATCTCCCACACCCCCCTCTCTCTCTCTCTCCCCTCCCCACCCCCGTACCTGATTAAAGACTTCCTACAAATATTGTCCAACCAGCATCTTCTACAACTGTACCATGGTTTCAACTCTATATTCAGTCCCCTGATGTACGAAGGTAAGCACGGTGTATGTCTTCTTCACCTCCCGCTCTGTGTCAGATTACCTGTTACAATATTAAAGGCTATGATAACATTGTAATGAAATATTAAGTGCTCAGTTAAACCAAGTTGTCCCATTTCAGTGTGAAAGTTGTGCACAAAATGTCGATCCCAAAGTGAACAGCACCCACTCACGTGGTGCTTCAGTGAATCAAGCGGAGATGGGTTACCGCAGGGGAGTAGTAAGGTGACGGATCGGCTAAGGTCACATTGAATAGGTGAAGTGCCCTACTGCTGCCTTTATTTATGATGCTCTTATTCAGTCCTGTCCTCATTTGCCCAGTCACTGCCAAGCATCGCCTGTAGTTCCCTTTATTGCATAACTGCTGAGTTACTTCTGGTGGCGCTGCCAATTAGCTGGATTCAGAACACATGCACACGTACTCCTCAATCATACTTTATTTTACTTGTGCACAAGGACAACAGCGTGGGCCCTGTCACCACACTGTTCTGAAGACAGGACAGAAAAATGCAATTTTTATGTACAATTGGCTTATCAGTTACACATATTGTCCACCTGGTAAACTGCATATGTTTCAATTCCTTACTTGCAAAGCTGAATTGCTATTCACAATAGAGGTGTGAAAAGTCAATAGAAGCTACAAGCTGGCAACCACTGATGCTTTGTAGTAAAGCAATTTGTCTCAGTTGTTGGGTGTGTTTCTCATCCTTCTGTTATATTCTTATTTTGTCAGTATCCGTCACCCTCTAATGTGTAAAGAAAAGTTTTGTTCTTCAAAGATGTTTCTAGAAAAGGTTTCACTTCAGAGGACGAACTTGTCTGGGTTGTTTGCACACTGCCCCTGGCTATCCTTGCCTGGACGTTGTCTTTTATCCTTGCCTTACTGCAGCTCTGACGCTGGCCTCCCACCTCCTCACCCCCATGTCCTATATTTTACCCCTTCTCATTTATTTTAGCTACATGCTACCCCTCATCTGCAGTACTTGTTGTGACAAAAGAACCAGTTATCAGAAGATTGATGCCGATAAGAGGACAATGGGGGAACATGCAAGGTGCTAATAAGAGAGAGACGAGAGAGATTACCGATAGGAGACAGGGTTCCGAGTATTGTCAGAGACCGGTGGCTTTCAACCCTGAACTGTTTGAGGTTTGATGGACAGGCGATACCCCAGCAGGGGGATAAAAAGGGACAGGTTTGCTAAGGCAACAGAAACACGACTCCACGAGGTAACGAGACCCTGGAAGCGGTGTGCCCCCACAAGTTAGTGTGAGTTTTTGGAGGTCGGTTCGCGGGACCAGCCATAGACGCACAGGGTGGAAAGATACGGTCGGGCGGGAACCTGGTGTGTGTGTCCGCCCTTGCCTGGGTGCCGGGTTCACCGCAGAAGAACGATTGTATCTGGAACGGAGGGGTCACAGTCGGCGACCTCAGAAGACATTACAAAGGGCTCGCCCGAAAGCTAACTGCGAGGAATATCGAAGGTCTGCTTGGAATCCGATTTGCATATTCATTCGTTCTCTCTCTTCTCCCCGCCCCAACGGCACAACAGCGATAACTGCGAACTGAACTGAACTTTGCGTCACTTGAAACTGATCATTTACCCCTAGACTGTGATAGAGCTTGATTGATCCTATTATCATAGTTCCGTGTACATGTGTGTTTATTCATTGCTAACCTGTTGCATTTATATCATTACTATTAGAGTATTGTGTTGCTTATTTCTTTAATAAAACTTTCTTAGTTCCAGTAATCCAGACTCTAACCAAGTGGTCCATTTCTGCTGGTTTGGCAACCCAATTATAGGGTATGTAACATTGTTAAGTAGTTATTAATCCATTTAAGGATCTGGATGTTGATTATTTATTCTCTAACCCTAAATGACTTTGAGAAGTTAAAAATAAACTATAGATGCCTGTGATCTGCAGCATAAAAAAGATAGCAACATTAAAAAGATCAAGCAACATCTATGGAGTGAGAAAGTGTCAACATTTCAGGTTGAGGTGCCTTGATCTTTCTGACAGAAGGCTCTCTCAGCAGCAACAGAACAATTCCAAACAAGGTTGGAGGCAGAATCGGATGCACGTCACTCTGGGAGGGTTTGCAGGCCATTACTTCCTGCAAAGCCAAACAACGGTGGCAGTGATGTTTCACATCCTGATGAGCTCAATGCATTTTATGCATGCTTTGAAAGGGAGAATAAAACTACAGCTGTGAGGATCTTTGCAACACCCAATGACCCTGCGATCTCTGTCTCAGAGGCTGAAATCAGGCTGTTTCTCAAGAGGGTGAACCCTTGCAAGGCGGCAGGCCCCAATGGAGTACCTGGTAACTCTCTAAAAACCTGTGCCAACAGCTGGCAGGGGTGTTCAAAGACATTTTCAATCTCTTGTTGCTACAGTTGGAAGTTTCCACCTGCTTCAAAAGGGCAACAATTATACCAGTGGCCAAGAACAGCTATCCTCCAGTAGCAATCACATCTACAGTGATGAAGTGCTTTGAGAGCTTTATGGCTAGAATTAACTCCTGTCTCAGTAAGGATCTGGACCCACTGCAATCGGCCTATCGCCACAATAGGTCTACGGTGGATGTGATCTTGTTGGCTCTTCACACGGCCTTGAATCACCTGGACAATACAAATACCCACTTCAGGATGCTGTTTATTGACTACAGCTCAACACCTAACACAATCATTCCTGCACTTCTGATCGAAAAACTCCAAAAGTTGGGTCTTTGTACCTCCCTGTGCAACTGGATCATCAGCTTCCTAACCAGAAGACCACAAATTGTGATGAGCGGAAATAGCATCTCCACCTGGCTGACAATCAGAGATGTGTGCTTAGCCCATGCTCTACACCCGTGATGGTGTGGCTAGGCACAGCTCAAAATCCAACTATATATTTGTTGTTGACACAAGTATTGTTGGCAGAATTTCAAATGGTGACGAGAGGGCATACAAGAGCGAGATATTTCAGCTGTCTGAGTGATGTCACAGCAACGACCTTGCACTAAATGTCAGTAAGACGTAAGAACTGATTATCAACTTCGGGGAGGGTGAGATGAGGGAACACACACCACTCCTCATAGAGGGATCAGAAGTGGAGAGAGTGAGCAATTTCACGTTCCTGGGTGTTAGTATCTCTGACCATCTGTCCTGGGCCCAGCATATCGATGCAGCTCTGAAGAAGGCATGACAGTGGCTATATTTCATTAGGAGTTTGAGATTTGCTACTGAATCACAGGCACTTGCAAATTTGTACAGATGTATCCAGGAGAGCATTCTAACTAGCTGTATCACCGTCTGCTGTGGGGTTGGAGCTGGGGGGGGGGGGAGGGTTGCTGCAGCACACAATTGAAATAAATTGCAGAGTTGTAAACTTAGTCAGCTCCATCATGGGCAACTGACTGTGTAGTATTCAGGACATCTTCAAGGAGTGATGCCTGAAAAAGGCAGGGTCCATCATGAAGGACCCCATCACCCAGGACATGCCTTGTTCAGATTGCTACCATCAGGAAGGAGGTACAGAGACCTGAAGGCACAAACTCAATGATTCAAGAACAGCTTCTTCCCCTCTGTCATCCGATTCCTCAATGGACATTGATCCTATTAACACTACCTTGCTACTTATTGATTTTGCTCTGATTTAATTTATCTAGTTTATATATATTTTTATATATACACACACACTTACTGTAATTCACATTTTTCTATTACTACGTAGTGCATTGTTCTGCTGCCTTAGGGACAACAAATTTTACAACACATGCCAGTGATCTGAAACCTGATTCTGATTCTGACAGAAGGTCAGTTTTAAGTTGCAAAGAGGATAGTGGCAGAGGGGACAAAATATTCTCTCTGGCCAGTTGAGGCCGAGGTAGGTGTAGTGATAAGCTGTTGAGAAAGTCGTCCAGTTGATAGGTTACTGAAGGAATGAGAGAAAGAAAACAAAGGAACATGGAGAAGCTCAGTCATGCAGGTCAGAGATGTAGGAATTGCCCGGCAGGTCAGGCAGTGTTCGTGGAGGGAGAAAATCTGAGTTAATATCACAGCCACATAGCACACAGCAGAACTGGTCATCTCAGGCAGAAAGTGAATTCCCTGGAACTCAATATTCAATATGAAGCCTGGTGGGCATAACACTCTCCACCATTGAAGACATCTTCGAGAGGCAGTGCTGCAAGAAGCAGCATCCATCATTGGACACTCTCACTATGCAGATATGCTCCCTTCTCAGTATTACCATCAACAAGGAGCTCCAGGAGCCTGAAAACCCACACTCTGGGTCTTTGACCAGCGACCAATCTGGACATCAGAACTGGTTGACGGTCAGGAAGGGGTAAGGGTTAAGGAGCCAGTGCAGAGCACATGTGAGGCCATTCCCCCTCAACAACAGGAACATCACTCTGGATGCTGTTGGGAGGGGGGTTGACCTAACAAAGGAAAATCACAGTAGTCAGGTCTCTGAAAGGGGGAGAAGAGACATCGTCTGATGAAAGGAGATTGATGAGTTAGGGGAATAGACAGGAGCTTCTGTGGGTGTGAATAAGATTCCCGGATGATATGTTGCCTCCCAGGTGCCAGGGCTTGGGACATCTCGCATCGGGTCCTCCGCATTCTTAAGTGGGAGAGTGAACAGCCAGAGGTCGTGGCCTGTGTAGGTAACAATGACATTGGTAGAACAGGTGACAAGGTTCTGCACAGGGAGTTCTAGGAATTAGGTATGATGTTAAAGGGCTGGACCTCCAGGTATGTGATCTCAGGATTGATGTCAATGTCACGTGCTGGTGAAACCAGAAATATGAAGAATATAGAGTTTAACACGTAGTTAAGGATTTGGTGTAGGAGGGAAGGTGTCAGATTTTTGGATCACTGGGCTGTCTTTCAGGAAAGTAGTACCTGTACAGAAAAGACGGTTTGCACCTGAACTGGAAGGGGACTAAGAACCTAGCAGGAAGGTTTGTTAATGCTGCACAGTGGGGTTTAAACTAGAGTTCCAGGGGGCTAGGAACAGTGTCAGTACAGATAGTGGAGAGGTTATGGTGACAGATATTAGTATGACCACAGGTAAAGTCAGGGATCGAAAGGTTGAGCATAGTGTGACTAATCTCCTGAGCTGTGTCTATTTTAATACAAGGTGTATTGCAGGAAAGGCAGATGAGCTCAAGGCATTAATGAACACATGGAATGATGATGCTGTAGCCATTCGTGAGGCTTGGTTGCAGGAGGGGCAGGGCTGGCAGCTCAATATTCTGGAGTTCTGCTGTTTTAGACGTGACAGAGAGGGAGAGATTAAAGGAGCAGGGGTGGTGTTACTTGGCAGGGAAAGTGTCACAACAGTGCTCAGTCATGACAGACCGGAGAACTTGTCTCATGAGGTGTTATGGATGGAGCTGAGCATTACTGTATGACCACTTTAATGGGGCTATATTATTAACCACCCAACCGTCCACAGGATTTAGAGGAACAAATTTATAGAGAGATCGCAGACTGTTGGAAGATCCATAAGGTTCTGACAGTAGGTGATTTTAACTTTCCACATACTGACTGGGAATCCCATACTGCAAAAGGACTAGATGGGATAGTGTTTATCAGATGAAGCTCAGGAAAGTTTCCTTCATCAATATGTCAAAGTCCCAATAAGAGAGCATGCGATACTGGTTCTACTATTAGGGAATGAGACAGGGCAGGTGAAAGAGATTGTTTGGTAGGGAAACATTTATCATCCAGTGACCACAATGCTCTTTCTTTCAAAGTAAATATGGAAAGAGATAGGTCTGGTCAGCTGCTTGAGATTCTAAATTAGAGAAGGGCCAAATTTGTTGGTATCAGAAATGAGCTGGCAAGGAACGGGACCAGCTGTTTTCTGGCACGGGTGTACTTGGTATGTGAGAGGCCTTGAAAGGTGAAATTTTGAGAGTACAAAGCTTGTATGTGCCTGTCAGAATAAAAGGTAAAGATAATAAGTGACGAGATCCTTGGTTTTCAGGAGATATTGAAGCCAAGGTAAAGAGGAAAAAGGAGATGCTTGGGAGGTATAGGCAAATCGGTACAAGTTAAATGCTTATGGACCACAAAAAATGCAAGACAACACATAAGAAAGAAACCAGGAAAGTTAAAAGAAGGCATGAAGTCACTGCAGCAGACAAGGTGAAGGACAATCCCAAGGGATTCTACAGATACGTTAAGAGCAAAAGGGTTGCTAGGGACAAAATTGGTCCTCAGGAAGACCAGAATGTGTGATGCCAAAACAGATGGGGGAGACCTTAAATGAGTTCTTTGCATCAGTATTTACTTGGAAATGGATATAGTGTCTTTAGAAGTGAGGCAAAGCAGCATCAAATACATGGAAAAGATAACGGGAATCTGCAGATTCTGGAAATCCAAGCAACATACGCAAGATGCCGGAGGAACTCAGCAGGCCAGGCAGCATCTATGGAAAAGAGCATAGTCGATGTTTTGGGCCAAGACCCTTCATCAGAACTGGAGAAAAAAAGATGAGGAGTCAGAGTTAGAAGGTTGGAAGAGGGGAGAAAGAAACACAAGGAGATAGGTGAAACTGAGAGGGGACTGAGCTAGAGAGCTGGGAAGTTGATCGGTGAAAGAGATACAGGGCTGGAGAGGTGAGAATCTGATAGGACAGGACAGAAGACCATGGGAGAAAGCAAAGGGGGAGGAGCACCAGAGAGTGGTGATGGGCAAGAAAGGAGATAAGGTGAGAGAGGGAAAGGGGAATAATAGGAAATGGTGAAGGGGCGGGGGAGAGGTGGTGGTGGTATAACTGGAAGCTCAAGAAATCAATGTTCATGCCATCAGGTTGGAGGCTACCCAGACAGAGGAGGCCATAGATGGACATATCGGAATGGGAATAGGAAGTAGAATTAAAATGGGTGGCCAGTGAGAGATCCTGCTCTTACCGGCAGATGCAGCGTAGGTACTTGGCAAAGTGGTCTTCCAATCTACGTCGGGTCTCACCGATGTGCAGGAGGCCACACCAGGAGCACTGAACACAGTAAATGACCCCAACAGGCTCACAGGTGAAGTGTCGCCTCACCTGGAAGGACTGTGTGGGGCACTGAATGGTAGTGAGCGAGGAGGTGTAGGGGCAGGTGTCGCACTTGTTCCACTTGCAAGGATAAGTCCCAGGAGGGATACCAGTGGGGAGGGATGAATGGACAAGGGAGCAATCCCTGCGGAAAGCAGAAAGTTGGGGGAGGGTAAAATGTACCTGGTGGTGGGATCCCATTGGAGACTGCAGAGTGACAGAATTACGTGTTCGATGCAGAGGCTGGTTGGGTGGCAGGAGAGAACAAGAGGAACCCCATCCCTGGCAGGGTGGTGGGAGGCTGGGGTGAAGGCAGACGTGCATGAAATGGAAACGATGCAGTTGAGGGCAGCATTGATGGTAGACTCTGTACAGATTACAGAGGAGGAAATGTTTGCTACCCTGAGGCCAATCAGGGAGGAAAAATTCCCTGGGCCTGACAAAGTGCTCCATCAGACCTTACAGGAGGCAAGTGCAGAAATTTCAGGGCCCTAGCAGGGATATTTAAAACATATAGTGACAGATGATGTACCAGTGGATTGGAGGATAGCCAATGTTACTCAGCTTTTTTAAAAAGGGCTCTAAACAGAAACCAGGAAATTATAGGCTGGTGAGTCCGACATCAGTTGTGGGAAAGTTATTAGAACGTATTCTAAGGGACCAGATATGGACTGATTAATGATAGTTAGCATAGCTTCATGCGTGATAGGTCATTTTTAACCCAATCTGTAGAGTTCTTCAAGCAAATTACCTGGAAAGTGGAGAAGGGCTAGGAACATTGTCTACATGGGCTTTAGTGAGACATTGGACAAGGTCCCACATGGGAGGCCGGTCAAGAAGGTTCAGTCCCTCGGCATTCAGGATGAGATGGTAAATGGGATTAGACATTGGCTTTGTAGGAGAGGTCAGAGAGTGGTGGCAAAGGCTGGCCTTTCTGACTTCAGGCCTATGGCTAGTGTTGTGCTGCAGCGATTGCTGCTGGCTCCTTTGTTCTTGGTCGTCTATATCATTGATCTGGATGATAATGAGGTAAACTGGATCAGCAAATTTGTGGATGACACCAAGACTTGGGGTGCAGTGGACAGCAATGAAGAAAATCATGGCTTGCATCAGCTGGAAAAAGGGCTAAAAATGGCAGATGGAATTTAATGCAGACAAATAGCAGGTTTTGCAGTTCAGTAGGATCAACCAGGGTAGGTCATATACTGTGAATGGTAGGGCACTGAGGAGTGTGGTAGAACAAAGGAATCTGGGAATACAGGTACATAATTCACTGACTGTGTTATCACGGGTAGATAGGGCATAAAGAAAGCTTTTGGCAGATTGGCCTTTATAAATCAATGTATTGAGTACAGAGGATGGGGTGTAATGTTGAAATTAGAGGAAAAGGTGGCGGTGCGACGCAGCCTCTCCGGTGAAATGATATCGTATTTGTTAAACAGGGGCCATACACAATCCTGATTTGATGGAGACAGACGTGAGAAGCATGGAGGAACATCTGGAGAAACTTCTGAAATGCCCGGTTTGCTGCCGCTGCTACTGTGCAATCGAGAATCTCCAAAGGGAAGGCCCCAAGTCCTCAGATTTGCCTGTTGCTGGCTCCAGGGTTTGGGTCAAAGCGCTTGGCAGAGATGGTGCTCGGTGCTCGGTGTCAGAGGGCTGGTTGGAGGTTCGAAGTTTTCAGACGGACTGAGAGTCCGACTGTGGTCAGGTGCTTCCAGGATGCTGCATTAGCAAGTTTGCGGTGCTGGAAGCTCATGACAGGGAGAGTTTCTCCCTTCTACCGTCTGTGTGAGATGATGGGACTTTTGAGAGACCTTGAGACTTTTTTTTACCGTGCCCATGGTCTGTTCTTTATTAAATTACGGTATTGCTTGCACTGTTGTAACTATATGTTATAATTATGTGGTGTTTGTCAATCTTTCAGTCTTGGTCTGTCTTGTGTTTCTGTGATATCACACTGGAAGAACATTGTATCATTTCTTAATGCCTGCATTACTAAATGACAATAAAAGAGGACTGCGTGTCCTCATAATCTAATCTAATCTATAAGACGTTGGTGAGGCCTAATTTGGAGTATTGTGTGCAATTTTGGTCACCTACCTACAGGAAAGATGTAAACATGTTTGAAAGAGTGCAGTGAAAATTTACAAGGATGTTGCCAGGTCTGGAGGACCTGAGTTATAAGGAAAGATTGAATAGGTTAGGATTGTATTCTTTAGAAAGTAGACAATTAAGAGGAGATTTGATAGAGGTATACAATATTATGAGGGCTATCGATAGGGTAAATGCAAGGAGGATTTTTCCACTGAGGTTGGATGGGATTACAGCCAGAGGTTATGGCCGAAGGGTGAAAGGTGAGAGGTTTAAGGGGAACATGAGGGGAACTTCTTCACTCAGATGGTTGTAAGAGTGTGAAATGAGCTGCAATTTCAATGGTTAAGAGAAGTTTAGATAGCTACATCAGTAGTAGGGGTTTGGAAGGTTATGGTCCCAGTGAAGGACGTTGGGAATGGGCCATTTACAGCATGGACTAGATGGGCCAAATGGCTGTTTCTGTGCTGTATACTTCTCTATGATTCTGTGACTTTACTTTGAATTTTAAAGTTATGTAAAAATTTAACTCAGCTGTGATGGAAAACCAGTAACACGTTTCCAAGTTAGCTGGATGTGCTACTTGAAGGAGAGAGTGAGACTGTGAATGGTGTTTTTCACATGTACCCGCTGACTTTGTTCTTCCTGGTGGTGGAGGTCACAGGTTCGTCGGCAGCTGTCAGGGTAGGGGAAGTGAGAATCGACAGTGCATTTTGTAGGCGGCATGTTCTGCAGACACTCTGCTGAGCTTAACGTGTTGGGTGTGGCTCCAGAAAACACCCCGATCTGTCATCTCAATCACTGCTTGCTTGGGCAGCAATGGAGAAGCGTTATTTCCCACTGAAGATGTACAGGAGGAAGCCACCAGTTTAGGGTGAACAGCACTGGATGGATTTGAAAATAACAAAATGCCTGTAAAACTACTTCTCAGTCAGGACAAAATCAAAACTTACTTTTAACTCTTTGGAAAGCATTGTTCTAACTTAAAAAAATGACTTTGTAGTGTGAAACTTCACAGACTATTGGGCCCAGTGGAGTCATGCTCCCAGCCGAGCAATACCTTTATTCCCATTCTGACACAGCTTTGTAAATTCATTCTTGCATTAGAAACATAGAAAATAGGTGCTAGAGTAGGCCATTCGGCCCTTCGAGCCTGTACCGCCATTCAGTATGATCATGGCTGATCATCCAACTCAGAACCCTGTTCCTGCCTTCTCTCCATACCCTGATCCCTTTAGCCACAAGGGCCATATCTAACTCACTCTTAAATATAGCCAATGAACTGGCCTCAACTGTTTCCTGTGGCAGAGAATTCCACCGATTCACCACTCTCTGTGTGAAGAAGTTTTTCCTCATCTCGGTCCTAAAAGGCTTCCCCTTTATCCTCAAAGTGTGACCCCTCATTCTGGACTTCCCCAACATCGGGAACAATCTTCCTGCATCTAGCCTGTCCAATCCATTTAGGATTTTATACGTTTCAATATGATCGCCCCTCAATCTTCTGAATTCCAGAGAGTATAAGCCTAGTCGATCCAGTCTTTCATCATATGAAAGTTCTGCCGTCCCAGGAATCAATCTGGTGAACCTTCTTTGTACTCCCTCTATGGCTAGAATGTCTTTGCTCAGATTAGGGGACCAAAACTGCACACAATACTCTAGGTGTGGTCTCACCAAGGCCTTGTACAACTGCAGTAGTACCTCCCTGCTCCTGTACGCCAATCCTCTTGCTATGAATGCCAGCATACCATTTGCCTTTTTCACCACCTGCTGTGCCTGCATGCCCACTTTCAATGACTGGTATATAATGACACCCAGGTCTCGTTGCACCTCCCCTTTTCCTAATCGGCCACCATTCAGATAATAATCTGTTTTCCTGTTTTTGCCACCAAAGTGGATAACCTCACATTTATCCACATTAAATTGCATCTGCCATGAATTTGCCCACTAACCTAAACTATCCAAGTCACCCTGCATCCTCTTAGCATCCTCCTCATAGCTAACACTGCCGCCCAGCTTCGTGTCATCTGCAAACTTGGAGATGCTGCATTTAATTCCCTCATCTAAGTCATTGATATATATTGTAAACAACTGGGGTCCCAGCACTGAGCCTTGCGGTATCCCACTAGTCACTGCCTGCCATTCTGAAAAGGTCCTGTTTATTCCCACCCTTTGCTTCCTGCCTGCCAACCAATTCTCTATCCACATCAATACCATACCCCCAATACCGTGTGCTTTAAGTTTGCACACTAATCTCCTGTGTGGGACCTTGTCAAAATCCTTTTGAAAATCTAAATATACCACATCCATTGGTTCTCCCTTATCCACTCTACTAGTTACATCCTCAAAAAATTCTATGAGATTCGTCAGACATGATTTTCCTTTCACAAATCCATGCTGACTTTGTCCGATGATTTCACCGCTTTCCAAATGTGCTGTTATCACATCTTGGATAACTGACTCTAGTGTTTTCCCCACCACCGATGTTAGGCTAACCGGTCTATAATTCCCTGGTTTCTCTCTCCCTCCTTTTTTTAAAAAGCAGGGTTACATTAGCTACCCTCCAATCCTCAGGAACTAGTCCAGAATCTAAAGAGTTTTGAAAAGTTATCACTAATGCATCCACTATTTCTTGGGCTACTTCCTTAAGCAGTCTGGGATGCAGACCACCTGGCTCTGGGGATTTATCTGCCTTTAATCCCTTCAATTTACCTAACACCACTTCCCTACTAACATATATTTCCCTCAGTGCCTCCATCTCACTAGACCCTCTGTCCTCTACTATTTCCGAAAGATTATTTATGTCCTCCTTAGTGAAGACAGAACCAAAGTAGTTATTCAACTGATCTGCCATGTCCTTGTTCCCCATAATCAATTCACCTGTTTCTGTCTGTAAGGGACCTACATTTGTCTTAACCAATCTTTTTCTTTTCACATATCTATAAAAGCTTTTACAGACAATTTTTATGTTCTCTGCCAGTTTTCTCTCATAATCTTCTTTCCCTTTCCTAATTAAGCCCTTTGTCCTCCCCTGCTGGACTCTGAATTTCTCCCAGTCCTCAGGTGAGCCGCTTTTTCTGGCTAATTTGTATGTTTCTTCTTTGGAATTGATACTATCCCTAATTTCCCTTGTCAGCCACAGGTGCACTACCTTCCCTGATTTATTCTTTTGCCAAACTGGGATGAACAATTGTTGTAGTTCATCGATGCGATCTTTAAATTCTTGCCATTGCATATCCATCATCAACCTTTAAAGTGTCATTTGCCAGTCTATCCTAGATAATTCATGTCTCATACCTTCAAAGTTACCCCTCTTTAAGTTCAGAACCTTTGTTTCTGAATTATCTATGTCACTCTCCATTTTAATGAAGAATTCCACCATATTATGGTCACTCTTACCCAAGGGGCCTCGCACGACAAGATTGCTAATTAACCCTTCCTCATTGCTCAAAACCCAGTCTAGAATAACCTGCTCTCTAGTTGGTTCCTCAACATGTTGGTTCAAAAAACCATCCCACATACATTCCAAGAAAGCCTCTTCCTCAGCACCCTTACCAATTTGGTTCACCCAATCTATATGTAGATTGAAGTCACCCACTATAACTGCTGTTCCTTTATTGCACGCATTTCTAATTTCCTGTTTAATGCCATCCCCAACCTCACTACTACTGTTAGGTGGCCTCATACACAACTCCCACCAGCGTTTTCTGCCCCTTAGTGTTATACAGCTCTACCCATGTCGACTCCACATCCTCCCGGCTAATGTCCTTCCTTTATATTGCGTTAATCTCCTCTCTAACCAGCAATGCTACCCCAGCTCCTTTTCTTTCATGTCCATCTCTCCTGAATATTGAATATCCCTGAATATTGAGTTCCCATTGCTGGTCACCCTGGAGCCATGTCTCTGTGATCCCAACTATATCATATTCATTAATAACAAACTGCACTTTTAATTCATCCACCTTGTTATGAATGCTTCTTGCATTGACACACAAAGCCTTCAGGCTTGCTTTTACAACACTCTTAGCCCTTATACAATTATGTTGAAAAGTGGCCCCTTCTGATTTTTGCCCTGGATTTGTTTGCCTGCCACTTTTACTTTTCACCTTACTACTTTTTGCTTCTACCCTCATTTTACACCCTTCTGTCTCTCTGTACTTGTTCCCATCCCCCTGTTGTGAACTAACCTCTTCTCTCTCACTTTAATTTGATTCCAACCCCGCAACCATTCTCGTTTAAAGTCACCTCAGTAGCCCTCGCAAATCTCCCCGCCAGGATATTGGTCCCCCTAGGATTAAAGTGTAGCCCGTCCTTTTTGTACAGGTCACACCTGAGCCAAAAGAGGTCCCAATGATCCAAAAACTTGAATCCCTGCCTCCTGCTCCAATCATTCAGCCAAGGCATTTACCCTCCACCTCATTGCATTCCTACTCTCACTGTCGCGTAGCACAGGCAGTAATCCCGAGATTACTACCTTTGCAGTCCTTTTTCTCAACTCCCTTCCCACCTCTCTACATTCTCCCTTCAGGACCTCTTCCCTTTTCCTACCAATATTATTGGTACCTATATGTACCACGACCTCTGGCTCCTCACCCTCCCACTTCAGGATAGCTTGGCCCGATCTGAAACATCCCGGTCTTCCCTTAGATTCTTCTGCCGCTGGACTCCCTTCAACGTTTGCAACCTTTCACACAAGTTGTGATTTTAATTATCTCAGTGTCTGGCTGGTAAAACGTTATACCGGCGCCGCTGCACGAGGGTACCGGATCTTCCGTGAGTTTCATGTTTAACCCTGTCATAGACCTGTTGCTCTCATTCCCCGAGAAACAACAACAAAATCGCGGTGTATTTTTCCATAGTATTTTAATCAGATGCAGCTCAATTCATCCAGAACAAAGTACAAAAGAGAAATTATTAACATTCTTGATTATAACCCCGCTCCCCAGTTAATAATCATACAAAAGATCTATTGTAGCAGCCGACGTTACAAAGCAAAGCGTGTTGCTTGGTCCCGGGTGACCACCGTCACTGACAGCAGCTGCACTTGTCACCTTGTCCTTTGCACACGCAGCCCTGGGCACACTTGCTGCAGCTGACGGGGCAACAGTCGCAGCAGCCTAGACGAAAGGAAGGAAGGAATGAGATCAGCTTGCAACAGGCTACCGACACGGACTCCTGGGACAAGTTGCAGGCTCTAACGTTACATTACTAACAAGCAGTTGCCATGGTGATGGGGGGGGGTGTTCGGGGTCGGCTCGCAAGAAAACAGGGATGACTCGCCACATGTGGCGGTGTTACTGTGGGGAAAAGTACAAGTTGGACAAGGGGAATGTGGAAAAAAATAAATGGCACAGCAGCAAACCAGGAAGCCCTCCAGCAACCGGGTTCCCACCTGACCTCAGGTGCTGCCCGCGTGGAGTTTGCACGTTCTCCCTGCGAGAACTCCGATGGGTTTCCTCCGGCTGCTCTGGTCGCGTCTCACAGCCCAAAGAAGCGAGTTAGGGGGTTAGCTGTAAACACAAGATATTCTGCAGATGCTGGAAACCCAGAGCAACTCATACGAAATGCTGAAGGGACCCAGCAAGGCAGGCGGCGTCTATTGAGGGGGATAAATAGCCGACGTTTCGGGCCGAGACGCGTCAAGAGGTTAAGTGACCACTGCCATTCGTCCATAAATAAAATAAAGCAGGTAAGCGGCGAAAGAATCGGGTGGAAGTTAATAGCACGCGAGTTTGACAATGTTTTGGTGGTAAGGAGGGGGTAATACTCTGATAGCAGACGGGATCGACTCAGTGAGCCAAACGGTCGTTGTATGTAATAAACAAACTAGTCCTCCCGCCCCCCGTAAAGTTTTTAAAGCCAGTCTCCAAATTCTGTATACTCACTCTTCTTACACGAGGTGCATTTGCAGTTTTGGCACTTGCAGTTGTCTCCGCAGCTACAAGAACCGCCTGTTCAATTCAAGGGAGAACAGAATTACTCTAAAACATTACGTTGGACATTAGAAGTAGAGTCCGAGCGCTGCACGCTGATTCCCGCAACTTACTCTGGTAACACGTGCATGGGGTGTCAGACATCCTTAACGCTTTCCTCCGTCTTCCCCGCTTCTCAGGTAGTTCGCTTCTATTCTCTCGGAGTTGCTGAATGTGCTCAGGGTCGGAGACATCATACTTATAGAGCAGCGATCGAGATCGAGTGCAAACGCGGGAGGAGTGGGGCGGTGCGCAAGTCTCGGCGCTGAGTGCAAATCGGGGCAAGCTGCCAGGGACGGACTGGATCGTGTGTTCCCGGCACTGATTCATTACGGGGTGATGGGACACACGTTAATTCACACACAGTGACCCCCTCCCCCGTCCCCGGCCCCGCAGCCACTGTAGCTGTCGATAGCGGGGTTTAAGTAAAGATAAACCCACCACACGCACAGTATCGTCCTGCCAGCCCAGGGACTGATCGGTGATTAGACAGGAGGTGACGGGAGACGGAAATTTTCCACTTGCTCTAAATATCCCGGCAAAAAGTGTTGGAGACTCTCAACAGCGTCCGTGGAATGTTGCGAACTCTAACATTACTTTAACAACCTGTACGTTAATGTATACATAATGTATAGTAAAGTGTTGGGCGGGAAAGCGTGGCTCATTCAAAACCAGGTAGCTGTCCCCAGAGCATCTCTCAACCGCGGGGAAGCTCCTCAAATAACGGCCGGATGCCCCATATCAGTGACAACTGTACAGAGCGTTTAAAATGCGCGAAATTAATCAAATGACACTAGCGCCTCGCGTTGTGTTTATTATTAGATGTATATTGTGAATAAAACTCAGCTTTGAAAAACAACTGTGGTGGCAGCGGGGCCAAGGTTCAGGAGGCGGGCCAATCTCCGGAAATACTGCACACGGTGTTGTGTGCACTGCGAGCAGACCGACGTCTCAGGCTGAGCGCAGTCAGAAACTCCCTGTCACCACGGCGGCGGATTTTCACACCGCCCGGTTGCGTAGCCTGTGGCTCATTTGCTTTTGCTTTCGCGGCCGGGAGGCAGTGTTTTTGAACACGGCGTGTCAGACTCGAACACCAGGCAGCGTCTGGATTTCACAACTGAAGGGGGACGCGATGTGCAGAATTGTGAATGAAATGAGTGCAAATGGTTTGCAAAGGGCTCGAAGCTCATAAGACCAACACGGCGGCGGCGGAGACAGGGCTTTTGTGAAAATTTATTTTGCCAGTCTACAATTCTTAACACACTGTCCCTTGTGCAACCGGGAAACAGGCAAAAATTGACAAACCTACTGAAAGTCTGAATTGTAAACAGATATTGGAATCACTTGGGTCAGGATGTAAGAATGGAGGGAGGGAGAAAGGGGGAGAGAGAGGGAGGGAGAGAGAGTTGATAAATATATGGTATGTATGTATGTAACGTACAGATGAATAAAAGATGATCAGTCATCCGCAACATGTGGGCACTCTTTCCGTACGTTGTTCAACATGTCGCTCCACTTTTACCCGGTGAATTATTTCATTCAAGCCAGTAAGAAAGAAATATGAGCTGGAGTTACCGCCCCTCCCCATCCCCACACTCCCCGTGTCCGCTCCGCCATTTAACAAAACCATGGCTGAGTTCTGCCGTGAGGGACTGGACCAGTGTGGAGTTCTTCCGCCACTGGAGGGAGGTGGGTGAGGAAGCCCTTTAATTGTTGTAGTCGTGTGTCACCCCAGAAGACCACATGTGTGGCAATCATCCAACTGGTTTTAAACAATGTAATAGAACACTACGTGATGCATTGACTATGAAGGGAAGAATGAAAGGCATCACATGGTTTCTTATAATTTTATTATGAATAAAATTTAATTTTAATATAAAAGCATCATTTTCCTGTTCGTTCCCCACATCCCTTGATTTTGCAGTACTCCATAAATCCAGCAACAAGAATATTTCGATGTTCTGAGACAAAAACAGTAAAAACATCGCCTTTTCATCAATTTAAAACCACTCCCTTATTTCACAGACACTAGACTGCTGATGCTGTAAAACTGGAGAGACTTACGAAATTACAGGTGGCACTTCGCGGGTCAGGCAGCATCTACGGTTTTGAATCGAGACCTCCATCAGAAATGGAAAGAGGGGAGATAGGTATCACACTATAAGAAACTGGGAGGTAGTAGGAGAAAGTGACAAAGGACTGAAGATGGTGTCTGTTAGGAAAAGACAGTTGACCTTGCAGTAAAGGGAAGGAGGTGATGGGGGGAAGCGGAGGAAGGAATGTGTGAGTGATGGATGGATCGGGAGGACAGGGGAGGAGAAAGAGAAGGAGTGATGACATCGATGTTGTGATTGTACTTTGGGATGATACAAAAGGAAAACAGAACATAATTTTCCGGCTCTATTCTGCCTTTCCGACTGAGTGAGTGATTCTGATTTTCCGACCGTGAGCGAGTGGCTCTGGTCTGGCTTTCAGGCCGCGATTATAGTGTCACCTGCTGTTCGAAACCCCATGTTACACGATCAAAAATAAATTATCAACTGAAAATATCATAGAATCGTACAGCACAGAAACAGGCCCTTTCAGTCTACCTCACTGTGCTGACCACAATGTATACCGATACTAATCCCACTTATCCACATTAGGGCTCGACCCCTCTAAGCCGTTTCAAGTCCGAATACTGTACCTTTTAAATATTGCAAATGTCATCTGCCTCCAGCACGTTGCAGACACCATCTTCCGTGTAAGGAAAACTTCCTGCACAAAACTCCTTTAACCCCCCCCCCCCCATTTAAAACTTGTTCCCTCCAGTTCTGGGGCGAAAGCGCCTTGTTAAAGAGAGAGGTCAGAGGAGAATGGCCAGACTGGATCAAGTTGACAGGAAGGCGACAGTAACTGAAATAACCACACGTTACAACAGTAGTGTGCAGAATAACATCTCTGAACGCACGACACGGAGAACTTTGAAGTGGATCGGCTCCGGCAGAAGACCACGGACATACACGCAGCGTATGTTAGATTTGTTAGATAGAGGAGGCACCTAATGAAGTGAGTGGCCTTTGTTCACTACGTAAGCTTCATGCGAGCAAGGAATTTCATTGCACCCCGGGTGTATTTGACAATATACTGACTATCTATTTTTCCTCAGTTCCAGTGCTGTATCTTTTTGGGTTCTTCTCAACTGGTTTCCAAAGCTGAGTATGGCTGCCACTCATTTAAGCATGGAACTTCAAGTAAACATGACCTTTATTTCTGGCAAATAAATTACACATATGTGACGCAAACAATGCAACAGGATTTAATAACGATATAATGCCTTCAAATAACAGATCTCATGCCGTACTTTTACTGAATGTTCGGCTGCTTACTGAACATTTTTAAGTTCACTGAGCAATAATCGCGTTCTCGACCCGAGTGTCCCGGGACAAAGGCTAATATCTATCTTGTCCATGCGCCTCAATATAAACCTTGTCCATAATTTTAAAATTACAAGAATAAACAGTTCAATACCTTTTAATACTTTACATTCGCAGTCAATGTTTTCTGTACTGTTCTATTACCGTACATCAATAGCATTTCTGCCCCTCGTGTGGGCGGTTCATCACCCAACCAATCAATAGGTACATTTAATGTCAGAGAAGTATGGTCAATCCTTTTCATACTGTTCTAACACTGCTGCCACTCAAGGCTTTTATATTAAATACTGTACTGCAGTAATTGAGGGGAGAAGATTCGAACCCTTGCGGTGGCTGCAGCAAGCTCCTGTGCGCCCCTCACTCCGTAACCCTGGCAGCCTGGAATGTGCCAGTCGGCAGCAAACTTCCACGGACATCTCGATGAGCTGCTAGACTAAGTTTCGGGCCGACCACAGAGCGTCTTTCACCGAGTTGATCTGCCAGCAGCACCCGATGTTCGTCCCCGGGCACAGCCCGCGGATCGGAGTCCTCAGTCACGGGACGAAACGCGACACAAGCCCTTCCATCCTCCTCCCCGCCTGCTTCGCAAACCCACAGCGTGCGAGGAGACAACAGGAATTCTGCAGATGCTGGAAATTCAAGCAACACACATCAATGTTGCTGGTGAACGCAGCAGGCCAGGCAGCATCTCTAGGAAGAGGTACAGTCGACGTTTCAGACCGAGACCCTTCGTCAGTACTAACTGAAGAAAGAGCTAGTAAGAGATTTGAAAGTGGCAGGGGGAGGGGGAGATCCAAAATGATAGGAGAAGACAGGAGGGGGAGGGATGGAGCCAAGAGCTGGACAGTTGATTGGCAAAGGGTGTATGAGAGGATCATGGGACAGGAGGCCTGGGGAGAAAGAAAAGGGGGGCGGGGAAACCAGAGGATGGGCAAGGGGTATAGTCAGAGGGACAGAGGGAGAAAAAGGAGAGTGAGAGAAAGAATGTGTGTATAAAAATAAATAACGGATGGGGTACGAGGGGGAGGTGGGACATTAGCGGAAGTTGGAAAAGTCGATGTTCATGCCATCAGGTTGGAGTCTACCCAGCGGATCGCTCCCTACGCGACAGCCTGTGTTTCTGCGACGCGCACCTCTCCCGAAATGTAACCGCGCGTCGCGGCAACGCAGACTGCAACAACTGTGATTGGTCGGCTTGGGCGTTATTTCGTGATTGGATCCCAATTCGTTTGACGAAGATGCTCAACAAAATTATAGACGGGATTAAAAGAGCAAAGATTTTATGAAATGGATCGCTATTAGTGAATTGTCGGGGTAGTTCTCAGCAAGGTAAAGTGATAAGATTATGTAAAATAGATGGCAAAGTACAATGCTCAATACCCAACAATAGAAAGTGGACTAGAGAAGTTATTTCGGGGATATCATCAAAAGTTACTATGGATGAGATCAAACAGAACATAAAAGGAGCAAAAATTATTGAGGCCAAACGTTTGAAAGTTACAACAAAACGGGAAAAGGTGTGATAGTTTATCGGTAATGATCAACTTTGATGAAGAGAGATTGCCGACTAACGTTTACTTAGAGTATATCTGTTATGCGGTTAGAATATATATACCACCGCCTTTAAGATGCTATAAATGTCAGAAATTCGGGCACATTGCGGCGGTCTGCAGAGGGAAACAAAGATGTGGGAGATGCACTGGAAAACATGAATATGGGAAACGTGAAGCGGGAGCTAGGCTGAAATGCTGCAATTGTGGCGAGGAACACAGCGCAGCTTATCGAGGGTGCATTTATAGCAAGAAGGCGGCTGAGATACAACATGTAAAAGTAACTCAAGGAATCAGTTATGCAGAGGCAGTGAAAGAATTTGATGAAAAAAAAGGCTGTCAAGCAAACAAATACAGGGAATAATAAACTGGTGAATTGTGAGAGCTGTAATATGAAAAATAAGGATACACTATTAATGAGTAGAAAAGAGTTCATGCTTTTATGGTGGATGCAAGCAAGCAAAAGACCTGAGAAAATTAAAATTATCGTCAAGTCTGCAGAAAAGTATCTTGGTATTAAAGGAATTAGGTGGGAAGAAGTCAAAGAAACGCTGAATGGAGGATCCAACAGTTCACAGGCAGGGGAGATGGAACCTTAATGGCAGTATATTTATCGTAAGTGGTCAAGAATTTAAGAAATGTTTCAGAATTTAAGGAAAATCATCAGACTTTATGGTTGAAGCCCAGGGTAAATGTGCAGAGCTCCAACAACAAATAAGTACCCAGCAAGAACAACAGTGAGTTGGAAAGAGATTGGAAAATGGAGGAAATTATTACAAGGATACAAAAGGAAAAGGAATTTGTTGCAAAGTGAATTATCTACATTCAGATTATAGAATGAAGAAGAACTCTGAGGTCTCAGTAAACAATTGCAGGCTACGATCCAAGAGAAAACATGAAAAAGCAGATAGACTTGGAAAAATAGCAATTTTAAAAGTATAACATGCAATAATTACTATTCTTTAACAAGACTATTTTAGTCTTACAAGTGATGGAGATGAAATCAATGTAATTGAGGTAATGCAAATACGCAAAAACATGTGACTGGGCATATTACGATCAAGGAACCGGTCTGTAGCCCGGATACTGAACTTCTTGCTGTCCGACTCTGGCCATATTATTTGCCAAGGGAAATCTCGTGTGCAATTGTGGTTGTTGTGTACATCCCTCCCTCTGCCAACCTGACGTCGGAGTGTAACAGCATTTACACCGTCATAGCCAGATTACAAACCCAGCACCTGAGTGCCCTCATTACCATCTCGGGTGACTTCAACCAGGTTACCATGGCTAGAACACTGCCCAACTTCACGCAGTATGTGAGCTGTACAACCAGAGGGGCGAGGACTCTGGATTTGATGTACACTAACGTTAAGGCTGCATACAGCTCCTCTCCCCTCCCCCCGTTGGGAAGGTCAGATCACAACTTGGTGCATCTAAAACCCTGCTAGGTGCCTCTGGTGAAGAGTAAACCTGCAACCTCGAGGGCAGTGAGAAAATGGTCGGAGGAGGCTTATGAGGCACTCCAGGGTTGTTTTGAGGTGACAGACTGGTAGGCACTCTGTGAGCCACATGGAGAGGATATTGATGGGCTCACGGAGTGCATCACTGATTACATCAACTTCTGCGTGGACTGCAATGTTCCGACAAGAACTGTCCTTTGTTATTCAAATAACAAGCCATGGGCAACCAAGGACATTAAGGACATCCTGAATGCTAAAAAGAGGGCGTTTAGAGATGGAAATAGGGAGGAGCTGAGGGCAATACAGAGTGACCTGAAAGCCAGGATCAGGGAGGCTAAAGACAGGTACAGGAGGAAGCTTGAGTGGAAACTCCAGCAGAACAACATGAGAGAGGTCTGGAGGGGGATGAGGACCATCACTGGGTTCCGGCAAACTAGCAACAGAGGAGCGCAAGGCAGTGTGGACAGGGCCAATGAACTTAACCTGTTCTTTAACAGATTTGACAGTGTGGCCCCTGCCCATCCCACACATGAGCTATCTGTTGTTGGCCCCCAACCAACACATATTCCACTCTCCCCTCCTACCTCTCCTCACAGTCCCCCACCCTGCTCTCATGACTATACCCCTTCCCCACATGAAACCACCACGGTGGGCTTCACAGCTCTACAGGTGAGAAGGCAGCTGAAACGTTTCAACCCAAGCAATGCTGCAGGACCGGATGGTGTCAGTACCAGGGTGCTCAAAACCTGTGCCCCTCAGCTATGTGGAGTACTTCGCCATGTATTCAACCTGAGCCTGAGGCTCCAGAGGGTTCCTGTATTGTGGAAGACGTCCTGCCTCGTCCCTGTGCCGAAGGCGCCGCGCCCCAGCGGCCTTAATGACTACAGACCGGTGGATTGACCTCCCACATCATGAAGACCCTGGAGAGACTTGTACTGGAGCTGCTCCGGCCTATGGTCAGGCCACACTTAGATCCCCTTCAGTTTGCCTACCAGCCCTGACTAGGAGTTGAGGGTGCCATCGTCTACCTGCTGAACTGTGTCTACGCCCACCTGGACAAGCCAGCGAGCACTGTGAGGCTCATGATTTTTGACTTCTCCAGTGGGTTCAACACCATCCGCCCTGCTCTGCTGGGGGAGAAGCTGACAGCAATGAGGTGGATGCTTCTCTGGTATCATGGATTCTAGATTACCTGACTGGCAGACCACAGTACGTGTGCTTGCAACACTGTGTGTCTGACAGAGTGACCAGCAGCACTGGGGCTCCACACGGGACTGTCTTGTCTCCCTTTCTCTTCCCCATTTACACCTCGGACTTCAACTACTGCATGGAGTCTTGTCATCTTCAGAAGTTTTTTGATGACTCTGCCATAGTTGGATGCATCAGCAAGGGAGATGAGGCTGAGTACAGGGCTACGGTAGGAAACTTTGTCACATGGTGTGAGCAGAATTATCTGCAGCTTAATGTGAAAATGACTAAGGAGCTGGTGGTAGACCTGAGGAGAGCTAAGGTACCGGTGACCCCTGTTTCCATCCAGGGGGTCAGTGTGGACATGGTGGAGGATTACAGATACCTGGGGATACAAATTGACAATAAACTGGACTGGTCAAACAACACTGAAGCTGTCTACAAGAAGGGTCAGAGCCGTCTCTATTTCCTGAGGAGACTGAGGTCCTTTAACATCTGCCAGACGATGCTGAGGATGTTCTACGAGTCTGTGGTGGCCAGTGCTATCATATTTGCTGTTGTGTGCTGGGGCAGCAGGCTGAGGGTAGCAGACACCAACAGAATCAACAAACTCATTCGTAAGGCCAGTGATGTTGTGGGGATGAAACACGGTGGTGTCTGAAAAGAGGATGCTGTCTAAGTTGCATGCCATCTTGGTCAATGTCTTCCATCCACTACATAATGTACTGGGTGGGCACAGGAGTACATTCAGCCAGAGACTCATTCCACCGAGATGCAACACAGAGTGTCATAGGAAGTCATTCCTGCCTGTGACCATCAAACTTTACAACTCCTCCCTTGGAGAGTCAGACATCCTGAGCCAATAGGCTGGTCCTGGACTTATTTCATAATTTACTGCCATAATTTACATATTACTATTTATGGTTCTATTACTATTTATTATTTATGGTGCAACTGTAATGAAAACCAATTTCCCCCAGGATTAATAAAGTATGACTATGACCCTGACATAATTCGGGAAGAATAGCAGTTTGCGGCATTATCTAATGAGCGCATTAAGCAGTCACGAGGAATTGCAACTACAGAGTGATGCTAATAGAGAACTGCAGGCTGAACTAGATTGTCTAAAGTAGAGAACTCCAGGACATATTTGGTTGGAACACCACAAGTCCAGCAGGTGGCGGTAATGCACTGAAAACTGGTTGCCAACTGCCGTAAAACAAAAAAAGAAGAAGAAGAAGCGAAGTCCACTTGCGTAGGTTACGGCGTCAGGTTAATGCAGAAGTATAAATCAGGCTTACCCGCACCACGCGTACACGTCTGCAACTTCCCACCAGGAGCCACTGCACACTCACGCTGCCCACCTCATGACTCAGCGAGACCCGTCTCCAATGAGGCAGAGGGAGCGCGCTGGCTGCCAGGAGTTCCAGCTGCCCAATCGGA
Source organism: Mobula birostris (assembly GCF_030028105.1). Lineage (NCBI taxonomy): Eukaryota > Metazoa > Chordata > Chondrichthyes > Myliobatiformes > Myliobatidae > Mobula > Mobula birostris. The sequence continues at coordinate 25,232,073 of NC_092384.1, read as the reverse complement.
GCTGGCGACGGTGCCTCGCCATCCACTGAGAGGGCGGCGCGCAGTGGCTGCTGGATCTGCGCAGGGTTCTGCTGCTTGCGATAGAGGAGTCGCCTGGTGCCGAGGTAACCAGAGTTGTTGTGTTTTTGGTGGGGCTGGGTGTGCTGGTGGTGGGGGAGTGTCGGGGCCGGGTGTGCTGGTGGTGGTGGAGCGTCGGGGCCTGGCCATGCTGGTGGTGGGGAAGTGTCGGGGCCGGGTGTGCTGGTGGGGGGTGGTGTGGGGGCCGGGTTTGCTGGTGGTGGGGGAGTGTCGGGGTCTGGCCGTGCTGGTGGTGGGGAAGTGTCGGGGTCCGGCGTGGGAGGGGAGAACTGTTGCTGGTACGCTCGCTAGCTGAGTTGTCTTTAAAGGAGATTGGGCACACGGGAAAGCAGACGTAAAGATTATATCGAATGGTCTGTACTGATTGCTGTGTGGAAAAACTTGCCACTTGGGTCTCCGTTAAATCATTCCCCTGTATTTCTACTCCCCTATCATGGGAGAAAGACTATCACTATTCATGTTATCTATGTCCATAATGATTTTATAAACCTCTAAAAGGTCACATCTCAGCCTTCTATACCCTGATGAGGAAAAGTGTGTGCGGCACTTCTCAGCACAAGACCAGACATCTAATTCATCAGGACTCCACAAGAATAATACCAAACAAAATATCAAAATATAAATATTGGAAGATAACGCTAAGTGACCAAAATTGTTCCTAGGACACCACGTGAAAAGGTGAAATAGAAAAACTCATACTCTCTGGAAAGATTGAGGGGAGCAAACCTAGAGTCAGACCTTGGCTGATGTACATCAAAAGCCTAGCCAGGTGGCTATACATGGAGGATATGGAAGTCATCCAAAGAACGAGGGATAGTCTGTATGGAAAACCATGGTCACCAACATCCACATCGGATGTGGTACCTGGACAGACAGACCTTTCTCCTCAAAGCATCTACTTTCAAGAAATCTGCAGTCCGACCAGAGCCATTTGTAAGGCCAGGTTGAGTGCAAGAAACTGTAGAAGTGAAAAGGAAAACAAGACTGGAAGGAGAATAAGCAAATAGAATATAAAGGGGAACCAGAGATCTAGTACCAGCATGTATATCATCACTGGCAAGAGGAGAGCTTACACCAAACAGAGGTCAAGAAGGTAATCTTTGTGTGAAGATGGAAAGCATATGTGGCATATTTGAGTCTTGAGTCCTCTGTCATGGAAGTGTTAGATGACAGCATGCCGGGGAGTCTGGACCAGGAACTAATCCTGGAGGAACTGACTGGCTCCATCTATCCCAGTTTAAGATGGCACTGGGGAAGCTCAGCAAGTACTTGCTGGTGGCAAACAAAAAGAAACTAACTAATACCTTAATTATAACACTTTTTCTGGTAAACAATCACTACAAACAATAGCCTACAACTCCCTTTTCGGAGTTCAGCTTTTGAATGACCTGGGTGTTGGGGTCGGAGGTGAGGGACGGGCTGGTTCAGCTCACAGCTCCGTGGGGTTTACTGGTCTCTGTGCTGAACTGAGTCATGGCTTGTTCCTGAATTGAGTGTAGTGATGCCTGGCTTCATGTCTGTGATCCACTTTCACGAACTTCAGTTCTGAATGCGACTTATTTACTTTTACTGTTTGCACGATTTGTTTTTCACTGGCCATTCACTGGCTGTTTGATGTTGCTTTTTTAATGGGTTACGTTGAGTTTCTTTGTTTTGTGGCTGGCTGTAAGGAGACCAATCTCAACGTTATACAAGGTAAACATACCTTGCCAATAAATGTACCTTGAACTTTGACTTGAATAAAACTCCCTGAAGCGATGACGTCATGTTCTCCCTGTCCTCAATTCATCCACTTACGCACATGATCCACCAGCAATAAAAGGCACCTCCCCTTTCCTGTGGCAGAGAGATCCCACCAGTGATCAAAGTCCCAAAGTGGTTGCCCAACCATGGACAGTTCTATCACTTGGCCTGCCTCAGTTCCCAGCAGGAGGTCCAGTGTCACCTGCTCTCTAGTAGGACCATTTCCACAATGTTGAAGAAAACTTTGCTGGGCACATTTAACAAATTCTGCCCTTTCTCTTTTGGTAATCCCGGTCAATATCAGGGAAGTTGAAAACAACCTACTATTGGAACATAATTATTCTTACAGCTTCTTGCATTCCCTTTACATGCTTGATCCTCTAATTGCCACTAGCCCTTGATCCTCTAATTGCCTGTGAAACAATCCCACCAAAGTCATCATTCCCTTATTTCTAAGTTCCACTTACATAACTTTACTAGATGATTCTCTAAGAATATCCTCCATTAGCTTTGCTGTGGTAGACATCTTAAATCAAAATCACAGCTCTCTCTCCTCTCTTAACTCGATCATTGCAGTGGTGTGTACACCCTGGAACACTGACCTGCTCGTCCTGCCCTTCCCGCAGCATGTTTCTGTTCCGGCTAGATAGGATATACAGCCTGTTCCTGTGGCCGTACCATGAGGCTAGTCGCAATGAATTTTACCAATAATATATCAATTTGCCCGGGTAACTCACATTCCAAGTACACAAGGGTTGACCAGTTCCCTCGTTGGTGCGGAAAGCTGCAGATTCGACCATCACGTTTACTGCTGTGGTCCACATGCTCCTCCAGCTGCTCGAACATACCCATTACTCTGTCTGGTATGGGCAGTCGCTGGGGTTTCATACTGTGTACCAGCCATCATTTGAAAAATAAAGCAACTGACATTTAGAATCAACACAAACATCCCCAACACACATTTCTGATGTTACGCTTAGTAGCTGTTAGTTTCGTGTTTCGCTTCCTTTTTGAAACAGTGGGATTGCATTTATCAGTAGAAATGCTGCGGATTGAGCGGGGGACTCTTTCGGAGTTACACAGCCACTCTGTACCCGATTAACTCAGATTTACCCACTCGGGCCCGGCGGCTCCGCCATCCCCAAGGACCCCCGGCCGCAGTAGTGATGGAGGGTGTTGTTCTTTCTGCTCCTCCTCGTCCTCGCTGCTGCTATAATTCACCAGGAACATCCCACTTCGGGTGTCCTCACTTCAGTTGCTGTGTGGCTGCCGCCGTGGCCAGTTTAAACCAGGAGACACACGCTGTGTTCCGGTCGAAAACGCAGCATCGAGTAGGAGGTTCCGTATAATTGCCCTCCCCCTCTGCCCAGAACGGTTCCTGCTGTAACTTCTGCCCAGTAGTAAAAGCGATTACAGAGCTTGTTCCGATGGGGTGCCTTTTTGGTTTATGTGACCTATCTTGGTGCCTCACAACCAATGAATCAGCCTTATAGCGTGACCGATCTTATTTTGCAAATAAATAGCAATGATAGTTTTTCACTGCAATAAATGTTGATAATGCACATCCCGTCTCCCTTTTATGATGTTGGATGAAGACTAGTCAGGACACGGGACATTTCAAACTACAGCAGCAATAGTCTCAGTATGTTCTTCAATACTGCTGCTTCCAAAGAGAAATAGCAAAAATAAAACAATCAAAGACGCAGAGAGAATTTCACGTAACCACGGCGCCTGCACTCATTGTAGGAGGCTCAATACATAAAGGTGCATTTGGATTTATATACAGTACAATCAGACACTGCCTAACGCCAAGGATGCATTCCTGGGAGGCAGAGCGCTACGTAAATCAGCGCCATGCGGACTCTGACTGTACACTGCTCCGCGTCGCCTATGTTTTCACACCCACAGGACGCAACCCAAGGCCCTGACTGGAAAGATGTACCAATGGTGATTCTGTGAAGTACCTGGGACCTACAGGAAGGATGAACAGATGATATCAGTGACCATGATGTCTGACTCCAGAAACCCCAGCCGGGGGAACCATCAACCCTGTATTTCATCCCTATGGTGCACCTCAGGAATCTGTGCTTAACCCACTGCTCTGCTGTCTCTATACCCGTGACTGTATGGCTAGGCATGGCTCAAATGGCATCTATAAATTTGTTGATGATACAATCACTGTTGGCAGAATTTCAGACGGTGACGAGAAGGCGTACAAGAGCAAGATATACCAGCCAGTTGAGTGGTGTTCCAGCAACAACCTTACACACAATGTCAGCAAGACCAAGAGCTGAGTGTGGACTTCAGGAAGAGTGAAATAGATAGGTAGATATTTTATTGGTCCCAAAGGAACTTACAGTGTCACAGTAGCATTACAAGTACACAGATATACAAGTATTAAAAGGGAAGTAAGAAAACATTTAAAAAGTTACCTCTGTCTAATGGGGGCGGGGGTTGGTTGGGGGATGGAGGGGGTCATCACTTCCCTGGCTATAGGTTGACTGATTATAGAGCCTAATGGCCGAGGGTAAGAATGACCTCACATAGTGCTCTTTGGAGCAGCGCAGTTGTCTATAACTAAAAGTGCTCCTCTGTTCAGCCAAGGTGGCACGCAGAGGCTGAGAAACATTGTCCAGAACTGCCAGGATTTCTAAGACAAGGAAACATAAACCAATCCTCATAGAGGGATCAGAAGTGGAGAAGTAAGCAGTTTCAAGTTCCTGGGTGTCAAGATCTCTGAGGGCTAACCTGGACACATCATACTGATGCAGCTATAAAGAAAGCAAGGCAGTGGCAATGTCTCAATGGAAGTTTGGGGAGATTTGGTTTGTCAACTAAAGTACTCAGAAACTACAAAAGTACTGTGGAGTACTTTTATATATTTACTTTTATACTTTTATTATTTTTATACAATACACAATGATTGACAAAACACAGAGAAAAAGGAGAGTGAGAGAAAGAATGTGTGTATTTTTATACACACATTCTTTCTCCCACTCTCCTTTTTCTCCCTCTGTCCCTCTGAGTATACCCCTTGCCCATCCTCTGGGTTCCCCCCCCACCCCTCCTTGTCTTTCTTCCCGGACCTCCTGTCCCATGATCCTCTCGTATTCCTTTTGCCAATCACCTGTCCAGCTCTTGGCTCCATCCCTCCCCCTCCTGTCTTCTCCTATCATTTTGGATCTCCCCCTCTCCCTCCCACTTTCAAATCTCTTAATCATTCTTCCTTCAGTTAGTCCTGACGAAGAGTCTCGGCCTGAAACGTCGAATGCACCTCTTCCTAGAGATGCTGCCTGGCCTGCTGCGTTCACCAGCAACTTTCATGTGTGTTGCTTGAATTTCCAGCATCTGCAGAATTCCTGTTGTTTGGGTAGTAAAGAAGATGCTTTCCTTCATTGGCAGAGGTGTTGGCTCTACGAGGGAAGAAGTCATACTGCAGCAGTGGAAAACTCAGTCAGGCCACTCAGAGTATTGTGTGCAGTTCTGGTCTCACCGTTACAGGAAGGATGTGGAGATTGTGGAGAGGGTACAGAGCAGATTTAGACCTGATAATGTTTTTAAAAATGTGAGAGGCATAAATAGAGCAGACAGTCTAAATCTTTTCCCCAAGATAGAACTGTTAGGATCATGGAATGGGTTGCTGGGGTAGGGCAGGCTGATCGGTGGAGTTTAGGAAATATGAAGGGAATGAGAGATATGGAAGGCACATGATAGGAGGACATTTAGTATAAATCAGCATCAAGATTGACATTACACAGTGAATTGAATTGTCTATCCAGAGCAGAAGGGTGCTCTGGACTAGGAAAGAGATGTTCAACCATTTCAATATAATAACAGTAGTCTGTGCAAGTTCTCAGAGGCTAGAAGACTAAAGCTGCATTACTTTGTCATGACTGAAGGTAAATGACACTAGAGGACTGAAGCACAAAATTACTTCCCTTCTCATCTATTAGATCGTTAACACAAACATCTTCACCCTGCTACCACAGTGACTGGTTCATTTTCACTTACTTTTGTTCCTCCCCCTGACCACTCAGGTGTTCAGGTGTGTGATATACTTGCTGGGGAATTGATGGAAATATCCAGAGAACAAGAAAATGGGGTTAGTGTAGAATTCATTAAAAAATTTCGGAGCATTATGATCTGCATGCATTGTGTGCATTTTCATGATGGTATCTAAGTCTGAATTTGTTACCATACTTTGAGAAAGGGGTTGTGTCCGTCACCTTCGAACTTGCGACGGAGGGAGATTAGTGAACTGCAATCACGTGCAGTCCAAGGTTAGTGCTAAGTAAACTGAATGTTACAGCAAATCTGAAAGTGGGTCACAGTAAAGGTGAGCAGCAGGAATTTAAAGTCTGACAAGAGGAGGAACTTACGTTAGTGAAGAGTAACAATGGAAAGTTACTTGTTCCTTTCCTGGCCTGCATTGGGAGTTTAAAGGAACGCTGGTTTCAAATGGATGAGAAGTGCTCGTGGAGAAATGCCTAGGGCTGCAGTATGAGGCAGGTCTGAGGAATGCAAGAGATTTTGAAAATCAGCAAATGGACACCAAGAATTAGAACACAACAGGAAAACCAGCAAGAAGGCTGTGGAAACATTAATATCTGCAAACAAAATCAGACCCTTAGAGGCAGAGATGGTAGGAGTTACAATCTGGAATTAGTAAACAGCAGATATATTAAATAACTACTTCTTCATCACAGCTGAAGGTACATAGGGTATATTGGCATCTTGCAGAATTCAAAGTCTAACAAGAGGGAGGAATAATAATGAAAAGTTACTGGTAAAGTTTCCTGGAGTTTAAATAGAAGACGGCTGCAAGTGTATGACAAGTGATCTCAGTGAAATGCATATGATTACAGCAGTGGTTAACAGGGTTAATATCGGGTTGTTGGTTCTTCAGGCTGGGGGTGGCGGGGAGGACATCCAGAACCAGATATCGTGGTCTCGGCATAAAGGATCAGCCACTCAGTACAGAAATAAGAAAACATCTCTGCAATCAGAGTATTCAGGATCTTTGCAATTCTCTACCTGACACGTCTGCCACACAAGGATGGGGAAGAAACACAAAACGCAGGAGGAGCTCAGCAGGTCAGGCAGCATCTATGGAGAGGAATAAACAGTCAACTTTCCAGGCTGAGATCTTTCATCAGGACACCCTGAGTTTCCAGCTCCTGCAGAATCTCTTGTGTTTATGCACATGATGGTGACTTTGTTTTTTTTAACAGAAGCAGTAACCACTCCTTCAAACAAATCCAACCCCAAACAGCCCCGGTAAGCCTAGATATTTCTGAGGGACTGGAGGGTCCTAAGATGCCTGGTGAATGAAACAAGGATGGCAAAATGGAGATTTGTTGAACTTAACAGTGTCAGACTTCCCAGGATATAAGAGTAACGCTAGTAAATAGGTATCTTGGTTGGAATGGACGAGTTGAGGCCTGTTTTCATGCTGTCCAGCCCTCTAGATCTAAAAATTAATCCTTAATCATTAAGTTGCCCCTGTTTTGTTTCTGCACCAGATGACCATGCCCGATATGAATCTGTTAAGAGATTTCCACATTATCTGGCCTGGGTCAATCACGTAGCTTTATTGCAGGTTTGGATGCCAAATTCTTGGCTAATGTTCTGATGTGTCCTGCAATTACTGGCCCAGTGGCCAATACAGGAGCCCAGACGTGTGACCGAAGACTTGCAAAGTCTCTGTGGTTGGCAAATGCCCGGGGTGGGTGCAATGGTGGCCAGTACGAATACCTAGTGAATCAGTGTAGATCTGGTGAGTTTCAGTGGTCTTCCATATTCCTAACGCTGTTAAGTCAGCAGCCTCGGCCTCCATTTCCCAGAAATCTATGGAGCAGGAGTGAGTGTTCCAATGAGTGAACTATTACAATCTAGGTGAATAGAATGTGCATAGTGTTGCATAGACGCTGCCTGACCTGCTGAGTTCTTCCAGCATTTTGTGTGTGTTTCTATGAAAATAACAATGCCACGTCCCATCTCTCCATGACACCCAATATCCACTGCTAGGTGTCTGCTGGGTCCGGGGAGAGGGTGAAGGGGAGTGCCTTTAACTTTAACTTTCCATCCAGAATCTTCCTCTGCCTGTTGCAGACAATATTGGCTGAGGCCAAGGTATTGGTTCACCCTGCTAGTCCAAGTCACAGCCGAAGTCACTGGTTGGTACACACTTGGTTTTTATTCCCAGAGATTTGAGTACAAGAATCAGGGTGTCCTATGAATGTACATAGGGCTTTGTTTAGAATATTGTTTGCTCTTTTGGGTTTACACATTATAGAGGGAGGTATTGCACACAAAATTCCGGAGGATCTCAGTAGATGAGGCAGCATCCATGGAAGGGAATAAGCAGTCAATGTTTCGGGCCGAGACCCTTTACCAGGACGGCAAGAATTCACCAGCTTCGTCACAGACAACATCATGTATGGACATTGTTGGCATCGGAAAAGAGGACCATTGTTGATGGATGATAATGAGAAGATTATGGGCCAACACTTACTAGTTATATAAGAGTTACAGTCACACCATTTGCCACTTGTCAGTCCCTGGGAAGTCTTGCTGATAATATGGGGCATGCATCTGGAGAAGTGAAGCTGACAGTCCAAAGGAAATCGGAGTGTGCTTTTCTCCAATTTGATTCATTCAGCAGCCAAAGCTGTACATCTGTACGTGTGTGTGTGTGTGTGTGTGTGTGACGGGGTAAGATTAATGTTTAAATCTCAGCTGTTACCAGCAGCTTGTTAAATATAAACAGCACTAGCCAGCAATGAATATCTTAACACTACAGGAGGCGCGCATGCACACACACACGCACACACACACACACACTCACACGCACACACACATACACACGCGTGCGCGCACACACACACACACACACTCACACACACACACACACACACACACACACACCACATTGTCAACCAGTTTTTGTGGCCAATAGCTTTGCAGATTTGGCAGCTTTCCTCATAAATATTTCTGTCTGTTCACGGAATGACTGCTGCAGGAAGATTTTACACCAGTCGTATGGGTTGCAATCTCCTCACATGACTCCAAGGAAGATTTGAGCTGGTCCAAATATCTGATATCCTGCCTTGGAATTATTACATGGCATAAATACCTTTGGTAATGTTTTCCCCATCAGCATGTGTAATCTCAGCTAAACAACATAATCACAGCTCAGCACACGATGGGAACCAACTGCCCCTCCAAGGACTTTGTCTGCCCTGGTAAAGCTACTATCATAATTAAAGATCTCACCCACCCTGGACATCCTCTCGTTTCCATTCTCCCGTCGGGCACAAGATACAAAAGCCCAAAAGCATGTACCACCAGGCTCAAGGATAGCTTCTAGCCCACTATTATAAAACTATTAAATGGTTCCCCAGTACGAGAAAGTGGACTCTTGACTCCACAATCTACCTCATTATGATCTTGCACCTTGTTGAATTGAATGTTCTCAGATTGCCAGCAGGTGCTGCAGGCGGGTAACGTTCTGGGGAAGAGGAGCTAATTTGTCAGCTTTTCTTCTATTGACTATTAAAGAGGAATATGACAACTACAAGATACCTGGTCGAAAAGCAAGGGGCCCACAGAGACCGGAGCAACCCCTCCCTACTCCTGGGGCTCACCAACTCACACTGCTAATTCCACCAACATATCACTGTTATCTCACATGCTGGAGGTCCAAGACACCGACTTCTACAAAGAAGGGATCCATATGCTCTACGACCGCTGGACTAAGTGTGTAAATGTAGGAGTGGACTATGTTGAAAAATAAATGTGCTAGGTTTTCTAAGATTGACTCCTTCTACCTTAGGCCATGAACTTATCAATCACCCCTTGCATATTTAATGGAGGTTTTCACTCATATACACACGTCCATTGGTGTAGTTGGTACATCCTGCAGGACACCAGATTGGGGGTGTAGTGGACAGTGACGAAGGTATTTAAAACTTGCAGTGGGATCTGGACCAGCTGGAAATGGATAATGGAATTTAATGCAGACAAGTGTGAGGTGTTGCTCTTTGGTAGGCAAACCAGGGTAGGATTTACACAGGAGCACCGTAAAACAGATGGATCTGGGAATATAGATCCGTTAATTCCATGAAAGTGATGTCACAGGTAGATAGGGTTGCAAAGAAAGCTTTTGGCACATTGGCCTTCATTAATCGAAATACTGAGTACTGGAGTCAGGGTGTTGAAGTTTGACATAGTGTTGGTGAGACCTAATTTGGAGTATTGCATGCCGTTCTGGTCACCTACTGATGGGAAGAATGTCGATAAGACCCAAATAGTACAAAGAGAACTTGCAAGCACATTGCTGGGACTTGAGGACTGAGTTATACGGAAGGGCTGAATAAGTTAGGATTTTATTCCCTGGAGTGTAGGAGAATGCACGAAGATTTGATAGAGGTATAAAAAATTATGAGGAGTGTAGATAAGGTAAGCTCAAGCAGGCTTTTTCTACTGACGTTGAATGAGACCGGGAGTCATTGAATAAGGGTGAAAGGGGAAATGTTGAATGTGTAAACAGAAGAAGAGGCTGGAACTAAGCCATGATGACACTAAACGGCAACTCCTTTGCTTGCATCTTTGGAAACAGCTCTGTTTCCATCTTTAATATCCCTATTTTTCCCTTTCAGGGTTCTTTTGAAACCCCTGACCTGGACTTACACGCTTACTTTGGTTCTTTGCGGGAATGGGACCTGATCTTGGGATTTCGTGACTGACCATTATTTGACATGCCAAGGACGCAGCCTAAGAGTTCAGCTCGCCTTTCGAGGTCTGAGATCTCGTGGCTCTGGAGACAGGCGTATTGGAGGAGATAGGTGTGTCGTGGGAGTCGGAAGATCCCTGGCTGTGTGCCCAGAGACCTGAGATCCTTGGGCACAGAGCTTGGAAAAAGTGACGCAACGGACTTTTAACATCGTAAATCATGAGTTGTTTGTTATGTCTCCCCCCTCACTGTGAAACAGAGACAGCCCTTTCTGCCTTATTAGGGAGGGACAGAGAGAGCCTGAGGTATGTTAACTACCAGCTGAATGCGTAGTCTTTGGGGTACTGCAAGTCTGTGTCTTTGCTGTTGCTTTGCTGCATCCTTGAGTGCCGATGCTTTTTTTGCTGATGTGTGGAGGGAGAATCGTTGCTTGCTGCCACTTATGCGCAGGAGGGAGGGGAGCCGGTGGGGGGGGGGTACTTTGGGGTTCTAACATTTAACTGTCATTCATTCTTTGGGGCACTCCTCTGTTTTCATGGATGGTTGTGAAGAACAATCACAACCATTCAGGATGTATATTGTATACATTTCTCTGAGAATAAATGTACCTATTGAAACCATTGGAAACCTCTTCACTCAGCGGGTGGTGAGAGTGTGGAACGGACTGTTGGCAGAAGTGGTTGATTTCAACATCTAAGAGAAACTTGGGTCGGTACATGGATGAGAGGAGTATTGAGGGCTGTGGTCCCAGGGAATAACAATGGGACAATGCAGAATAATAGTTCAGCATTGACTAGGTTGACTGGAAGGCCAGATTCTGTGCTGTAGTCTCTATAACACCAATAGCTGTAAACAGGGAGGAGAGAGCAAAGAGTGAAGCTGGTAACAATGGATCAGATCATCAATTCACAGTCCTCCCTCCTGCAGACTTTCCTATTACAGCACCAAGATCCCCCCAATGTACTAGATGGAATCATACCCAGCAAAGAGGACTAAGGTCAGTATAATAGATTACTTCACTCAGTCACCATTCAGTTGCCCCAATGACTATGCTGAGCTCCTCTGTGGTAAATCCATCGCTCATATATCCCAAGTAACCTGTACAAAGCTCCATCTGACAATCTGCCAGTGGCTGCACGTGGTGAGATTTGGTATCTGGGGGTGTGTTTGTTGTTCAGCTCTTCAGCAGATCACTTCACACCAATTACTTTAACATGTCGCCATTAAGGGGGGGGGGGGGGTAAATGTTCCTGTGAGCGCCATTAAATATGCTCTTCCTCCAGTAGAAATTGGCACCATTTCTCCCTCTGTGGCACATCCTGCGATGTGAGTTTCTGTAACACAAGAAATTCTGGTTGCTGCTGCAAATCCTAAATGAGAGTTGTCCTAATCAGAAGTATAAAAATTAGTTTATTACCATCAGGACAGAGGTACAGAAGCCTGAAGACCCAACCCAATATTTCTGGAACAGCTTCTTCTCCTCCACCATCAGATTTCTAAACACACAGACATTACCTCAGTATTCCCCTTCTGCCCAATCTGTCTGTCTAATTATTCATCCATTTATTTGCTTTCCCTTTTCTTTATCTATTTATTTATTTGTTGTAACTCACAGTAATTTGTTATGCCTGCACTATACTGCTGCCAAACAACAAGAAATCTCATGACTAATGTCAGTGACGGTAAACCTGATTCTGATCTGTCAGAAGCAGGCTTTCTCGTGGGATCAGGGAATGATGTGAATACTTTTGTAGCCGACATAGGTTGAGAGACTGTCTCACTGAGCATCTGTGCTCCGTCCTCCAGAACAGGCGGGATCTCCCAGTGGCCACCCATTTTAATTCCACTTCCCATTCCCACTCCGATATGTCCATCCATGGCCTCCTCCACTGCCGTGATAAGGCCACGCTTCGGTTGGAGGAACAACACCTTATGTTCCGTTTGGGTAGCCTCCAAACTGATAGTATGAACATCGATTCTCGAACTTCTGGTAATGCCTCTCAATCCCCCTCCCCTTCACCATTTCCCATTCCCTTTTCCCTCTCTCACCTCAATCTCCTTGCCCGCCCATCGCCTCTCTCCGGTGCTCCTCTCCTCTTTACTTTCTTCCATGACCTTCTGTCTCTTTCACCAATCAACTTTCCAGCTCTTTACTTCATCCTTCCCCCTCCAAATTTCACCTATCACCTTGTGTATCTCTTTCCCCTCCCCCATGTTTCAAATCTACTCTTCAGCTTTCTTTTCCAGTACTGCCGAAGGGTTTCAGCCCAAAGCATCAACTGTACTCTTTTTCCATAGCTGCTGCCTGGCCTGCTGAGCTCTTCCAGCATTTTGTGTGTGTCGCTCGGATTTCCAGCATCTGCAGATTTTCTCTTGTTTGTGATTGAACGCTTTTGTAATTCTACTATTATTTGGAATAACCTGAGAATAAGGGCAAACAGCAAGGCCATGATCTCCATCTGCACTTCTCCCTGCCTTAGTAAAGCAGCCAAGATAATCAAAGACCCCATCCACCTTGGGTGTTCTCTCTTCTCCCTTCCCTCCTACTGGGCATTAGATACAAAAGCCTGAAAGAATGCAGACCAGGCTCAAGGACAGCTTCCAGCCTGTTGTAATAAATTGACTGATTGGACGTACATTATGATAAGATGGCCTCACAATCGACTTCGTCGTGGCCTGGCACCTTATTGGCTGCTGGCATGGCCCTCTCTCTGTTTCTGTAACTCTATGTTCTGCATTCAGTTACTGCTTTTCTCTTGTATTGCCTGAGTGATGAAATGAACTGTATGGATGGCATGCAGACATCCCGCCCTGCAAGAGCTCAGTTCAGGGAGGTCTCAACCTCATAGCAGCCTGTGTCAATGAATTTGTTAATTTTGCAAGACATCAGATTCACAAGTGTTTTGTGAGACAGCTGACTTCTGAATTCTGTCCTAATGTGACGCACCATGCTGAATGCCCTTTCCACATCACAGTTAGAATTTGGCAGCACCAAAAGCAGCTTCATCAACTGGCAGAGTTCTTTGAATCTCAACTGCCCTGTGCTCACAGATTTTACTTTGGACAGCTTCCCACAGAACCCATCAACTGGCAAACTTTTGTAGTTTGGCACCAGTCCTTCAAGGTTAGTTGAGACATAATCCAGGACTCACCTCAACATGTCTTTTACAGTCACTGAACACACCATGGGCAATAGAGCAGTCACTGTTGCAAACAGTGCAGCAAGCAACACTGTCATTATTTTTGACCCCTATTAGGCAGGGGTACACTTTAGTGTAGTCTGGGGTGATGTATGTTTTATATTTTCTTTTTTTGGAACACTCTGCCATGGTGCTACATGACACTAAACTGAACTGATGGACAATGAAAGAGAGACAGGTCAACTGTAAAGCCCACCCGCAGAGAAAACCGATAGGTCTACTTAGAACAAGAAGAGGCCAATCAGGATGCTCTCTCTGTCACTCTCTTGCTACGTCTGTCACTCACTCTGTCTGTCTGTCTGTCTGTTTCTCCCTCTCGCTCGCTCACTCTCAAAAAAATCGATTTCCGGGACATTGTATATAATTCGTGGGTGTCAAGGAGCCGCTATCAATATGCAGGGAGACTCATGGAACTTGCAGGAGAGGTGGGATGTCTGGGCATGCAAGATAAAGATTTTGGTTCTACCTCAGGACGTGTAATGATAATAAATCAATTCCCAATGGCTGTGTGCCATCTGATTGGTGAGCCCTCTTTCAGACTGTGCTGTTCCACTGCAGGCCCCATTTGTGTGAACGTTGTGAATTTCTTTAAGTTGGGGTTATACAGTACAGAGAGTGATTTTTACAGAAAATGTCTGCTGTCCGGCTTGTCTTCATTGTCCATTGAGCTGATGCCGTCAGGAAGCCAAGTCCTCAGCACGATCAGCTCTGAAGGATGTGGGACTGTTTACGGTAGTGTTCAGGCTGGGGCTGCAGCCACAGAGGAAGGTGGAAAATGAGGGAGAGGGGGAGGACAGAAAGGTGTCGAGAGGGACAAGCTTTAACCATTCCCACTCTGGCAGTTGGACACCCACAAGAGCACCATCCTGAGAGCAGGAGGAGTGACACTCAGCTGATCTTAGTATATACAGTAGAATAAGACCTTTAGGAATGAGATGAGGAGATATGGTTTCACTCAAAGGGCCCCTGAATTCCCGAATTCTCACCACAGAGACAATGGAGGCTGAGTCTTTGAATATTACTAAGAAGCAGATACATATCTGGACACAAAAGATATTACAGGATAGGGGAAGAAGGTCTTGGGTTAGAAAATGATTATGAAATTTTTTTAAGATGGCGCTGATGAAGCCCCGCGACTAATTATCACTGGCAAACATAAAAGAAGAATAAAACTAACTACTTTAATAACAAGACATTTTCTGGTGAAATTTGTGGGGAGCGATCACCACAAACAATGGAGAAGCAAACGAAGGTGAGCTGAGTTGAGGCTCAAAGCAAACGGGTGTGAGACAAAGTTGAGGCGAGGTCGAGGCAGAGTCAAGGCCAAGTGGAGGTGAGGCAAAGTCGGGGCAAACAGAGGCATGGCAGAATTGAGGCCTGTCCACCGAAACAGAGGTTTGATTGATCTAAGTGCCAGGCTTCTTTGGAAAGATGATGAATGGGCCAAAACATGGTGGAAGGGACCAGGCCCAGAGCGACAGAGACTGGAACCTGCCGATTGAAATGGCAGGGTGTCGAGACCAGTGGAAAGGGTCGGGTCAGTTCTGCTCACTGCTCCGTGTTGTTTACTCGGCTCTCCACTGAACCGAGGCTGATGCTGTGGCCTGCTCCAGAGACAGTTTTGTTTGGAAAAATAACCAAATATTTGAAGGGGAGTGAAAAAAAATCCGCATTGTATGTAGTGACCTGAGGATACCACTAGATGTCAGCATTGTACAGGCCCAGTACGAGCCCACAGTAGATGCACACAGTACAAGATACTGCACACAAGGGCAACGTGCCTTATTAAATCCTGCAGAACTTCTGCTGCACAGGGTCACAAAACTGCATCATTCCATAAATATTTAGACCTTTTCCACATATAAACCAGTACCTTTCTAAAGAAAAGGATAGGGAATTGATGAATTGAAATTTGCTGGTCCACTAATTATGTGGACCTGATCAAAAATAGCCCAGATCCGAATAGGTGCCCTTAGAATCCAAAATTACAAATTTAGTGAATGAATTAGTCAGAGAGCAATGAAACTGTCGTTTAGAAGTAAACTGGTATGTTCCACTTGTCTTATCAACTGAAGATAATATGATGTCTGAAGCCAATCCCACTTTCTAAACTCATAAGAGAGCTATTGATAATTTACTGAGACCCAAACAGCCTAACACCAAGCCTTCTGCTACCAGGTCCTTCGGTTCCTTACCATCGTGTAAGCAGGACTGTTCCTTCAACAATATTCACTCCATTTGTGCATTTACAACAGTGGTCCCCAACCACCGGGCCGCAAGGCATGTGCTACCGGGCCGTGAGGAAACAATGTGATTTGGCGATACGAGTCAGCTGCACCTTTTCTCATTCCCTGTCACCCACTGTTGAGCTTGAACGCACGCGAGGTCATTACCCGCGTGTTATCCATGTCAGCGCGGGAAGGAGATCAACTCCTCGAGCTTGCAAATGACGGCGGGCTGAAAAGTATGTTTGAAATAACATCTCTGCCGGCATTCTGGATCAAAGTCAAGGCTAAATATCCTGAGATAGCCACGGAAGCACTGAAAAAGTTGCTTTCATTTCCTACATATCTCTGCAATGAATGCAATGAAAACTAAATCGCGGAATAGACTGGACATAAGGAACCCCCTTCGAGTATCGCTGTCTCCCATCACCCCTCGATAGGACCGTCTTGTTGCAGGGAAACAAGCCCAGGGCTCCCACTGATTCAGCGATATTGGTGTGTTGCAATGATTTTATATGTTCATACGGGGAAAATATGTGCTGTGTGTTTAATATCCAAACATTACTTAAAATGTTATGATGTTATTGACTTATAAGTGACTTATATAACCATATAACAATTACAGCACAGAAACAGGCTACCTCTGTTCTTCTAGTCTGTGCCGAACGCTACTCTCACCTAGTCCCACTGACCTGCACTCAGCCCATAACCCTCCATTCCTTTCCTGTCCATATACCTGTCCAATTTCTCTTTAAATGGTATTGAACCTGCCTCTAACACTTCTACTGGACGTCGTTCAACACTTACTCCAAGCTCCCATGTCCTCCCCTGATAATTGACATCACTATATTCATGCGAGGAAAATATGCACTCTGTGTTTAATATTAAATTCGTTAGATAAACCCTTTACTCGTTTACTCGGCTCTCCACTGAACCGAGGCTGATGCTGTGGCCTGCTCCGGAGACAGTTTTGTTCGGAAAAATAACCAAATATTTGAAGGGGAGTGAAAAAATCCGCATTGTATGTAGTGACCTGAGGATACCAGTAGATGTCAGCATTGTACAGGCCCAGTACGAGCCCACAGTACAAGATACTGCACACAAGGGCAACGTCCCTTATTAAATCCTGCAGAACCTCTGCGGCACAGGGTCACAGAACTGCTTCATTCCATAAATATTTAGACTTTTTCCACATATAAACTGGTCACCCTTTGAAAGAAAAGGATAGGGAACTGATGAATTGAAATTTGCTGGTCCACTAATTACGTGGACCTGAACAAAAATAGCCCAGATCAGAATAGGTGCCCTTAGAATCCAAAATTACAAACTTAGTGAACCAATTAGTCAGAGAGCAATGAAACTGTCGTTTAGAAGTAAACTGGTATGTTCCACTTCCCTTATCAACTGAAGATAATATGATGTCTGAAGCCAATCCCACTTTCTAAACTCATAAGAGAGCTATTGATAATTTACTGAGACCCAAACAGCCTAACACCAAGCCTTCTGCTACCAGGTCCTTCGGTTCCTTACCATCGTGTAAGCAGAACTGTTCCTTCAACAATATTCACTCCATTTGTGCATTTACAACAGTGGTCCCCAACCACCGGGCCGCAAGGCATGTGCTACCAGGCCGTGAGGAAACAATGTGATTTGGCGATATGAGTCAGCTGCACCTTTCCTCATTCCCTGTCACCCACTGTTGAGCTTGAACGCACGCGAGGTCATTACCCGCGTGTCATCCATGTCAGCGCGGGAAGGAGATCAACTCCTCGAGCTTGCAAATGACGGCGGGCTGAAAAGTATGTTTGACATAGCATCTCTGCCGGCATTCTGGATTAAAGTCAAGGCTAAATATCCTGAGATAGCCACGGAAGCACTGAAAACATTGCTTCCATTTCCTACATATCTCTGCAATGAATGCAACAAAAACTAAATTGCGGAATAGACTGGACATAAGGAACCCCCTTTGAGATTCGCTGTCTCCCAACACCCCTCGATGGCACTGTCTTGTTGCAGGGAAACAAGCCCAGGGCTCCCACTGATTCAGCGATATTGGTGTGTGCAATGATTTTATATGTTCATACGGGGAAAATACGTGCTGCGTGTTTAATATCCAAACGTTACTTAAAATTTGATGATGCTATTGACTTATAAGTGACTTATATAACCATATAACATTTACAGCAAAGAAACAGGCTGCCTTCTAGTCTGTGCTGAACGCTACTCTCACCTAGTCCAACTGACCTGCACTCAGCCCATAACCCTCCATTCCTTTCCTGTCCATATATCTATCCAATTTTTCTTTAAATGATAATATCGAACCTGCCTCTACCACTTCTATTGGGAGTTCGTTCAACACTTACTCCAAGCTCCCCTGTCCTCCCCTGATAATTGACATCACTATATTCATGCAAGGAAAATATGCTTTCTGTGTTTAATCAACACACATCAAAGTTGCTGGTGAACGCAGCAGGCCAGGCAGCATCTCTAGGAAGAGGTGCAGTCGACGTTTCAGGCCGAGACCCTTCGTCAGGACTAACTGAAGGAAGAGTGAGTAAAGGATTTGAAAGTTGGAGGGGGAGGGGGAGATCCAAAATGATAGGAGAAGGCAGGAGGGGGAGGGATGGAGCCAAGAGCTGGACAGGTGATTGGCAAAAGGGGATACGAGAGGATCATGGGACAGGAGATCCGGGAAGAAAGACGGGGGGGGGGTGCCCCAGAGGATGGGCAAGAGGTATATTCAGAGGGACAGAGGGAGAAAAAGGAGAGTGAGAGAAAGAATGTGTGCATAAAAATAAGTAACAGATGGGGTACGAGGGGGAGGTGGGGCCTAGCGGAAATTAGAGAAGTCAATGTTCATGCCATCAGGTCGGAGGCTACCCAGACGGAATATAAGGTGGTGTTCCTCCAACCTGAGTGTGGCTTCATCTTTACAGTAGAGGAGGCCGTGGATAGACATGTCAGAATGGGAATGGGATGTGGAATTAAAATGTGTGACCACTGGGAGATCCTGCTTTCTCTGGCGGACAGAGCGCAGATGTTCAGCAAAGCGGTCTCCCAGTCTGCGTCGGGTCTCGCCAATATATAAAAGGCCACATCGGGAGCACCGGACGCAGTATATCACCCCAGTCGACTCACAGGTGAAGTGTTGCCTCACCTGGAAGGACTGTTTGGGGCCCTGAATGGTGGTAAGGGAGGAAGTGTAAGGGCATGTGTAGCACTTGTTCCGCTTACATGGATAAGTGCCAGGAGGGAGATCAGTGGGGAGTGATGGGGGGGACAAATGGACAAGGAAGTTGTGTAGGGAGCGATCCCTGCGGAATGCAGAGGGGGGGGGAGGGAAAGATGTGCTTAGTGGTGGGATCCCGTTGGAGGTGGCGGAAGTTCCCGGACCTCCTGTCCCATGATCCTCTCGTATCCCCTTTTGCCAATCACCTGTCCAGCTCTTGGCTCCATCCCTCCCCTTCCTGTCTTCTCCTATCATTTTGGATCTCCCCCTCGCCCTCCAACTTTCAAATCCGTTACTAACTCTTCCTTCAGTTAGTACTGACGAAGGGTCTTGGCCTGAAACGTCGACTGCACCTCTTCCTAGAGATGCTGCCTGGCCTGCTGCCTTCACCAGCAACTTTGATGTGTGTTGCTTGAATTTCCAGCATCTGCAGAATTTCTGTTATTTGCCTTTAAATTCTGTGTTTAATATTAAATTCGTTAGATAAACCCTTTACTCGTTCACTTGGCTCTCCACTGAACCGAGGCTGATGGTCTGGCTTGCTCCAGAGACAGTTTTGTTTTGAAAAATAACCAAATAATTGAAGGGGAGTGAAAAAAAAAATCCTCATTGTATGTAGTGACCTGAGTATACCACTAGATGTCAGCATTGTACAGGCACAGTACGAGCCCACAGTAGATGCACCCAGTACAAGATACTGCACCTGAAACGTCGACTGCACCTCTTCCTAGAGATGCTGCCTGGCCTGCTGCGTTCACCAGCAACTTTGATGTGTGTTACACAAGGGCAACGTGCCTTATTAAATCCTGCAAAATTTCTGCGGCACAGGGTCACAAAACTGCTTCATTCCATAAATATTTAGACTTTTTTCACATATAAACTGTTCACCCTTCTAAAGAAAAGGATAGGGAATTGATGAATTGAAATTTGCTGGTCCACCAATTACATGGACCTGATCAAAAATAGCCCAGATCAGAATAGATGCCCTTAGAATCCAAAATTACAAACTTAGTAAACCAATTTGTCAGAGAGCAATGAAACTGTCGTTTAGAAGTAAACTGGTATGTCCCATTTCCCTTATCAACTGAAGATAATATGATGTCTGAAGCCAATCCCACTTTCTAAACTCATAAGAGAGCTATTGATAATTTACTGAGACCCAAACAGCCTAACACCAAGCCTTCTGCTACCAGGTCCTTCCGTTCCTTACCATCGTGTAAGCAGGACTGTTCCTTCAACAATATTCACTCCCTTTGTGCATTTACAACATTAAACGTAAACAGTAACATCTGATAAAGTTTTGATGCTGGAGATATGCCGATGAAAAACCAACAATCCAAATATTCACACTGTCTTGTTCCCTATCCATGCTGTCTGACCTGCTGGGTGTTTCTATCATTTTGTGAAGTACCCTTTCTTATTAGACGTTGACCCTCTCGATGGTTGCTCTTTGAGGATAACTGTAGAACATAGAATAGTACAGCAGAGTGCAGGCCCTTTGGCCATGATTTTGTGCTGAACTTTTAACTCAGCCCAAGATCAATCAAACTCTCTCCTGCCACATAGCCCTCCACATTTCTTTCATCTGTGTGCCTATCTAAGAGCCTCTTCCATCTCCCTAATGTAACTGTCTCTACCACCATCACTAGAAGTGTATTCCATACACCTACCATTCCCTCTGTTAAAAAACATACCTCTGATACCCCCCATACTTTCCTCCAATCACACTGAAATTATATCCCCTCATATTAGCCATTTCTGCCCTGGGAGAAGTCTTGTCACCTTGGACACCACTATCAAATCTACCATCTTGAAACCTCCTTTGCTCCAGAGAGAAAAGTCCTGGCTCACTCAGCCTATCCTCATATGACATGCCCTCTAATCCAGGCAGCATCCTGGTAGATCTCCTCTGCACCCCTTCTAAAGTTTCCACATCATTCCTATATTGAGGAGACCAGAACGGAACACGATTGTCCACTCCGATCTCTCCAATGTATCCCCAGAGTGGGATGCAAACGGTCAATGAATTGAAAGGAAGGAAGAGTACGCGTTTGACAAAGTGGCAACAAATGGCACCAAGACTCCAACGGGATGAGAACCACAAACACAAGGGGCAATTATTCCACAGCATACAAACATGCTCATGAACTCAGCTCCCAGCCCTGCCTCCTGTCCTAGTGAGGGGGATGGAGCAGCACATTGGGTGTGGTCGCTCTGTACCTTAATAAAATACTACAGATGCTGGAAATTCAAAATAACGCAGAAAATTCTGGAAGAAATCAGTGGTCGAGTGGTATCAGTTCTTCTTCATCATCTTCTTCTGCTTCTCCTTTTGTTCTTCTATTTCTTCTTTTTCTCCTCCTTCTTCAGCCCATCAGGCCTACGGGGGCATAGGTCACCAACAGCAGCTTGCCACAGTCCTCTGTCTTTTGCGTTTTCTGATGCGGTGTAGCCCATCTTCTTGGTCTTCGCCTCCTCTGCCAGGGATGAGGAGCTTAGACTTTTTGTTGGTGTTTCTGTTGCACGGTGTGTGTACGGGATAGGGTTGCTAGCCCCCTGCCCAACCCTCCTCCTTTCACAGCCGGGCTTCGTACCGTCCATGGTAGAGTTGGGTCTGCTCAGGAAATGTTTATGCTTTTTGCTTGAAGTGCCTTTCAACAGAGCTGGAGGAGAGATGAAGCAGATTAAACACAGAAGGGGTGATTGGGAACTAGTGTGGTGATTGGGATGAATGGCAGAAGGGGGGGGGGGGTGAGGGAGAGGTTAATGAAAAGCAAAGGATCTGTCAATATCTGTTACCAATAGAAGGAGATGAATCAAATCAGAAGAGAGGAAGGGACTGTCAGCAGTGATTGCCAGAAATAGAAAATAAAAGAAGGGGCTGATTATCTGAAGTTGTTTAATTCCACATTGAGTCTGCAAAGCTGTAATCTGCTGTTGTGTCTGGAATTTGCAATGGCTTTCATTGTGATAGCAGAGAAGACAGTGTGGAAATGGGGTTGAGAATTAAAGTGACTTTCAGATGGAAGTTCAGGGTGATAGACTGAATTAACCATAGCTTTAATGAAAGGTTTCTCCTCCAGGCAACCAAATTTAGATTTGAGGTCTCAGTTCCTGCCCATTCAACAGAGTAAAATCTCTTCTCTAAGTAAAACATAGCTCACTGTTGCTCTGTGTTTCGGGGAGGGGGCATTACCTGCCTCAGGCTGCTGTTTGTTGACTACAGCTCAGCATTCAACATCATCAGCCTCCCAGCACGAATCGACACAATCAAAACCTGGGCCTCTGTATCCGCATCCGCAACTGGATCTTTGACTTACTCATCAGGGAACTTCAGTCAGTGTAAACTGGTAATAGCGTCTCCTCCTCGTTGACAATCAGCGCAGGCTCACCTCAGTGATGAGTGCTCTATGCTGTCTACACTCAGGACTGTGTGATGAGGCACAGCTCAAATGCCATCTGTAAATGGCACCACTGTCGTTGGCAGAATCTCAGATGCCAGTGAGGGGGTGTACAGATGTGAGATGGATTTGGTTGGTTGAGTGGTGTCACAACAACAAGTTTGCTCTCAACATCAGCAAGACCAGGGAATTGATTGGG
Source organism: Mobula birostris (assembly GCF_030028105.1). Taxonomy (NCBI): domain Eukaryota; kingdom Metazoa; phylum Chordata; class Chondrichthyes; order Myliobatiformes; family Myliobatidae; genus Mobula; species Mobula birostris. The sequence goes on along the minus strand of NC_092384.1, from coordinate 25,209,264 downwards.
ATTTTAGGAAAGGGAAGTAGAGAGGACACACAGCAGTCATATTTGAAGAGTCAGAGGTAGAAAGGACGAGTACCTTCAGGTTCCTGGGGCAACAGAAGAAATAGATAGGTTAGGTGAGTGGGCATGGCAGATGGAGTACAATGTTGGTAAATATGAGGTCATCCACTTTGGAAGGAAAATGGAAGATCGGATTATTATTTGAAAGATTGCAGCACGCTGCTGTGCAGAGGGACTTGGGAGTGCCTGTGCATGAATTGCAGAAGCTTGGTTTGCAGGGGCAGCAGGCTGTCAAGAAGGCAAATGCGATATATAGAACATAGAATAGTACAGCACAGTACAGGCCCTTCCGCCCACAATAATGTGCTGACCCTCAAATCCTGCCTCCCATACATCCCCACCTTAAACTCCTCCATCTACCTGTCTAGTAGTCTCTTAAACTTCACTAGTGTGTCTGCCTCCACCACTGACTCAGGCAGTGCATTCCACGTACCAACCACTCTCTGAGTAAAAAACCTTCCTCTAATATCCCCCTTGAACTTCCCACTCCTTACCTTAAACCCATGGCCTCTTGTATTGAGCAGTGGTGCCCTGGGGAAGAGGCGCTAGCTATCCACCCTATCTATTCCTCTTATTATCTTGTACACCTCTATCATGTCTCCTCTCATCCTCCTTCTCTCCAAAGAGTAAAGCCCTAGCTCCCTTAATCTCTGATCATAATGCATACTCTCTAAACCAGGCAGCATCCTGGTAAATCTCCTCTGTACCCTTTCCAATGCTTCCACATCCTTCCTATAGTGAGGCGACCAGAACTGGACACAGTACTCCAAGTGTGGCCTAACCAGAGTTTTATAGAGCTGCATCATTACATCGCGACTCTTAAACTCTATCCCTCGACTTATGAAAGCTAACACCCCATAAGCTTTCTTAACTACCCTATCCACCTGTGAGGCAACTTTCAGGGATCTGTGGACATGTAGCCCCAGATCCCTCTGCTCCTCCACACTACCAAGTATCCTGCCATTTACTTTGTACTCTGCCTTGGAGTTTGTCCTTCCAAAGTGTACTACCTCACACTTCTCCGGGTTGAACTCCATCTGCCACTTCTCAGCCCACTTCTGCATCTTATCAATGTCTCTCTGCAATCTTCGACAATCCTCTACACCATCCACAACACCACCAACCTTTGAGTCATGAAAAGTAGAGGTCCCAGAACAGATCCTTGTGGGACACCACTAGTCACAACCCTCCAATCCGAATGTACTCCCTCCAACACGACCCTCTGCTTTCTGCAGGCAAGCCAATTCTGAATCCACCTGATCAAACTTCCCTGGATCCCATGCCTTCTGACTTTCTGAATAAGCCTACCGTGTGGAACCTTATCAAATGCGTTACTAAAATCCATATAGATCACATCCACTGCACTACCCTCATCTATATGCCTGGTCACCTCCTCGAAGAACTCTATTAGGCTTGTTAGACACGATCTGCCCTTCACAAAGCCATGCTGACTGTCCCTGATCAGACCATGATTCTCTAAATGCCCAGCGATCCTATCTCTAAGGATCTTTTCCAACAGCTTTCCCACCACAGACGTAAGGCTCACTGGTCTATAATTACCCGGACTATCCCTACTACCTTTTTTGAACCAGGGAACAACATTCGCCTCCCTCCAATCCTCCGGTACCATTCCCGTGGACAACGAGGACATAAAGTTCCTAGCCAGAGGCTCAGCAATCTCTTCCCTCGCCTTGTGGAGCAGCCTGGGGAATATTCCGTCACACCCCGGGGATTTATCCGTCCTAATGTATTTTAACAACTCCAACACCTCCTCTGCCTTAATATCAACATGCTCCAGAACATCAGCCTCACTCATATTGTCCTCACCATCATCAAGTTCCCTCTCATTGGTGAATACCGAAGAGAAATATTCATTGAGGACCTCGCTCACTTCCACAGCCTCCAGGCACATCTTCCCACCTTTATCTCTAATCGGCCCTACCTTCACTCCTGTCATCCTTTTTTTCTTCACATAATTGAGGAATGCCTTGGGGTGTTCCTTTACCCTACTCGCCAAGGCCTTCTCATGCCCCCTTCTTGCTCTTCTCAGCCCCTTCTTAAGCTCTTTTCTTGCTTCCCTATATTCCTCAATAGACCCATCTGATCCTTGCTTCCTAAACCTCATGTATGCTGCCTTCTTCCTCCTGACTAGATTTTCCACCTCACTTGTCACCCATGGTTCCTTCACCCTACCATTCTTTATCTTCCTCACCGGGACAAATTTATCCTTAACATCCTGCAAGAGATCTCTAAACATCGACCACATGTCCATAGTACATTTCCCTGCAAAAACATCATCCCAATTCACACCTGCAATTTCTAGCCTTATAGCCTCATAATTTGCCCTTCCCCAATTAAAAATTTTCCTGTCCTCCCTGATTCTATCCTTTTCCATGATAATGCTAAAGGCCAGGGAGCGGTGGTCACTGACCCCAGATACTCACCCACTGAGAGATCTGTGACCTGACCGGGTTCATTACCTACTACTAGATCTAGTATGGCATTTCCCCTAGTTGGCCTGTCCACATACTGTGACAGGAATCCATTCTGGACACACTTAACAAACTCTGCCCCATCCAAACCCTTGGAACTAATCAGGTGCCAATCAATATTAGGGAAGTTAAAGTCACCCATAATAACAACCCTGTTATATTTGCACCTTTCCAAAATCTGCCTCCCAATCTGCTCCTCTGTATCTCTGCTGCTACCAGGGGGCCTATGGAATACCCCCAATAGAGTAACTGCTCCCTTCCTGTTCCTGACTTCCACCCATACTGACTCAAAAGCGGATCCTGCTACATTACCCACCCTTTCTGTAGCTGTAATAGTATCCCCGACCAGTAATGCCACCCCTCCTCCCCTTTTTCCGCACTCTCTATCCCTTTTAAAGCACTGAAATCCAGGAATATTGAGAATCCATTCCTGCCCTGGTACCAGCCAAGTTTCTGTAATGGCCACTACATCATAATTCCATGTATGTATCCAAGCTCTCAGTTCATCACCTTTGTTCCTGATGCTTCTTGCATTGAGGTACACACATTTCAGCCCTTCTACCTTATTGTCTTTACACCGTTTATTCTGCTTCTCTTTCCTCAAAGCCTCTCTGTATGTTAGATCTGGCTTTACTCCATGCACTTCTTTCACTGCTCTATCGCTCCGGGTCCCATCCGCCTTGCAAATTAGTTTAAACACTCCCAAACCATGCTAGCGAACCTACCTGCAAGGATATTTCTCCCCCTCGAGTTCAGGTGCAACCCATCCAATTTGTACAGGTCTCACCTTCCCTGGAAGAGATCCCAATGATCCAAAAATCTAAAACCCTGCTCCCTGCACCAACTCCTCAGCCACGCATTCAACTGCCATCTCCTCCAATTCTTACCATCGCTGTCACGTAGCACTGGCAGCAATCCTGAGAACACCACCCTTGAGGTCCTGTTCTTCAGCCTCTACCTAATTCCCGAAACTCACACTTCAGGACCTCATCCCTCTTCCTGCCTATATTGTTGGTCCCAACATGTATCACGACTTCTGGTTGCTTTCCCTCTCGTACCAGGATGTTGTGCACCCGTTCAGAGACATCCTGGACCCTGGCACCCGGGAGGCAACAAACCATGTGGGTGTCCTTGTCATGTCCACAAAATCTCCTGTCTGCTCCCCTGACTATAGAGTCTCCAATGACGACAGCTCTCCTCTTCTCCATCCCACGCTTCTGTACCACCGGGTCAGACTCAGTGCCGGAGGCCCTGCCACCGTGGCTCACACCTGGTCGGTCGTCCCCACCAACAGTATCCAGGACGGTAAACTTATTATTCAGGGGAATGGCTACAGGGGTGCTCTGTACTACCTGTCTGCTCACCTTCACTTTCCCCCCTCTGACTGTCACCCATCGACCTGCTTTCGACAGCCTAGGTGTGACTACCTCCCTGTAGCTCTCATGTATGACTGCCTCATTCTCCCTTATGAATCGAAGGTCATCCAGCTGCTGCTCCAGATTCCTTACACCGTCTTCCAGATCGCCCAGCCGTATCCACTTCTGGCAGATGTGACTCTGCGGGAGAGGGGAGTTCCCCCAAGACTGCCTCGTCTCACATGAGAGGCACATCACCATCTCAGGAGACATTGTAAAGACTAACTGCGAGCAAACTTGTCCTCCGCCTCTTCTCTTTGATGCCTCTCGAGTCGAAGCCTCAAAGCTCCACTCCTTCACTGGCCCACTCTCTCACTGGCCACTTTCCATACTGGCCTTCATTGCTAGAGGGAATGAATTGAAGAGCAGGGAGGTTATGCTGCAACTGTACAGGGTACTGATGAGGCTACACCTGGAGTACTGAGTGCATTTCTGGTCTCCTTGCTTGAGGAAGGATATACTGGCTTTGGAGGCAGTGAAGAGCAGGTTCACCAGGTTGATTCTGGAGGTGAAGGGGTTAGGTTAGACTACGAGGAGAGATTGAGTCACCTGGGACTGTACTCACTGGAATTCAGAAGAATGAGAGGATATCTTATAAAAACATATAAAATTATGAAAGGGACAGATAAGATGGAGGCAGGAAAGTTGTTTCCACTGGTAGGAGAGACTATGACTGGGGAACATAGCCTCAAGATTCAGGGGAGTAAATTTAGGATAGAGATGAGGAGAAACTGCTTTTCCCAAAGCGTGGTGAATCTGCAGAATTCTCTGCCCAATGAAGCAGTGGAGGCTACCTCAGTAAATACATTTCAGACAAAGTTGGATAGATTTTTGCATAGTAGGAGAATTAAGGGTTATGGGGAAAAGGCAGATAGGTGGAGATGAGTCCATAGTCAGATCAGCTATGATCTTATGGAAGAGTGGAGCAGGCTCGATGGGCCAAATGGCCTACTCCTGCTCCTATTTCTTAAATTGTTATGCTCTGTCCTATGCCAACATATTGATGCAAGGCACTAGGCTGAAGGCACACCAGCAGCTGTACTTCATTAAGAGTTTGAGCAAATTCACTGTCACCAAAGACTCTGACAAATTTCTACAGATGCACCATGCAGTGTATTCTGACGGGTTGCAGGGCACCCGGTACGGACATCCCGGTATGGACAGCCTGGTCCATCAGCCCGGTACGGACAGCGCGGTACGCACGGCTGGGTACGGACAGCCTGGTATGGACGGCCGGGTACAGACAGCCTGGTCTGTCAGCCCGGTACGGACAGCCGGGTATGGATGGCCCGGTACGGACAGCCCGGTACGGATGGCCCGCTACGGAGGTACCAATGCACGGGATCAACAGAGACTGCCAAGGGCTGTAGGCTCAGTCAGCTCCACCATGGACACAAGCTTCCTCACCATTGAGGACATCTTCAAAAGGCAGAACCTCATGACGGCAGAATCAATTGTTAAGGACCATCACCATCTGAGATGTACCCTCCTCTCATTACTACCATCAGGGAGGACATACAGGAGCCTGAATGTTTTAGGAACACCATCATCCCCTCGGCCATCAGATTTCTGAATGGTCCATAAACTTCGTATTCCTGTATTGCACTGGGTGTTTGTTTTATGTTAACTTGTAACTTTTTGATATCTTGGACTGTACTGCTGCCACAAAAACAACATATTTCACAACATATGTCAGTGATAAACGTGATTCTGAATCCGATCATGCTGTCACTGTGCCAAAGAGTTGTGTAAGGTATCAAAAAGTGCTTTGCTGATTTCTGAAAAGATATTTCTGCATTAGCAAATAAAATAACAGTTTTCAATTCCTGGTTGCCTGCTATTCTCTTTATCAGATGCAGGCTTTCTAGTTACAACTGGAAACGCAGGGAAGGAGCTCGATGTTTAAGTGCGTACAAGGAGGTATTGGAGACACATTACTGAATGCTGCCATCCTGGCCAAGATGCTGAACTCAGTGAACACTAAGCAGTGAATAAACTGAGCTGATCCTTGTTCAGTGTTGGGACTTGTCTCAGACGAAGGGTGTGTTCAGTTTCACCCTCGTATCAGCCAGGGAGGGGTAAGAGAAAGGGGAATGAAGTTCTCATTAAATTATAAGACATAGGAACTGAATTAAGCCATTCAGCTCATTGAGTCTGCTCTGTCATTCAATCATGGCTGATTTATTATCCCTCTCAACCCCATTCTCCTGCCTTCTCCCCATAACCTTGGACAGCCTTATCAATTTCCATTTTAAAGATATGCACTGACTTGGCCTCCACAGCCATCTGTGGCAATGAATTTCACAGATTTGGCACCCTCTGGTTTCAGAAGTCCTCCTCATCACTGTTCCAAAGAGGCACCCTTCTACTCTGTGCCCTCTGGCCCAAGGCTCCTCCGCTGGGGAAATATCCTCTCCACATTGACTCTGTCCAGGCTTTTTCAGCATGCTTCTCAATCAAGTTTAATGCTCAGAGTTAGCATAGAATGAAAACTAAGTGACTTCCCCACCCTGTGAGGAATATGTTAACACGAATTTGCAATATCGGATTCTGGAAATTACAGGATATTCTTAAAGAAGAAGATTAGCTTTATTTGTCACATGAACATGGGAACGTACCGCATAATGCGTCATTTGTGACAGATCAACTCAACCAGGATCGTACTGAGCAGCCTGTAAGCGTCTCCACATCCCTCGTGCCAATGTACCCTGCCCACAACCCACTAATCCTAACACCAGAGCTGTGGGAGGAAACCGGATCACCCAGAGGAAATCCATATGGTCGTGGGCAGAATGTACAATCATCTCACAGAGAGCAGCAGGAACCGAACCCTGATCTCACAGCTGAGGCTGTAAAACCATTACACTACCCACTATGCTGAGCTTTCTTCTGCATGTTGGTTGTTTGACAGTCTTTGTTTGTGTGTAGACTTTTTATTGATTCTATTATATTTCTTTGTTCTACTGTGAACACCTGCAAGAACATAAATCTCAGCTCAATATATGGTGACATATACATACAGGTACTTTGATAATAAATTTTCCTTGAACTTTTAATGCTACCACATGTCATCCCTTTTCCAAAATTTAAAAAAATGTATATTCACCCTTTTCCAAAGCAAAAACTGTCAAAGTACTTAGAGAGCGATGAACTGGTGTAACACCCCTAGCACCCACAAAATGCTGGAGGAACCCGGCAGGTCAGGCCAAGGCCCTTCGTCAAGATCTGATGAAGGGACTCAGCGTGAAACATTGACCGTTTGTTTCCCTCCATACATGCTGCCTGACCTGCTGAGTTCCTCCAGCGTTTTATGTGTGTCATTCTGCATTTCCAGCATCTGCAGAATTTATTGTTTTTCCGATATCTCACCTGCTCCTCTGTCCCAATGAAATGTGTGTTGACTTCAACTGTGACCTCTTATATTCCTGTGTTCTAATGACACAAGAACTATTGGTGTTTGTAAATACTATTCTTGATATCAGTCAGCAAATGTAATCTCTTAGTCTACTTTGACGAGTGATGTTTCTCTCATGAATAAATTATTTTTCTAACAGCAGGTCAGAGGGTGTGGATTGATCCTGAACCCATGTGGGTATGAAATGGTGCCTTACAGCCACAGTGCAAACTGGGCCCACCTGGTGGTCGTGGGTTTTTCTGAGATATGGCAAGTTAACAGGCCCTTCCAGTCCAAAGAGCTGACAATACCTAGTTTACACCCGTGTGACCAACTCATCTACTAATCCAAATGTCTTTGGAACGTGGGAGGAAACTGGAGCACCCAGAGGAAACCCACACATTCACGGGGAGAATGTACAAACTCCTTACAAACAGTGTCAGAATTGAACCCAGGTCACTGACTCTATGATAGTGTGAAACTAACCACTACGTGCTGCCCCCAAGTGATTAAAACATGCTTTTAACATGGGAATGGGGGGTTTAATGAAATGATGGTATCCTCGGGCGTTGGGATTCAGTGGTCTCAGACTTTCCTTGTTTCAATGTCAGCTTATTAAAAACAGGAGGAGGGAGAAGTGGCGGGCATTCGTGTTCTGTGGCTCAGAGATGACACGTCACACTCTAGTCTACCGTCACCATGATGGGAAAGTTGTAAGTTCACATTTGATGAGAGTTGAAGTGTGAAAATGGATTGATCTCAGTGAGCTGTTGCAATCCGTGATCTGGTGTCTCCAGTACAGTAATGTCCCATATCTTTCTATTGGATTGCTGCACAGTATTCCCAAATTATTATCACCCCAGACAGGAATATCAAACTAAAATCAGTAAAACAGTGACTTCTGTAACTTTAGCAGTAACTTTAAATGATTACTCGAGTGATGCAAACACTCCAGGTACATGTCCTTTCTTCAGAAATGAAAAACGTGCTAAGTTACTGAGAGAGGGAGGAGTGGAGAGAACTCAGACAGAAACACAAACACGACAAGACAGAAGAAAATTGAGGGAGAACAATTTCTATTTGAAATCATTCGGTAAAGAGCTCATTTTAGTTTATGGAGTTTAACCACTGACATTCAGACACTTGAACTGCAGTCTGTCCCAAACTTCAATGTGTCTGCTGTCAAATACAGATGTTACAACAGCACAGTAGAGCAGCAGTTAGTGTAATGCCATTACAGAGCCTACAACCCAGATTCAGTCCCGCTGGTGTCTGTAAGACATTTGTACATTCTCCCCATGACCGTGTGGGTTTCCTCCAGGAGCCACAGTTTCCTCCCACATTCCTACTGGTTAGTAGGTGAATTGGTCACATGAGTTTCATTGGGCGGCGAGAACTCATTTTGGACTGAAAGGGATTGTTCCCATACGGCATCTCTGAACAAAAGACAGATAACAAGGAGAAAGTCTGTGGCAGCTTGGTGTTTCCATAGCAGCCAGTCAGGATACTCTCCACTGAGCATCTATTGAGGTTTGTCAACATTTTTGGTGACTTGCTGAATCTACACAAAATTCTCAGAAATAGAGATGCGATTGTGCCTTCCGTGTGATGACACTTATGTACTGGTCCCAGGAAAGATCCTCTTAGAACTTAAGGCTGGGTATTTAATACTTCAATAATATTTGAGGAGTCTTGTATATATATTGCATGATTACGCATTCTTGATCATTTAAATAATTAATTACGGGTTATATGTGAAATATATTAATTGCGTACGTTATCATGCTACATGCACGCCTTGCTTAAAGTAAAGTCTAACCACACCCACATTTCTTAGACTCCCGTGTTTCCTGGAATTACTTTCATGTTTTGAAGTTACAAAACATAACATTGGCAATGAGGAATTTTTAAAATGAACCCGACATGGCTATCAACCTGTTAAAGTGGAGCGAGACATTCAAAAAAATGCTTCGAGAGCATCAGCAAGTAAAAAATGCACCCAGCATATGGAAAGATAGTCAAGTTTAAAACAAAAGCAGCCAACACATGTTCTTTGGAAGGGAAGACACAATTGAGTTTTTTTTAAAGCCATAAAGCAGAAGAAGTCACGGGTTTATAAACAATGAATACTGGGTTATAATAATCAATAAAAAATGATCAGAAATAGCTGGCTACATCAGAATAATTGATGAGTTGGATTACCCCACGGATAATTGCCTCATGTATACTGAGCTATTGGAACAGCATCTTGAAGCAAATGAAGTAACCAATCAGAAGTGAGTGCCAGTTTTGGTAAGGGTGTTAGGTTTATAGGTGTATACAGTTTGCTTCAAAGTTTGACTGCTCCAACAAAACCATCAGAAATGAACTTTGCTGGAATTGTAAAAGTGATACAGGAGCATTTGGAACCAAAGCCATTGGTCATTGCAAAATGCTTTAGTCTCATAAGCAGAATTAAAAAGAAGGGAGGGGGTGAACTTCAGTGTACATGGCTAAATTGATTGAGCAATATCAGCTTAATGAGTCACTAAGATATTGTTTAGTTTGTAGAATCTTAAAAGAAAGCATTCAAAGCACAGCTTACATTCAAATAAGCAGTGGAATTGCTGTTTCAATGGAAACCGCAGGCAGAGATGGAATTGAGTTGCAGCCAGGAATGAAAGTGGGTGTGAATAAAATTGCATTGTCTAAACAGAAACCAGCCAGGCCAAACAAATTGTGTGACAGGTGTGACAAGGGCTCACATACTCAGAACAAATGCAGATTCAAGGCAAATCTTGCAGAGAATGCAACAAAGTAGGAAAGATAAAAAGAGCATCTTGGGCAGACAAAAATAAATAGACTGTTCAGGGAAGATAAAAAGCCAAAGTGAAGTTATCATTTCAAAAGGAGCACTAATCTGCATACTGTTGACGAAAAATCTGATAATGATGAGAGTGGTGCAGGATTGAGCAGCCTTGAGATTAACATTGTGAAAATTAACACTAGATAAACAATAAGTAAATTGGACACTGACTCGGCTGTTTCAGTCATTCTACAAAATGAGTTTGAACAAATTTCAAAAATAACAAACTGAAGCCTGCAGATATCCAATTAAGAACTTTTTCTGGAGAAAAGATGACCCCTGTGGGAATGACACTTGTAACAGTGAAATGCAACAACCAACAAGCCACATATGTTGTAGAAACAGAAGGACCAGCATTGCAGAGGCAGGATTGGCTGAGACAACTACAGTTTGATTGCAGATCCATCCACCATTTACACGCCACATTCCCTGCGATGAAGCCATCTGAAAGTGAATTAAGAAAGATACTGGATGCCACAATAGTGTTCAAGGATGGTACTGGGAAACTCAAATATATCCAAGATAAAAGTGTTAAAAAAAATGCCACACTTAAGTATTGCAAAGCCAGTCCTGCTCTTTACACCATCCATGATAACGTTGCCAGGGAGCTAGAGCACATGGAGGCTGAAGGAATTCTTTCCAAGGTTGAGTGGAGCCCACGGGCAACACCAGTGGCCCCAGTAGCCAGGAAGAATGGGCTTGTTAGGACCTTCAGTGATTTTAAGATCACCATCAAACCCATACTGGAAGTAAATCAATACTCTCTGCTTTGGATGGAGGATATCTTTGCAAGCCTTTATGGAGGCAAACACTTCAGCAAAGTGCACACAGAAAGAGACAGAAGAGGAGTTCAAAGTATTTCTCATCATAAACACTCACAGAGGGCTTTATTGCCATAACAGTCTTACTTTTGGAGTAGCCTCTGCACCTGCACTCTGGCAGTAAGCTGTGGACCAGATTCTGCAAGGCTGTACAGCACTCAGTGTTACCTGGATGACATCATTGTTGCCAGTAAGATGACAAGAAACATCTCCAAAATCTCAAGACAGTGTTAAAAACATCAGAAGATTATGGCCCCAGAGCACAATGTGACAAGTGTGAATTCTTCAAACCAAGCATCACTTACTGTGGTCACACAACTGATGGGCAAGGATTACACAAGGGTGCAGAGAAAATTCAAGCCATGGTGGATGCCCCAAGGCCAAAGGACATGTCACAGTTGTGGTCCTTTTTAGGATTTGTCAACTACTATAACAGGTTCCTGCCAAACCCAGCAACTGTGCTCCACGCCTTGAATTCAATACCACAGATTGGTAAGAAATGAAAATGGACAAAGCAATGGGAGTTGTCTTTCAAAAAGGTAAAATGAATGGTGATGTCAGACACTGTACTCACACACTATGATCCACATCATTCAGAGAAGCGTGCCTTTGATGCCTCGATTTATGGTATAAGTGAAGTCGTGTCACATGTTATGAGTGATGGAAGTGAGTGCCCCATAGCCTTTACATCACTTCCCCTTACCGCTGCAGAGAAAATATTATGCACAAATTGACAGAGCGTCCTTGAGTTTGGTTTGGGGTGTAAAACATTTCGACCTGTACTTGAATGGGAGAGAGTTCACCCTCATTACTGATCATCACCCACTTGTGTCCATTTTCAATCCACGGAAGGGTGTCCACTAACAGCAGCAACAAGAATGCAGAGATGGGCTGTTTTTTTGGAGAACACCATTGTAAAATTGGATTACAAAATGCTGGAGGAGCTCAGCAGGCCAGGCAGCATCCGTGGAAAAATATAAACAGTCCAAGTTTCGGGTGGAGAACCTTCATCCGGATGACTGTTAACTCTTTTCCATGGATGCTGCCTGACCTGCTGAGTTCCTCAACATTTTGTGTGTGTTGCTTTGGACTTCCAGGATCTGCAGATTTTCTTGAGTTTCAGACTATCAATTTTCCTCCAATTCGCTGATTCATCACCATCTTTGATTTGACTATCTACAGTAATGTCATCAGCAAACTTAAATGAAAGCGGCAACAACTCTACGGGATGTTTTTCATAGAGGGATATTCAGGAGTAGATAGGGAGGCAGATTCTGGAATGGTGCAATAATAATAGGGTTGTTGTGATGTAAGATTTTAACTTTCCTAATATTGATTGGTATCTCTATAGTACAAGGGGTTCAGATGGGGTGGAGTTTGTTAGGTGTGTTCAAGAGGGTTTCCTGACAGAATATGTAGATAAACCAACTGGAGGAGAGGCTGCACTTGATCTGGTATTGGGAAAGAAACCTGGTCAGATGTCAGATCTCTCAGTAGGAGAGCATTTTGGAGATAGTGACCACAACTCCATCTCCTTTACCAGAACGCTGGAAAGGGATAGGAGCAGACAATTTGGGAAAACATTTAAATGGGATAAAGGGAAATATGATGCTATCAGGCAGGAATTTGGGAGCATGAATTGGGAGGAGATGTTCTCAGGGAGATGCACAGCAGAAATGGGGCAAATGTTCAGGGAACATTTGCATGGAGTTGTGCACAGTTATATTCCTTTGAGGCAGGGAAAGGATGATAGGGTTAAAGAACCATAGTGTACAAAATATGCAGAAAATCTAGTTAAGAAGAAAAGAAAAGCTTACAAAAGGTTCAATAAACTAGGTACTATTAGAGCTCTAGAAAATTGCAAGGTTGTTAGGAAGGAGCTTAAGAGTGGAATTAGGAGAGACAGAAGGGGCCATGAGAAGGCCTTGGTGAGCAGGATTAAGGAAAACTCCAAGGCATTCTACTAGTATGTGAAGAGCAAGAGGATGAGCGTGTGAGAATAGGACCAATCAGGTGCGATAGTGGAAGCATGTGTGTGGAGTCGGATGAGATAGCAGAGGTACTTAATGAATACTTTGCTTCAACATTCACCAGGGAAAAAGCCCTTGGCAATTGTGGGGATGACTTACAGCGGACTGAAATGCCTGAGCATATAGAGATTAGGAAAGAGGATGTGCTGGAACTTTTGAAAAGCATTAAGTTAGATACGTCACAAGGACCAGATGAGATATACCCCAGGCTACTGTGGGAAGTGAGGGAGGAGATTGAATCATCAATAGGGACAGGAGAAGTACCGGAGGATTGGTGGGTTGCAAATGTTGTTCCCTTGTTCAAGAAAGGGAATAAAGATAACCCAGGAAATTATAGACCAGTGAATCTGACTTCAATGATGAGCAAGTTGTTGGAGAAGATCCTGAGAGGCAGGATTTATGCGCATTTGGGGAGACATAATCTGATTAGGGATAGGCAGCATGGCTTTGTCAAGGGCAGGTCATGCCTTGTGAGCCTGATTGAACTCTTAGAGGATGTAACAAGACATATTGATGAAGGTAGAGCAGTGGATGTAGTGTGTATGGTTTTCAGTAAGGTACTTGATAAGGTTCCCCATGCAAAGCACCTTTAGAAAGTAAGAAGAAATGGGATCCAAGGAGAGCTTGCTTTGTGGATACAGAATTGGCTTGCCCACAGAAGGCAAAGGGTGATTGTAGATGCTCTGTACTCTGCATGGAGGTCAGTGACCAGTGGTGTTCCGCAGGGATCTGCTCTGGGAATCCTCCTCTTTGTGATTTTTATAAATGATCTGGATGAAGAAGTTGAAGGGTGAGTTAGAACATTTGCTGATGACGCTAAGGTTTGGGGTGTTGTGGATGGTCTGGAGGGTTGCCAGAGGTTACAGTGGGACATCAGTAGGATGCAGAACTGAGCTGAGAAGTGGCAGATGGACTTCAACACAGATAAGTGTGAAGTGGTTCATTTTGGTAGGTCAAATTTAAAGACAGAATATAATATTAATGGTAAGACTCTTGGCAGTGCGGAAGTGTGGAGGATTGGAGAGATCTTGGGGTCCGTGTCCATAGGACACTCAAAGCTGCTGTGCAGGTTGACAGTGTTGTTAAGAAGGCGTGTGGTGTGTTGGCATTCATCAACCATGGGATTGAGTTCAAGAGCTGTGAGGTAATGTTACAGCTACATAAGACCTTGGTCAAACCCCACTTGGAGTACTGTGTTCAGTCTGGTCACCTCATTACAGGATGGATGTGCATACTATAGAGAGAGCACAGAAGAGATTGACAAGGATGTTGCCTGGATTGGAGGGTGTACCTTCTGAGAACAGGTTGATTGTATTGGCCTTTTCTCCTTGGAGCAACAGAGTATGAGAGGTGACTTGACGGAGATGTATAAGATGATGAGGGGCATTGATCATGTGGATATCCAGAGGCTTTTTCCCAGAGCTGAAATGGCTAACATGAGAGGGTACAGTTTTAAGGTGTTTGGAAATAGGTACCGAGGTGATGTCAGGGGTAAGTCTTCACACAGAGAGTGGTGGGTGCGTGGAATGCACTGCTGGCGGTGGTGGTGGAAGCGGATACAATAGGGTCTTTTGAGAGACTCTTAGGTACCTGGAGCTTCGAAAAATTGAGGGCTATGCACTAGAGAAATTCTAGGCAGTCCCTAGAGTAAGTTACATGGTCGGCACAGCATTGTGGGCCGAAAGGCCTGTAATATGCTGTAAATTTCTATGTTCTGTGGTCTATGTACTGTTTTTAGGATTTGTGGAATTCAATGCCCTGTCAAAACCAGTGACATGTGTAGTGCCTCTTATAACTTCCACCCCTTTTTTCCAGGCAGACCCTGGCTGATAATATATTTTCCCTTGTTAAGTCCAATCAATAACAGTCATTGTTTCTATCACCCACTCATTTTCCTCTGAACTACTCCAAGCCTCACAATAGCCCTCTCTCACAGACATACTCTGATTATCATTTCCATTAAAGGGACTGAGAAAGAAGTATTCCAAGTTTCCAAACCATTAACCAATCTCATGGAGTGCCTTTCATTTTGATTCCAATTTATCAGGGCACTAGAACTTGCCATGGCAGTATATTGGGTTAGATTTGTTAAATCTGACCCTTTATCCTTGACTTTTCTCTCTGAAATACTTATCCTTTAAGCAACTCAAGAAATGTTCATATAATGAAAGTTTTGTGATTCCAGTCACAAACTGGGAGTTTAATTGGATGTGCATCTTTCCAACGTTTTTTGCACAGCATTTGTTTGATGATTTGAATAAAGGTTTTTAAAAAGGTTACTAGAAGCACAAGCAGCTGTGTAGAGGGAAGGACAGAAAATGTAGGGAACTGGAAAACAAAGGGGAGGGTCCTGTAGATGCAGAAAGAATGAACTCGCAGGAGAAAAGTATCGGGTTCCTCAGAGAGAGAGAGTGTCTTTGTATCAAGTTGGCAGGTACTCGCACATGTCATATTGATACTCAGTGTTACCACGGAGTAGGACGACTACAAAGCCGGAGTTTGTCTATGGAAGCACCCTAGGGCATACCTCAGCCATATACATGCCTGATCTAATACCTGTGAGAGTCATAATTTACAGTGATCTTGTAATTACTAGTCCCTACCCAGTCATTGCACTACACCGTGTTTAAGGGTCAGCAAGTGCAAAGCTGCATTACTGGCTGGTTGTTATGGCCCTCGGTCCCCATTCATAGCCTGCACTCAATGGCAGTTCCCTTCCGGTTCCAGTGTTTATATTTATCTCCCGAGCTGGGTGCCAGCATCAATGCACTTGCTTTATCCCTTGTGCCAAACTGCTGTTACCCTAAACACAGCATGAACATTTGGACGGAGACAGACAAAGGCTTGGTTTCCAGGACACCGTCTCATCTAGGAAATGATGCATGTTACAAACAATCTGTTGTAGCTGAAATGCTCATTCATGTGACTGGATTTCACATTCTGCTTCCATCACTCCTGGCACTGGGATAAATAAATAGTTCCCCTTTGAAATTACGCAATGTTAATACTAATATGTATGTTTCACTTGCCTCTGGCTTTACACCAGCTTACTTTTCAGTGTCTCAAGCATATAGGGTGTTCACATTAGAACATGTTGTTATACTTCTTACATTGAAATGAAAGTTGTTGCAGACATTAGAGCTCATTGGTCTGTACAACAGCATCCACAACAATGTGATTATGTGTAATAATGTGTCGCAACTACAGCAACTCTGCGGCTTGTGTTCTCAGTATTATTTATTTATTTTCTATCTGCACAATTGGTCTTTCTTTGCACATTGATTGGTTGTCAGGCTCTATGTATGGTTCTTTTTCATGATTTCTATTGTATACCTTTATCTTGTATTCACTTACTGGCAGGAAAATTAAAAAATATACCTTTCTGTAAATCACAATCAAGAGAAAATCTGCAGTTGCTGGAATTCAAAGCAACACACACAAAATGCTGGAGGAACTCAACAGGCCAGGCAGCATCTATGGAAAAGAGTAAACAGTCAATGTTTCGGGCTGAGATCCTTCATCAGGACTTTCTGTAAATGCTTGCAAAGGAATGAATATGAAGGTAGTATATACATACAGTGAGTACTTTAATAATAACTTACTTTGACTTTGAGAGTATGTGAGAGCTGGTGGAAATTGTTATGGCCCATGGCAACCACAAGTGCATGTCTCAAGGTAGTTTGGCTGAGAGCTGGAGACACAAGTGACAGCAGATGCTGGAATCTGGAGCAAGCATAAAGAAAGTGCTGGAGGAACACAGTGGCCAGGCAGCATATGTGAAGGGAAAGGACAGCTGATGTTTAGGGTCAGACAGCTCAGAGCTGATGAATTTGAGATTGGGATTTGCACATTTTGTGAGACCGGAATGGTTAACAAAGAGCAGAATTCTTCTGTTGAGTTGGAATTCATAAATCATGCTGAGTCTAGTTTTATAGTGAATCATATAATTGAGACTAGGGGTATTGATCTAAGCTAAGCAGAATAAGGGAGAAGATTCTGGTGAAGGCAGTCACAGAAAGTTAAAAGAAAAGGTGATGGTTTAGATAGGAAATGGGCAATGATAACCACAGGCTACCAGGAGGGGACGAAACAAACAATTACAAGACTACTCCATCCGAGTTAGCACAGGTGAAACGGGTAAGAAGACAAATCTGAAGTGTTTTAATCTGAATGCACATAACAAGATCATAAAGCATAAAGAGAATAAATGCATATTTTGTATTTATTACAGAGACACGGTTAAAA
Source organism: Mobula birostris (assembly GCF_030028105.1). Lineage (NCBI taxonomy): Eukaryota > Metazoa > Chordata > Chondrichthyes > Myliobatiformes > Myliobatidae > Mobula > Mobula birostris. The sequence goes on along the minus strand of NC_092384.1, from coordinate 25,191,965 downwards.
AGTGACCAAGATTGGGAATTAAGTATTCCAGGATCGTTAATTTTAAGAGGAGATATCCAAAGTGGAGGCCGTAGAGAGAAAGGATTCTAGCTTAGAATATTAAGCGGTAGAATCACTTCATGTGAATCTCAGAAACAGTGAAGCACAGAGAACGTTGGAGAGATTATCTTCTTTAGCAGTTCTTCACTCCCATTCTTGGCTTGGTGCTTTTGTGCTGAGTGATGAAGCCAAAGATAAGACAGGAGGTCCCTGCCTGTGAGTATACACTGGTACATTGACACCATAGAACCCACAATACCAGGCATGGAAGCTGGGTGGTAGGTTATCTTTGAGCTAGTACACTGTTGTTGTTTATTATTTGCACGTCTGGGTTAAAGCTTCAATGAATTCTGGAAATGAGTGGTCTGACAAAATCCAACTGAACACGGTTGAGCAATTTATTGGTGGGAAGGTGCCACACTCTAGGTCCATCAACAAAATCTTCCTCAATTTTCTGATATGAGTAGTCTGATTGAGCATTAGTTGACCAGGTTGGATTCACCTAGTTATTTTGGACAAGGCACACCCAAGCAATTGTCCACTGTGTTGTTACTGTATTGTAACGGTTTTGGTAGAGGTGAACATACCTCCGGGGCAATGATCTACAGCACCACAGCCACGTCTTTGCTATATCCAGTGCATTCAAGTATTTCTTTCAACCAAACTGGATGAAGACTAGCTTTTGTGATAGCTCAGTCCTCAGGTGGAGGACAACCATATATCACCTAATTAAATGAAGAAGATTGCAAATCATTTTGGACTAGTCTTTTGTGTTCTGCCACTACTAAAGTTGATGACGTTCAAGAAATATTCTCCTCCCATTGGCTATTGAGCTGTCCACCACTGGGAAGAAAGATGTGGCAGGACAAGGAAAATGTTCTCAGTGCTTTATCTTTCTCAAGAAGAAACATTCATGTAGTTCTCTGCCAAAGTTGGTATTAACTCTGGCCTTGTCTCTGTATTTCAGCTGCTAAAACCCTCATCTTTGCCTTTGATTAGATTAATGCTTGACTATTAAAGTGTTTTCCTGGTTGTGCTCCTTTGTTCTACCCTCTGCCAAGCTGAAGTAATCTGAAAGTGCTGCCCTCAGCCTAACTTGTGCCTGGACTCAGGCAGGCACCTCCCAGTCTCCACCCGGCTGACAGGAGATACCAGTCATTCAATTCCTACTCATCACCTGCAGCCTGTTTAAACTCAGCTCTCAGCCACAGCCCTTGTTTACTTGTCCAACCAGACAGCTTCAACCAGTTACCTTGTTGCTTTGTTTGTGTTAAATGCCCATTCCCTCTTGTTTAGCAACCCTCGTGACTTGCTATTTTGCAGTTTATTACTGACGAGACCGCTCACTGCTAAGTCATCTCCACTGTACTGCATCTGGATCAAGCTTCCTCTGCATTTCCGGACAGGACGGATGAATCAGTGATTGACCCAGCAGAGTTTTCTCGCCTAAAGGAAGTTGTCCGTTAACATGAGGATGCGATGCAGAAACTGAAGGAAATCACTGTCCATCTGTCTGCAACTCACCACCAACTCTGTGCCAGTCAACCTTCTCCCTCGGAGCCGCGGATTCCAGTGCCTGAGCTCTTCGACAGATTCCCAAACTGATGCTGCAACGTGCTGACCCAGTGCATCTTCCACTTTGAGCTCTGCCCATCTGTGTACACTGTGGACCCATCCAAGATTGCCTTCGTCAGCTCCCTCTTGACTAGGTGAGCTCTGACCTGGGCTGCTGCTAACTGGGACAAGAAAACCACCACTTATATTAAATATGAGGAATTAACTGCTGGGATATACCAGACTTTTAGCCATCTGGGAAGTGGAAGGGAGGCAGCGGATTGTTTACTTGCCTGCACCAAGGCTTCCTCTCGATGCCGGATAACACTGTAGAATTCAGGAACATCGCGGTGGAGTGCGGCTGGAATGCAGAAATGCTGATGGGCCATTACTATCACAACATCCGGAGAGTTCAAAAGATGAGCTTTCTACCTGAGTGATGCCCACTGGCTTTGAAAGACTCATCACCCCAGTCCTCCATATTGACAAGTGTGTTCTGGAAAGACCCTCCAGATCACCAGCCAGAACTCTAGTCCAATCCCAGAATGATTTCAGGCTGCTGGACCCTCATCTTAATGCAAGTCCTCCAGAACCCACGGAGTTAGGGAGAGCTCCCTTAACCTGCCCCCCCCCCACACACACACACACACACACACACTCACACAAAGAGCATAACTGCTGGTGGAGAAACAATTTGTGCACGAACTGTGGAGCAGCTGATCACCCAGGCATCAGATGCCCACAGCATCTGGGAAACAGCACCACCAGGTAGAGATGAGGGGCCTTCTATCTGGTATGCTTTCCCCAGCACCACAGCCTGACTCATTCTCTCTGTCCTTGCCCATGCCCCAGCAGCTCTACGCACACAGGAGCCTCTGATGGGTTCCAGCGCAGAAGACAGCTTCCTGGACCGGGCTCTCTGTGTGCAGCTTGGACTCCGTACCGAGCCTGTCTTTCACCCTTTCTGCATCATGGCCGTTGATGAATGTCCCTTGGGGTCTGGAATGGGCAGAGAGCACACACAGCCTGTGCACATGAGCATTGGAGAGTACCGTGAGTCTATCCAGTTCCTCCTTCTCGACTCACCCAACAGTCCTCTCATCTTGCGTTACCCCAACTCTCCACTGAAGACCCCCACTTTGCCTGGTCATCTGGTTCACTACTGACTTGGGGACCCACCTGCCAGACCATCTGCCAGACAGCCTCAGCTGACTTCACCCCTTAAGTCCAGAAGATGGAGGAAACCCTTGACCTCACTGAACTGCCACAGGAATAACACAACCGAGCCATCACTTTCAGTAAGGGGGAAGCCAATACCCTGTCACCCCAGACCACATGACTGCCTGATTGACCTCGTCCTGGGCACCACCCCTCCCCAAGGTCATCTGTTCCCTCTCTCCCCTCTGAGACACAAGCCATCTCTGAAGTGCTACAGAATGGCTTCATTCAACCATCCCAGTCTCCAGCCCGTGCAGGGGTCTTCTCTGTCAAAAAAAACTGGGGTTTCTGTCCCTACATTGAGTACCGTTGACTCAGTGAAATCACCGTTAAGAACAGCTACCCACTCCCCTTGATGCACTTGAAATACTCCATAGGCCCAGATTTTCACCAAACTGGATCTATGAAATGCCTACAACCTAATCCACATCCACTGAGGGAATTTTCATAACACTATGAATACTTGGTGATGCCTTCCAGGCTTTTCAATGGTCCAGCTGTTTTCCAAGCCTTCATGAATGAAATCTTCTGCGACATGCTACAGAGGCCTGTGTTCACCTACCTTGGCAACATTCTCATCCTCTCCAGGGACCCCCAAGACCTCGTCTGTCACTTCCATTCAATCCTTCAGCATCTCCTCAAAAACCTACTCTACTGCAAGCTGGAGAAATTCCAGTTCCACACTCCAGTCATTTCCTTCCTGGGTTATGACCTTTCACCCCAAGGCCCAGAGACATTGTGCACCATTGTTGAATGGCCCCAGCCACACTCCCTCAAACAGCTACAGCGCTTCCTTAGCTTCTCCAACTTCTACTGCCATTTCATCAGAACCTACAGCCAAATCACCATTCCTCACACCTCCCTCACCAAATCACCTCCCTCACAGATGACCTGGTCTGCTGCTATGGACCACACTTTCAAGGAGCTCAAGAGACTCTTCACCACCGCTCCCATTCTCTGCCATCCGAACCCCTCTGGACCTTTTGTGGTAGAGCTGGACTCATCTGATGTGAGTGCTGGAGCCATCCTCTCCCAGCAAGGACCGGACAGTAAGGCACACCTTTGTGCTTCCTTCTTGTGCAAGTTCAACCCTACACAGCACCGTTATGGAGTAGGAGACAGGGAGCTGCTCACCATCAAATGGGCCTTGGAAAAATGGAGACATTGGCTGATGGGAAACACCAAGCCCTTCCTGATCTAGACTGATCACCAGAACCTCATATCCATTCAACAGACCCACCAGCTCAACCCACATCAGGCTTGGTGGCCCTCTTCTTCCAGCAATTCAATTTCACCATCTCCTACTGACTGGGCTCCAAGAATGCTAAGGTGGATCCCCTGTCACGACAATTCGACCCAGCTGAAACAGAGATCCACCCTCAGCCCATCATTCCATCCTTGCCCCAATTGTCTGGGATCTTGACAACCGCCTAGACATGCCGGCAGCTGTGCTCACCCATCTCTGGCCATCCAGGCACACAACGGTCTCTGGACTTTCTGCAACACCAGTTCTACTGGCCCACCATGATTGCAGAAGTATCTCAGTTTGCCTCTGCCTGCCTTCTGTGTGCTTAGTCCAATTCCTCCAAGCAGAGGCCCTCAGGGATTCTGCAGCCTCTACCAGTCCCTCGATACCCACGTCCCACATCACCATGGATTTCATCACAGGTTTGCCACCTCCCGATGGGGCCACAGTGATGGACGGTTCTCCAAGGCAGCCCACTTCATTGCATTCCCCAAACTCCTGTCAGCTGCTGAGGTGGTGGACCTGGTTCTCCAACATATAGTTCACCTCCACAGTTTCCCTCTCGACAATGTGTCAGACTAGGACCCACAATTCGTCTCCCACTTCTAGCCGGCCTTTTGCTCCTTCTTCCGCACCTCAGTGAGATTGTCCTCTGATGATGATCTGAAAACCAACGCTCAGAAGGAGCAGTCAGAGAAACTTCTGTGATGCTTCACTGTCTCTGACTCTTCCACATGGAGGAAATAACTGCTGAGAGCTGAACTGTCCCACAGTCTACCTTCTCTGCCATGGGTTTGTCACCCTTTGAAATGCTTTATAGCTACCAACCCCTGTTTGTCCCCACAGAGCAGCCAATGGTGGAGGTCCTGTCTACCAGGCCCTGGTTCACCATTGTCAGAATGCTTGGAAGAGGGCACAGAGAGCCATCCTAGCTTCCTAACAGCGCCTACCCCTAGCAGAGCCCAGCCAGACCCCTCTGACCTGGGAACAGTGTCTGGCTGTCAACCCGAAATCTGCCCCCACATACCACCTCCCACCAGCTCTCGCCCTAGTTCATCGGACCCTTCAGGATTCACCCACTGCATCAATCTCATCACTTCCTGTCTCCAGCTGCGTCCCCTCAGGATCACACTGACCCTCCACATATCCCACCTCAAGCTCGTTGTCTTTGGGCCACTCAGTCCAGCTGAGTCTGCACCTCTGGAACCGAGGATGGTCAAGGTGGTCCTGTGTACACGGTTCACCAATTGATGGATTCTCGTCATCATGGACAGGGTGTGTAGTACAGCCCAGAGGAGAGGTCTTGGATCCATCTCTCATGGAGGAGTTCCACTGGACCCATTGGGATCATCTTGGGCCACGAGGAGCCGTCGGTAGGAGGAGGAGTACTGTCAGACCGACAACTCCCAATGTCCACTCAGCTAAGAGGAGTCGCCTGCCACTCACTATCACCTGCAGCCTATTTGAACCCAGCTGTCATCCACAGTCCTTGTTCACCAGCCAGCCAGCCTCAAATATTTGCTCCTAGCCTTCAGTTAGCTCATTGCCTGTGTGTTTAGTACCCGTACTCTATTGTTTTGTGGCCCCCTTGTGGCTGGTTATTTTTGCAGTCTATTATTAAAGTTATCGCCTATTGCTGAATCATCTCTGCTGTTCAGCTTTTGGGTCAAGCCTCCTCTACATTTCCTGACATCTAGGGTAATCCCCAAAATGCAGTACCCATGGACAACTGACTTACGCTGGCTCTTGGCCAAGATCAAGGCCTTGGTCACTCGCTCTTGCTATTCAGCTAAACCTTGTTTACAAACACCTCCACGGTCTTTTCCTTTCTCGTGTTGCAACATCCTCCAACCCCACATTCTCCAAAATAGGTATGCTCTTCATTGCTGACTTCTTGCTCAAGAACTGGAAAGCTATATTCTCAGTGGCTGAATCTCCAGGCTTAGGAATGAACTCTCGGCCTCAATTTTCCCCCTTAAGATGTTCCTTAAAACCAATATCTTTGACAAAGCTTTTGTTCATCTCTCCTAATAGCTCCATTGGTTATTTTTCTTCATTCCTTTGTTTGCTTAGTGACAGGCCTCAGGATTGTTCTACAACATTACAAGTGGTCTATAATTGTAATTGTTGTTATGATCATTTTGCCATTTATAGTCAAAATGAATGTTGTGATTGTTACAACAGTAATTATCCTTTTAAGATGTACTTTATTGGCAGTATAGCACAGTGGAATAACCAGAAGACATTACAAAACAATATATGAGCATGCATTCAGTGGCCACTTTACTGGGTACTTCCGAGTGTGTGTTTGTGGTCTCTGCTGCGGTAACCCATTCACTTCCATGCTTGACGCGTTGTGTGTTCAGAGATGCTCTTCTGCACACTACTGCTGTAACAGGTGCTTATTTGAGTTACTGTCGCCTTCCTGTCAGCTTGAACCAGACCTCTCACATTAACAAAGCATCTTCACCCACAGAGATGCTGCTCATTGGATGTTTTTTTTTGATTTTCACACCATTACCTGTAATTTCTAGAGACTGTTGTTGCTGAAAATCCTTGGAGATCGGCTGTTTCTGAGATACTCAAACCACCCTGTCTGGCATCATCAATCATTCCATGATCAAAGTCACTTAGATCACATTCCTTCCCCATTCTGATGTTTGGTCTGAACAACAACTGAACCTCTTGACCATGTCTACATGCTTTATGCATCGAATTGCTGCCATATGATTGGCTGATTAGATATTTACATTAACGAGCAGGTATACAAATATACCTAATACAGTAGCCACTGAGTGTAAGTCTTGCTTTTTTTTTGACAAATCCTGATTGGTCAGAATTTCTTGCCAAAATTAAAATTTTACAAATTTTTTTTCTATTTGTGCATTGATTAATCACATCACATAATTAACCCCGTGACTGTGATTCTACTCCCCATTGTGTAATTACAGAAGAGTTCTCAGTGAAACCTACACAAGCAACCTTATGCCTGAAATTCCAAACTCTCAGCACATTAAGGACTGTTCTTTTCTTTTGAAAATTCTGCATAAAAGCATCAAATTGGGTACAAGTTGGCCTGTTTATGTCACAGTGAAGCAGTTGCTGAAGAGTTTAATACTGGAAACGCTGAAAATGAATTGATTGACATCTTGGCAGAATTTAAGTTGAAGCATATAAATGATACACTGTCAAGCTCAGAGAATAAAATACTAGCTGGTTATTAATTAAACTGAACTCCAAGGCAGCATCAGTTTTTTGGAGCAATTTCTCTAAGGACAGTATTATTTTCATTAGTCAGGCTGTGAGCTATTACAGTGAGTTTAGCTTTTGTTACCGTCTGAGCATGGGAAACATTGTATCACTGACTTACTAAGTCCAATTCTGTTCCTTTCTGAGTCATAGAGTTACACAGCTCAGAAACAGGCCCTTTGGCCCATTTCATGGATGCTGACCTGTTCTCATTCCATTTGACCTTTCTCCCTCTAGATCTTTCCTACCCACGCTCCTGTCCAAATGTCACTTAAATGTTATTGTACCAGCTTCTACTACTTCCCCTGGCAGCTCGATTCAGATAGTCACCACCCTCTGTGCAAGAAACCTGCCCTTTGGGTCCTCTTTAAGTCTTTCCCCTCTCAATTTAAACCTATACCTTCCAGTTTCAGACTCTGCTAATCCTGGGAAAAAGTCAGTGACGATCAATTTTCTCTCTGCCCCTGATGATTTTGTAAATCCCTATAAGGTCACCTCTTATCCTGCTTCGTTCCAGGAAACACAGTCCCAGCTTCTCTAGTCTGTCTTTGTAACTTACACCCAGCAACATCCTTGTGAATCTCATCTCCCCGCCTCTCTCTCTCTCTGTCTCTCTCCCACCTCTTTCTCTATCTCTCACACCCCCCCTCTCTCTCTCTCTCCCCTCCCCACCCCCGTACCTGATCAAAGTCTTCCTACAAATATTGTCCAACCAGCATCTTCTACAACTGTACCATGGTTTCAACTCTATATTCAGTCCCCTGATGTACGAAGGTAAGCACGGTGTATGTCTTCTTCACCTCCCGCTCTGTGTCAGATTACCTGTTACAATATTAAAGGATATGATAACATTGTAATAAAATATTAAGTGCTCAGTTAAGCCAAGTTGTCCCATTTCATTGTGAAAGTTGTGCACAAAATGTCGATCCCAAAGTGAATAGCACCCACTCACGTGGTGCTTCAGTGAATCAAGCGGAGATGGGTTACCGCAGGGGAGTAGTAAGGTGACGGATCGGCTGAGGTCACATTGAATAGGTGAAGTGCCCTACTGCTGCCTTTATTTATGATGCTCTTATTCAGTCCTGTCCTCATTTGCCCAGTCACTGCCAAGCATCGCCTGTAGTTCCCTTTATTGCATAACTGCTGAGTTACTTCTGGTGTCGCTGCCAATTAGCTGGATTCAGAACACATGCACACGTACTCCTCAATCATACTTTATTTTACTTGTGCACAAGGACAACAGCGTGGGCCCTGTCACCACACTGTTCTGAAGACAGGACAGAAAAAAGCAATTTTTATGTACAATTGGCTTATCAGTTACACATATTGTCCACCTGGTAAACTGCATATGTTTCAATTCCTTACTTGCAAAGCTGAATTGCTATTCACAATAGAGGTGTTAAAAGTCAATAGAAGCTACAAGCTGGCAACCACTGATGCTTTGCAGTAAAGCAATTTGTCTCAGTTGTTGGGTGTGTTTCTCATCCTTCTGTTACATTCTTATTTTGTCAGTATCCGTCGCCCTCTAATGTGTAAAGAAAAGTTTTGTTCTTCTAAGATGTTTCTAGAAAAGGTTTCACTTCAGAGGACGAACTTGTCTGGGTTGTTTGCACACTGCCCCTGGCTATCCTTGCCTGGACATTGTCTTTTATCCTTGCCTTACTGCAGCTCTGACGCTAGCTTCCCACCTCCCCACCCCCATGTCCTGTATTTTGCCCCTTCTCATTTATTTTAGCTACATGTTACCCCTCATCTGCAGCACTTGTTGTGACAATAGAACCAGTTATCAGAAGATTGATGCTGATAAGAGGACAATGGGGGAACATGCAAGGTGCTAATAAGAGAGAGACGAGAGAGATTACCGATAGGAGACAGGGTTCCGAGTATTGTCAGAGACCGGTGGCTTTGAAGCCTGAACTGTTTGAAGTTTGATGGACAGGCGATACCCCAGCAGGGGGATAAAAAGGGACAGGTTTGCTAAGGCAACAGACACACGACTCCACGAGGTAACGAGACGCTGGAAGCGGTGTGCCCCCACAAGTTGGTGTGAGTTTTTGGAGGTCTGGTCGCGGGACCAGCCATAGACGCACAGGGTGGAAAGATACGGTCGGGCGGGAACCTGGTGTGTGTGTCCGCCCTTGCCTGGGTGCCGGGTTCACCGCAGAAGAACGATCGTATCTGGAACGGAGGGGTCACAGTCGGTGACCTCAGAAGACATTACAAAGGGCTCGCCCGAAAGCTAACTGCGGGGAATATTGAAGGTCTGCTTGGAATCTGATTTGCATATTCATTCGTTCTCTCTCTTCTCCCCGCCCCAACAGCACAACAGCGATTACTGCGAGCTGAACTGAACTAAATTGAACTGAACTTTGCGTCACTTGAAACTGATCATTTACCCCTAGACTGTGATAGAGCTTGATTGATCCTATTATCATAGCTCCGTGTACATGTGTGTTTATTCATTGCTAACCTGTTGCATTTATATCCTTACTATTAGAGTATTGTGTTGCTTATTTCTTTAATAAAACTTTCTTAGTTCCAGTAATCCAGACTCCAACTAAGAGGTCCATTTCTGCTGATTTGGCAACCCAATTATGGGGTATGTAACATTGTTAAGTAGTTATTAATCCATTTAAGGATCTGGATGTTGATTATTTATTCTCTAACCCTAAATGACTTTGAGAAGATAAAAAGAAACTATAGATGCCTGTGATCTGCAGCATAATAAAGATAGCAACATTAAAAAGATCAAGCAACATCTATGGAGTGAGAAAGTGTCAGCATTTCAGGTTGATGTGCCTTGATCTTTCTGACAGAAGGCTCTCTCAGCAGCAACAGAACAATTCCAAACAAGGTTGGAGGCAGAATCGGATGCACGTCACTCTGGGAGGGTTTGCAGGCCATTACTTCCTGCAAAGCCAAACAACGGTGGCAGTGATGTTTCACATCCGGATGAGCTCAATGCATTTTATGCATGCTTTGAAAGGGAGAATAAAACTACAGCTGTGAGGATCTTTGCGACACCCAGTGACCCTGCGATCTCTGTCTCAGAGGCTGAAATCAGGCTGTTTCTCAAGAGGGTGAACCCTTGCAAGGCGGCAGGCCCCAATGGAGTACCTGGTAACTCTCTAAAAACCTGTGCCAACAGCTGGCAGGGGTGTTCAAAGACATTTTCAATCTCTTGTTGCTACAGTTGGAAGTTTCCACCTGCTTCAAAAGGGCAACAATTATACCAGTGGCCAAGAACAGCTACCCTCCAGGAGCAATCACATCTACAGTGATGAAGTGCTTTGAGAGCTTTATGGCTAGAATTAACTGCTGTCTCAGTAAGGATCTGGACCCACTGCAATCTGCCTATCGCCACAATAGGTCTACGGTGGATGTGACCTTGTTGGCTCTTCACACGGCCTTGAATCACCTGGACAATACAAATACCCACTTCAGGATGCTGTTTATTGACTACAGCTCAACACCTAACACAATCATTCCTGCACTTCTGATCGAAAAACTCCAAAAGTTGGGCCTTTGTACCTCCCTGTCCAACTGGATCATCAGCTTCCTAACCAGAAGACCACAAATTGTGATGAGCGGAAATAGCATCTCCAGCTGGCTGACAATCAGAGATGTGTGCTTAGCCCATGCTCTACACCCGTGATGGTGTGGCTAGGCACAGCTCAAAATCCAACTATATATTTGTTGTTGACACAAGTATTGTTGGCAGAATTTCAAATGGTGACGAGAGGGCATACAAGAGCGAGATATTTCAGCTGTCTGAGTGATGTCACAGCAACGACCTTGCACTAAATGTCAGTAAGACGTAAGAACTGATTATCAACTTCGGGGAGGGTGAGATGAGGGAACACACACCACTCCTCATAGAGGGATCAGAAGTGGAGAGAGTGAGCAATTTCAAGTTTCTGGGTGTTAGTATCTCTGACCATCTGTCCTGGGCCCAGCATATCGATGCAGCTCTGAAGAAGGCATGACAGTGGCTATATTTCATTAGGAGTTTGAGATTTGCTACTGAATCACAGGCACTTGCAAATTTGTACAGATGTATCCAGGAGAGCATTCTAACTAGCTGTATCACCGTCTGCTGTGGGGTTGGAGCTGGGGGGGGGGGGAGGGTTGCTGCAGCACACAATTGAAATAAATTGCAGAGTTGTAAACTTAGTCAGCTCCATCATGGGCAACTGACTCTGTAGTATTCAGGACATCTTCAAGGAGTGATGCCTGAAAAAGGCAGGGTCCATCATGAAGGACCCCATCACCCAGGACATGCCTTGTTCAGATTGCTACCATCAGGAAGGAGGTACAGAGACCTGAAGGCACAAACTCAATGATTCAAGAACAGCTTCTTCCCCTCTGTCATCCGATTCCTCAATGGACATTGATCCTATTAACACTACCTTGCTACTTATTGATTTTGCTCTGATTTAATTTAACTAGTTTATATATATTTTTATATATACACACACACTTACTGTAATTCACATTTTTCTATTACTACGTAGTGCATTGTTCTGCTGCCTCAGGGACAACAAATTTTACAACACATGCCAGTGATATTAAACCTGATTCTGATTCTGACAGAAGGTCAGTTTTAAGTTGCAAAGAGGATAATGGCAGAGGGGACAAAATATTCTCTCTGGCCAGTTGAGGCCGAGGTAGGTGTAGTGATAAGCTGTTGAGAAAGTCGTCCAGTTGATAGGTTACTGAAGGAATGAGAGAAAGAAAACAAAGGAACATGGAGAAGCTCAGTCATGCAGGTCAGAGATGTAGGAATTGCCCGGCAGGTCAGGCAGTGTTCGTGGAGGGAGAAAATCTGAGTTAATATCACAGCCACATAGCACACAGCAGAACTGGTCATCTCAGGCAGAAAGTGAATTCCCTGGAACTCAATATTCAATATGAAGCCTGGTGGGCATAACACTCTCCACCATTGAAGACATCTTCGAGAGGCAGTGCTGCAAGAAGCAGCATCCATCATTGGACACTCTCACTATGCAGATATGCTCCCTTCTCAGTATTACCATCAACAAGGAGGTCCAGGAGCCTGAAAACCCACACTCTGGGTCTTTGACCAGCGACCAATCTGGACATCAGAACTGGTTGACGGTCAGGAAGGGGTAAGGGTTAAGGAGCCAGTGCAGAGCACATGTGAGGCCATTCCCCCTCAACAACAGGAACATCACTCTGGATGCTGTTGGGAGGGGGGTTGACCTAACAAAGGAAAATCACAGTAGTCAGGTCTCTGAAAGGGGGAGAAGAGACATGGTCTGGTGAAAGGAGATTGATGAGTTAAGGGAATAGACAGGAGCTTCTGTGGGTGTGAATAAGATTCCCGGATGATATGTTGCCTCCCAGGTGCCAGGGCTTGGGACGTCTCGGATCGGGTCCTCCACATTCTTAAGTGGGAGAGTGAACAGCCAGAGGTCGTGGCCTGTGTAGGTAACAATGACATTGGTAGAACAGGTGACAAGGTTCTGCACAGGGAGTTCTAGGAGTTAGGTATGATGTTAAAGGGCTGGACCTCCAGGGATGTGATCTCAGGATTGATGTCAATGTCACGTGCTGGTGAAACCAGAAATAAGAAGAATATAGAGTTTAACACGTGGTTAAGGATTTGGTGTAGGAGGGAAGGTGTCAGATTTTTGGATCACTGGGCTCTCTTTCAGGAAAGTAGTACCTGTACAGAAAAGACGGTTTGCACCTGAACTGGAAGGGGACTAAGAACCTAGCAGGAAGGTTTGTTAATGCTGCACAGTGGAGTTTAAACTAGAGTTCCAGGGGGCTAGGAACAGTGTCAGTACAGATAGTGGAGAGGTTGTGGTGACAGATATTAGTAAGACCACAGGCAAAGTCAGGAATCGAAAGGTTGAGCATAGTGTGACTAATCTCCTGAGTTGTGTCTATTTTAATACAAGATGTATTGCAGGAAAGGCAGATGAGCTCAAGGCATTAATGAACACATGGAATGATGATGCTGTAGCCATTCGTGAGGCTTGGTTGCAGGAGGGGCAGGGCTGGCAGCTCAATATTCTGGAGTTCTGCTGTTTTAGACGTGACGGAGACGGAGGGATTAAAGGAGCAGGGGTGGTGTTACTTGGCAGGGAAAGTGTCACGACAGTGCTCAGTCATGACAGACCGGAGAACTTGTCTCATGAGGCGTTATGGATGGAGCTGAGCGTTACTGTATGACCACATTAACGGGGCTATATTATTAACCACCCAGCAGTCCATGGGATTTAGAGGAACAAATTTATAGAGAGATCGCAGACTGTCAGAAGATCCATAAGGTTGTGACAGTAGGTGATTTTAACTTTCCACATACTGACTGGGAATCCCATACTGCAAAAGGACTAGATGGGATAGTGTTTATCAGATGAAGCTCAGGAAAGTTTCCTTCATCAGTATGTCGAAGTCCCAATAAGAGAACATGCGATACTGGTTCTACTATTAGGGAATGAGACAGGGCAGGTGACAGAGATTGTTTGGTAGGGGAACACTTATCATCCAGTGACCACAATGCTCTTTCTTTCAAAGTAAATATGGAAAGAGATAGGTCTGGTCAGCTGCTTGGGATTCTAAATTAGAGAAGGGCCAAATTTGTTGGTATCAGAAATGAGCTGGCAAGGAATGGGACCAGCTGTTTTCTGGCACGGGTGTACTTGGTATGTGGGAAGCCTTGAAAGGTGAAATTTTGAGAGTACAAAGCTTGTATGTGCCTGTCAGAATAAAAGGTAAAGATAATAAGTGACAAGATCCTTGGTTTTCAGGAGATATTGAAGCCCAGGTAAAGAGGAAAAAGGAGATGCTTGGGAGGTATAGGCAATTCGGAACAAGTTAAATGCTTATGGACCACAAAAAATGCAAGACAACACTTAAGAAAGAAAGCAGGAAAGTTAAAAGAAGGCATGAGGTCACTGCAGCAGACAAGGTGAAGGACAATCCCGAGGGATCCTATAGATACGTTAAGAGCAAAAGGGTTGCTAGGGAGAAAATTGGTCCTCTGGAAGACCAGAATGTGTGATGCCAAAACAGATGGGGGAGACCTTAATTGAGTTCTTTGCATCAGTATTTACTTGGAAATGGATATAGTGTCTTTAGAAGTGAGGCAAAGCAGCATCAAGTACATGGAAAAGCAAAAGAGAATCTGCAGATTCTGGAAATCCAAGCAACCTACGCAAAATGCCGGAGGAACTCAGCAGGCTAGGCAGCATCTATGGAAAAGAGCATAGTCGATGTTTTGGGCCAAGAACCTTCATCAGAACTGGAGAAAAAAAGATGAGGAGTCAGAGTTAGAAGGTTGGAAGAGGGGAGAAAGAAACACAAGGAGATAGGTGAAACTGAGAGGGGACTGAGCCAGAGAGCTGGGAAGTTGATTGGTGAAAGAGATACAGGGCTGGAGAAGCGAGAATCTGATAGGACAGGACAGAAGACCATGGGAGAAAGCAAAGGGGGAGGAGCACCAGAGAGAGGTGATGGGCAAGAAAGGAGATAAGGTGAGAGAGGGAAAGGGGAATAATAGGGAATGGTGAAGGGGTGGGGGAGGGGTGGTGGTGGTATAACTGGAAGCTCAAGAAATCAATGTTCATGCCATCAGGTTGGAGGCTACCCAGACAGAGGAGGCCATAGATGGACATATCGGAATGGGAATAGGAAGTGGAAGTAAAATGGGTGGCCAGTGAGAGATCCTGCTCTTACTGGCAGATGGAGTGTAAGTACTTGGCAAAATGGTCTTCCAACCTACGTCGTGTCTCACCGATGTGCAGGAGGCCACACCAGGAGCACTGAACACAGTAAATGACCCCAACAGGCTCACAGGTGAAGTGTCGCCTCATCTGCAAGGACTGTTTGAGGCACTGAATGGTAGTGAGGGAGGAGGTGTAGGGGCAGGTGTCGCACTTGTTCCACTTCCAAGGATAAGTCCCATGAGGGATACCAGTGGGGAGGGATGAATGGACAAGGGAGCAATCCCTGCGGAAAGCAGAAAGTTGGGGGAGGGAAAAATGTGCTTGGTGGTGGAATCCCATTAGAGATGGCAGAGTGACAGAGAATTACGTGCTCAATGCAGAGGCTAGTTGGTTGGCAGGAGAGAACAAGAGGAACCCCATCCCTGGCAGGGTGGTGGGAGGCTGGGGTGAAGGCAGACGTGCATGAAATGGAAACGATGCAGTTGAGGGCAGCATTGATGGTAGACTCTGTACAGAGTACAGAGGAGGAAATGTTTGCTACCCTGAGGCCAATCAGGGAGGAAAAATTCCCTGGGCATGACAAAATGCTCCCTCAGACCTTACAGGAGGCAAGTGCAGAAATTCCAGGGCCCCAGCAGGGATATTTAAAACATCTAGTGACAGATGAGGTACCAGAGGATTGGAGGATAGCCAATGTTACTCAGCTTTTTTAAAAAGGGCTCTAAACAGAAACCAGGAAATTATAGGCTGGTGAGTCTGACATCAGTTGTGGGAAAGTTATTAGAATGTATTCTAAGGGACCAGATATGGACTGATTAATGATAGTTAGCATAGCTTCATGCGCGATAGGTCATTTCTATGCCAATCTGTGGACTTTTTCAAGGAAGTTACCTGAAAAGTGGAGAAAGGCAAGGCACGTTGTCTACATGGGCTTTAGTGAGACATTGGACAAGGTCCCACATGGGAGGCCGGTCAAGAAGGTTTAGTCCCTCGGCATTGAGGATGAGATGGTAAATGGGATTAGACATTGGCTTTGTAGGAGAGGTCAGAGAGTGGTGGCAAAGGCTGGCCTTTCTGACTTCAGGCCTATGGCTAGTGTTGTGCTGCAGCGATTGCTGCTGGCTCCTTTGTTCTTGGTCGTCTATATCATTGATCTGGATGATAATGAGGTAAACTGGATCAGCAAATTTGTGGATGTCACCAAGACTGGGGGTGCAGTGGACAGCAATGAAGAAAATCATGGCTTGCATCAGCTGGAAAAAGGGCTAAAAATGGCAGGTGGAATTTAATGCAGACAAATAGCAGGTTTTGCAGTTCAGTAGGATCAACCAGGGTAGGTCATACACAGTGAATGGTAGGGCACTGAGGAGTGTGGTAGAACAAAGGAATCTGGGAATACAGGTACATAATTCACTGACAGTGTTATCACGGGTAGATAGGGCATAAAGAAAGCTTTTGGCACATTGGCCTTTATAAATCAATGTATTGAGTACAGAGGATGGGATGTAATGTTGAAGTTAGAGGAAAAGGTGGTGGTGCGACGCAGCCTTTCCGGTGAAATGATATCGTATTTGTCAAATAGGGGCCATGCACAATCCTGATTTGATGGAGTCAGACGTGAAAAGCTTGGAGGACATCTGGAGAAACTTCTGAAATGCCCGGTTTATGCCGCTGCTACTGTGCAATCGAGAATCTCTAGAGGGAAGGCCCCAAGTCCTCGGCTTTGTCTGTTGCTGGCTCTAGGGTTTGGGTCAAAGCGTTTGGCAGAGGTGGTGCTCGGTGTCAGAGGGCTGGTTGGTGATTCGAAGTTCTCGGACGGACTGAGAGTCCGACTGTGGTCAGGTGCTTTCAGGATGCTGCATTGACAAGTTTGCGGTGCGGGAAGCTCATGACAGGGAGAGTTTCTCCCTTCTACCATCTGTGTGAGATGATGGGACTTTCGAGAGACTTTGAGACTTTTTTTTACCGTGCCCATGGTCTGTTCTTTATTAAATTACGGTATTGCTTGCACTGTTGTAACTATATGTTATAACTATGTGGTGTTTGTCAATCTTTCAGTCTTGGTCTGTCTTGTGTTTCTGTGATATCACACTGGGGGAACATTGTATCATTTCTTAATGCACCCATTACTAAATGACAATAAAAGAGGACTGCGTGTTCTCATAATCTAATCTAATATATAAGACATTGGTGAGGCCTAATTTAGAGTATTGTGTGCAATTTTGGTCACCTACCTACAGGAAAGATGTAAACATGTTTGATAGAGTGCAGTGAAAATTTACAAGGATGTTGCCAGGTCTGGAGGACCTGAGTTATAAGGAAAGATTGAATAGGTTAGGATTGTACTGTTTAGAAAGTAGACAATTAAGAGGAGATTTGATAGAGGTATACAATATTATGAGGGCTATAGCTAGGGTAAATGCAAGGAGGCTTTTTCCACTGAGGTTGGATGGGACTACAGCCAGAGGTTATGGCCGAAGGGTGAAAGGTGAGAGGTTTAAGGGGAACATGAGGGGAACTTCTTCACTCAGACGGTTGTAAGAGTGTGAAATGAGCTGCAATTTCAATGGTTAAGTGAAGTTCAGATAGCTACGTGGACAGTAGGGGTTTGGAAGGTTATGATCCCGGTGAAGGACGTTGGGAATGGGCCATTTACAGCATGGACTAGATAGGCCAAAGGGCTGTTTCTGTGCTGTATACTCCTCTATGATTCTGTGACTTTACTTTGAATTTTAAAGTTATGTAAAGATTTAACTCAGCTGTGATGGAAAACCAGTAACACGTTTCCAAGTTAGCTGGATGTGCTACTTGAAGGAGAGAGTGAGACTGTGAATGGTGTTTTCACATGTACCCGCTGATTTTGTTCTTCCTGGTGGTGAAGGTCACAGGTTCGTCGGGAGCTGTCAGGGTAGGGGAGCTGAGAAACGACAGTGCGTTTTGTAGGCGGCATGTTCTGCAGACACTCTGCTGAGCTTAACGTGTCGGGTGTGGCTCCAGAAAACACCCCGATCTGTCATCTCAATCACTGCTTGCCTGGGCAGCAATGGAGAAGCGTTATTTCCCACTGAAGATGTACAGGAGGAAGCCACCACTTTAGGGTGAACAGCACTCGATGGATTTGAAAATAACAAAATGCCTGTAAAACTACTTCTCTGTCAGGACAAAATCAAAACTTACTTTTAACTCTTTGGAAAGCATTGTTCTAACTTAAAAAAATGACTTTGTAGTGTGAAACTTCACAGACTATTGGGCCCAGTGGAGTCATGCTCCCAGCCAAGCAATACCTTTATTCCCATTCTGACACAGCTTTGTAAATTCATTCTTGCATTAGAAACATAGAAAATAGGTGCTAGAGTAGGCCATTCGGCCCTTCGAGCCTGCACCGCCATTCAGTATGATCAAGGCTGATCATCCAACCCAGAACCCTGTTCCTGCCTTCCTTCCATACCCGCTGATCCCTTTAGCCACAAGGGCCATATCTAACTCCCTCTTAAATATAGCCAATGAACTGGCCTCAACTGTTTCCTGTGGCAGAGAATTCCACAGATTCACCACTCTCTGTGTGAAGAAGTTTTTCCTCATCTCGGTCCTAAAAGGCTTCCCCTTTATCCTCAAACTGTGACTCCTCGTTCTGGAACAATCTTCCTGTATCTTGCCTGTCCAATCTGTTTCGGATTTTATATGTTTCAATAAGATCCCCCCTCAATCTTCTAAATTCCAATGAGTATAAGCCTAGTCGATCCAGTCTTTCATCATATGAAAGTCCTGCCATCCCAGGAATCAATCTGGTGAACCTTTTTTGTACTCCCTCTATAGGAAGAATGTTTTTCCTCAGATTAGGGGACCAAAACTGCACACAATACTCCAGGTGTGGTCTCACCAAGGCCTTGTATAACTGCAGTAGTACCTCCCTGCTCCTGTACTCGAATCCTCTTGCTATGAATGCCAGCATACCATTTGCCTTTTTCACCGCCTGTTGTACCTGCATGCCCACTTTCAATGACTGGTGTATAATGACACCCAGGTCTCGTTGCACCTGCCCTTTTCTTAATCAGCCACCATTCAGATAATAATCTGTTTTCCTGTTTTTGCCACCACAAAGTGGATAACCTCACATTTATCCACATTAAATTGCATCTGCCATGAATTTGCGCACACACCTAACCTATCCAAGTCACCCTGCATCCTCTTAGCATCCTCCTCACAGCTAACACTGCCGCCCAGCTTCGTGTCATCCGCAAACTTGGAGATGCTGCATTTAATTCCCTCATCCAAGTCATTAATATATATTGTAAACAACTGGGGTCCCAGCACTGAGCCTTGCGGTACCCCACTAGTCACCGCCTGCCATTCTGAAAAGTTCCCGTTTATTCCCGCTCTTTGCTTCCTGTCTGCCAACCAATTCGCTATCCACATCGATACCATACCCCCAATACCGTGTGCTTCAAGTTTGCACACCAATCTCCTGTGTGGGACTTTGTCAAAAGCCTTTTGAAAATCCAAATATACCACACCCACTAGTTCTCCCCTATCTACTCTACTAGTTACGTCCTCAAAAAATTCTATGAGATTCGTCAGACATGATTTTCCTTTCACAAATCCATGCTGACTTTCTCCGATGATTTCATCGCTTTCCAAATGTGATGTTATCACATCTTTGATAACTGACTCTAGCATTTTTCCCACAACCGATGTTAGGCTAACCGGTCTATAATTCCCCGGTTTCTCTCTCCCTCCTTTTTTAAAAAGCGGGGTTACATTAGCCACCCTCCAATCCTTAGGAACTAATACAGAATCTAAAGAGTTTTGAAAAATTATCACTAATGCATCCACCATTTCTTGGGCCAGTTCCTTAAGCACTCTGGGATGCAGACCATCTGGCCCTGGGAATTTATCTGCCTTTAAACCCTTCAATTTACCTAACACCACTTCCCTACTAACATGTATTTCCCTCAGTTCCTCCATCTCACTAGATCCTCTGTCCCCTGCTATTTCCGGAAGATTATTTATGTCCTCCTTAATGAAGACAGAACCAAAGTAGTTATTCAATTGATCTGCCATGTCCTTGTTCCCCATAATCAATTCACCTGTTTCTGTCTATAAGGGACCTACATTTGTCTTAACCAATCTTTTTCTTTTCACGTATCTATAAAAGCTTTTACAGTCAGTTTTTATGTTCCCTGCAAGTTTTCTCTCATAATCTTTTTTCCCTTTCCTAATTAAACCCTCTGTCCTCCTCTGCTGGACTCTGAATTTCTCCCAGTCCTCAGCTGAGCCGCTTTTTCTGGCTAATTTGTATGGTTCTTCTTTGGAACTGATACTATCCCTAATTTCCCTTGTTGGCCACGGGTGCACTACTTTCCCTGATATATTCTTTTGCCATACTGGGATGAACAGTTGTTGTAGTTCATCCATGCGATCTTTAAATGCTTGCCATTGCATATCCACCGTCAAACCTTTAAGTATAATTTGCCAGTCTATCTAAGCTAATTCACATCTCATACCTTCAAAGTTACCTGTCTTTAAGTTCAGAACCTTTGTTTCTGAATTAACCATGTCACTCTCCATCTTAATGAAGAGTTCCACCATATTATGGTCACTCTTACCCAAGGGACCTCTCACGACAAGATTGCTAATTAACCCTTCTTCATTGCTCAATACCCAGTCTAGAATGGCCTGCTCGCTAGTTGGTTCCTCGACATGTTGGTTCAAAAAACCAACCCGCATACATTCCAAGAAATCCTCTTCCTCAGCACCCTTACCAATTTGGTTCACCCAATCTATATGTAGATTGAAGTCACCCATTATAACTGCTGTTCCTTTATTAGATGCATTTCTAATTTCCTGTTTAATGCCATCCCCAACCTCACAGCTACTGTTAGGTGGCCTGTACACAACTCCCACCAGCGTTTTTTGCCCCTTAGTGTTATGCAGCTCTACCCATATCGATTCCACATCTTCCTGGCTAATGTTCTTCCTTTCTATTGTGTTAATCTCCTCTCTAACCAGCAATGCTACCCCACCTCCTTTTCTTTCATGTCTATCCTTCCTGAATATTGAATATCCCTGAATGTTGAGCTCCCATCCTTGGTCACCCTGGAGCCATGTCTCTGTGATACCAACTATATCATATTCATGAATAACAATCTGCACTTTTAATTCATCCAGCTTGTTACGAATGCTCCTTGCATTGACACACAAAACCTTCAGGCTTGCTTTTACAACTCTCTTAGCCCTTAGACAATTATGTTGAAAAGTGGCCCTTTCTGATTTTTGCCCTGGATTTGCTGGCCTGCCACTTTTAATTTTCACCTTACTACTTTTTGATTCTACCCTCATTTTACACCCCTCTGTCTCTCTGCACTTGTTCCCATCCCCCTGTTGTGAACTAACCTCCTATCTCCTAGTCTCTTTAATTTGATTCCCACCTCCCAACCATTCTAGTTTAAAGTCACCTCAGTAGCCCTAGCAAATCTCCCCGCCAGGATATTAGTCCCCCTAGGATTCAAGTGTAGCCCGTCCTTTTTGTACAGGTCACACCTGCGCTAAAAGAGGTCCCAATGATCCAAAAACTTGAATCCCTGCCCCCTGCTCCAATCCTTCAGCCACGCATTTATCCTCCACCTCATTGCATTCCTACTCTCACTGTCGTGTAGAACAGACAGTAATCCCGAGATTACTACCTTTGCAGTCCTTTTTCTCAACTCCCTTCCTAACTCCCTATATTCTTCTTTCAGGACCTCTTCCCTTTTTCTACCTTTGTCATTGGTACCTATATGTACCACAATCTCTGGCTCCTCACCCTCCCACTTCAGGATATCTTGGCCCGATCCGAAACATCCCGGTCTCCCCTTTGATTCTCCTGCCGCTGGACTCCATTCAACATTTACAACCTTTCACACCAGTTGTGATTTTAATTATCTCAGTGTCTGGCCGGTAAAACGTTATCCAGGCGCCGCTGCACGAGGGTACCGGATCTTCTGTGAGTTTCATGTTTAACCCTGTCGTAGCCCTGTTACTATCTTTCCCCGAGAAACAACAACAAAATCCCAGTGTATTTTTCCATAGTATTTTAATCAGATGCAGCTCAATTCATCCAGAACAAAGTACAAAAGAGAAATTATTGACATTCTTGATTATAACCCCGCTCCCCAGTTAATAATCATACAAAAGATCTATTGTAGCAGCCGACGTTACAAAGCAAAGCGTGTTGCTTGGTCCCGGGTGACCACCGTCACTGACAGCAGCTGCACTTGTCACCTTGTCCTTTGCACACGCAGCCCTGGGCACACTTGCTGCAGCCGACGGGGCAACAGGCGCAGCAGCCTAGACGAAAGGAAGGAAGGAATGAGATCAGCTTGCAACAGGCTACCGACACGGACACCTGGGACAAGTTGCAGGCTCTAACGTTACATTACTAACAAGCAGTTGCCATGGTGATGGTGGGGGGGGTTCGGAGTCGGCTCGCAAGAAAACAGGGATAACTCGCCACATGTGGCGGTGTTACTGTGGGGAAAAGTACTAGTTGGACAAGGGGAATGTGAAAAAAAATAAATGGCACAGCAGCAAACCAGGAAGCCCTCCAGCAACCGGGTTCCCACCTGACCTCAGGTGCTGCCCGCGTGGAGTTTGCACGTTCTCCCTGCGAGAACTCCGATGGGTTTCCTCCGGCTGCTCTGGTCTCGTCTCACAGCCCAAAGAAGCGGGTTAGAGGGTTAGCTGTAAACACAAGATATTCTGCAGATGCTGGAAACCCAGAGCAACACATATGAAATGCTGAAGGGACCCAGCAAGTCAGGCGGCGTCTATTGAGGGGGATAAATAGCCGACGTTTCGGGCCGAGACGTGTCAAGAGGTTAAGTGACCACTGCCATTCGTCCATAAATAAAATAAAGCAGGTAAGCGGCGAAAGAATCGGATGGAAGTTAATAGCACGCGAGCTTGACAATGTTTTGGCGGCAAGGAGGGGGTAATACTCTGATAGCAGACGGTATAGACCCAATGAGCCATACGGTCGTTGTATGTAATAAACAAACTAGTCCTCCCCCCCCCATAAAGTTTTTAAAGCCAGTCTTTAAATTCTGTATACTCACTCTTCTTACACGAGGTGCATTTGCAGTTTTGGCACTTGCAGTTGTCTCCGCAGCTACAAGAACCGCCTATTCAATTCAAGGGAGAACAGAATTACTTTAAAACATTCCGTTGGACATTAGAAGTAGAGTCCGAGCCCTGCACGCTGATTCCCGCAACTTACTCTGGTAACACGTGCATGGGGTGTCAGACATCCTTAACGCTTTCCTCCGTCTTCCCCGCTTCTCAGGTGGTTCGCTTCTATTCCCTCGGAGTTGCTGAATGTGCTCACGGTCGGAGACAACATATTTATAGAGCAGCGATCGAGATCGAGTGCAAACGCGGGAGGAGTGGGGCGGTGCGCAAGTCTCGGCGCTGAGTGCAAATCGGGGCAAGCTGCCAGGGACAGACTGGATCGAGTGTTCCCGGCACTGATTCATCACTGCGTGATAGGACACACGTTAATTCACACACAGTGACCCCCTCCCCCGTCCCCGGCCCCGCAGCCACTGTAGCTGTCGATAGCGGGGTTTAAGTAAAGATAAACCCACCACAGGCACAGTATCGTCCTGCCAGCCCAGGGACTGATCCGTGATTAGACAGGAGGTGACGGGAGACGGAAATTTTCCACTTGCTCTAAATATCCCGGCAAAAAGTGTTGGAGACTCTCAACAGCGTCCGTGGAATGTTGCGAACTCTAACATTACTTTAACAACCTGTACGTTAATGTATACATAATGTATAGTAAAGTGTTGGGCGGGAAAGCGTGGCTCATTCAAAACCAGGTAGCTGTCCCCAGAGCATCTCTAAACCGCGGGGAAGCTCCTCAAATAACGGCCGGATGCCCCATATTAGTGACAACGGTACAGAGCGTTTAAAATGCGCGAAATTAATCAAATGACACTCGCGCCTCGCGTTGTGTTTATTATTAGATGTATATTGTGAATAAAACTCAGCTTCGAAAAACAACTGTGGTGGCAGCGGGGCCAAGGTTCAGGAGGCGGGCCAATCTCCGGAAATACTGCACACGGTGTTGTGTGCACTGCGAGCAGACCGACGTCTCAGGCTGAGCGCAGTCAGGAACTCCCTGTCACCACGGTGGCGGATTTTCACACCGCCCGGTTGCGTAGCCTGTGGCTCATTTGGTTTTGCTTTCGCGGCCGGGAGGCAGTGCTTTTGAATGGGGTGTCAGACTCGAACACCAGGGAGCGTCTGGATTTCGCAACTGAAGGGGGACGCGATGTGCAGAATTGTGAATGAAATGAGTGCAAATGGTTTGCAAAGGGCTCGAAGCTCACAAGACAAACACGGGGGCGGCGGAGACAGGGCTCTTGTGAAAATTTATTTTGCCAGTCTACAATTCTTAACACACTGTCCCTTGTACAACCGGGAAACAGGCTAAAATTGACAAACCTACTGAAAGTCTGAATTGTAAACAGATATTGGAATCACTTGGGTCAGGATGTAAGAATGGAGGGAGGGAGAAGGGGGGGGGAAGAGAGGTTTGATAAATATATGTTATGGATGTAACGGACAGATTAATAAAAGATGATCAGTCATCCGCAACATGTGGGCACTATTTCCGTACGTTGTTCAACCTGGTTTCTTCTTATAATTATTTTTATTATGAATAAAATTTAATTTTAATATAAAAGCATCATTCTCCTGTTCGTTCCCCCCATCCCTTGATTTTGCAACACTCCATAAATCCAGTAACCAGAATATTTCGATGTTCTGAGACAAAAACAGTAAAAACGTCGCGTTTTGATCAATTTAAAACCACTCCCTTATTTCATAATCACCAGACTGCTGATGCTGTAAAACTGGAGAGACTTACGAAATTACAGGAGACACTTCGCGGGTCAGGCAGCATCTACAGTTTTGAGTCGAGACCTCCATCAGAACTGGAAGAGGGGAGATAGCTCTCACACTATAAGAAACTGGGAGGTAGTAGGAGTAAGTGACAAAGGACTGAAGATGGTGTCTGTTAGGAAAAGACAGTTGACCTTGCAGTAAAGGGAAGGAGGTGATGGGGGGAAGCGGAGGAAGGAATGTGTGAGTGATGGATGGATCGGGAGGACAGGGGAGGAGAAAGAGAAGGAGTGATGACATCGGTGTTGTGATTGTACTTTGGGAAAGGAAAACAGGACATAATTTTCCAGC
Organism: Mobula birostris; assembly: GCF_030028105.1. Lineage (NCBI taxonomy): Eukaryota > Metazoa > Chordata > Chondrichthyes > Myliobatiformes > Myliobatidae > Mobula > Mobula birostris. The sequence goes on along the minus strand of NC_092384.1, from coordinate 25,166,729 downwards.
TCTATTCTGCCTTTCCGACTGAGTGAGTGATTCTGATTTTCCGACCGTGAGCGAGTGGCTCTGGTCTGGCTTTCAGACCGCGATTATAGTGTCACCTGCTGTTCCAAACCCCATATTACACGATCAAAAATAAATTATCAACTGAAAATATCATAGAATCGTACAGCACAGAAACAGGCCCTTTCAGTCTACCTCGCTGTGCTGACCACAATGTATACCGATACTAATCCCACTTGCCCACATTAGGGCTCGACCCCTCTAAGCTGTTTCAAGTCCGAATACTGTACCTTTTAAATATTGCAAATGTCATCTGCCTCCAGCACGTTGCAGACACCATCTTCCGTGTAAGGAAAACTTCCTGCACAAAACTCCTTTAACGACCCCCCCCCCATTTAAAACTTGTTCCCTCCAGTTCTGGGGCGAAAGCGCCTTGTTAAAGAGAGAGGTCAGAGGAGAATGGCCAGACTGGATCAAGTTAACAGGAAGGCGACAGTAACTCAAATAACCACACGTTACAATGTAGTGTGCAGAAGAACATCTCTGAACGCACTGTTGTAGCGTGGACGAAATCACCGGAGAGACAGAGTCACTGGTAGATACAAAGAAGCTTCTTTATTCGACACAACAAGGTACAGCAGGCATCTACGAACGGAGACGCTTTCGGTAGAAAATGAGCTCGATATTTATATGCTAAATACAGACAATCTCTACTTAAAAAGTTATGGACAATGCATAGACAATGCTTCCTATTGAAGCTACATACAAAATATCACACCGTCCTTTCCTTCCGATGCCAACATGTGTGGGTTGGTATCCACAGCCTTTAGGAATGCAAGTGAAGTCCACGATACATTTATTTGGCATTTCCCGTGCTAACATGGAAGACAATTAATACTTATAATAGCAACACACATCAAAGTCGCTGGTGAACGCAGCAGGCCAGGCAGCATCTCTAGGAAGAGGTACAGTCGACGTTTCAGGCCGAGACCCTTCATCAGGACTAACTGAAGGAAGAGTTAGTAAGAGATTTGTAAGTGGGAGGGGGAGGGATATAGATAATACTGTCTTCGAAACTACAGCATCAGGTCAAACTACGGCGCCAGAAGCATCTGGTATTCACACCTTTTTAGGAAGCGCATTGTTGTGGACTCAATCCACAGTACTTTGTCAAATAGAAGTCTGGTGACCAAAGTCATTTAACTGTAAACAAATCATCTACCCAAAAAAACTCACTCTAACACGCACGACACGGAGAACTTTGAAGTGGATCGGCTCCGGCAGAAGACCACGGAGATACACGCAGCGTATGTTTGATTTGTTAGAGGAGGCACCAAATAAAGTGAGTGGCCTTTGTTCACTACGTAAGCTTCATGCGAGCAAGGAATTTCATTGCACCCCGGGTGTATTTGACAATATACTGACCATCTATTTTTACCTCAGTTCCAGTGCTGTATCTTTTTGGGTTCTTCTCAACTGGTTTCCAAAGCTGAGTATGGCTGCCACTCATTTAAGCATGGAACTTCAAGTAAACATAACCTTTATTTCTGGCAAATAAATTACACATATGTGACGCAAACAATGCAACAGGATTTAATAACGATATAACGCCTTCAAATAACAGATCTCATGCCGTACTTTTACTGAATGTTCGGCTGCTTACTGAATATCTTTAATTTCACTGAGCAATAATCGCGTTCTAGACCCGAGTGTCCCGGGACAAAGGCTAATATCTATCCTGTCCATGCGCCTCAATATAAACCTTGTCCACAATTTTAAAATTACAAGAATGAACAGTTCAATGCCTTTTAATACTTTACATTCGCAGTCAATGTTTTCTGTACTGTTCTATTACCGTACATCAATAGCATTTCTGCCCCTCGTGTGGGCGGTTCATCACCCAACCAATCAATAGGTACATTTAATATCAGAGAAGTATGGTCAATCCTTTTCATACTGTTCTAACACTGCTGCCACTCAAGGCTTTTATACTAAATACTGTACTGCAGTAATTGAGGGGAGAAGAATCCTACGCTGTGGTCCTTCCTAATCGAACCCTTGCGGTGGCTGCAGCAAGCTCCTGTGCGCCCCTCACTCCGTAACCCTGGCAGCCTGGAATGTGCCAGTCGGCAGCAAACTTCCACGGACATCTCGATGAGCTGCTAGACCAAGTTTCGGGCCGACCACAGAGCGTCTTTCACCGAGTTGATCTGCCAGCAGCACCCGATGTTCGTCCCCGGGCACAGCCCGCGGATCGGAGTCCTCAGTCACGGGACGAAACGCGACACAAGCCCTTCCATCCTCCTCCCCGCCTGCTTCGCAAACCCACAGCGTGCGAGGAGGTGAGCCCACCCTGTTTTCTACTTGTGCGTTAACTGAACGCAAGTGGCCTCCGCGCGTTGTGAGCATTTATACTAGTGCGTCGGCGTGTCTTGCGTCGCTCGGCATTCGCGCATGCGCACTCACTTGCTTGCGCAAGGCTTCATGGTCATGGTAGTCTCAGGGTAACAAGACGCGAGCGTCTTTTTTCGTGCGAAATGTGTCCTCCATAATTTCGGAGGTCTGTAAATCTTTATGGCAGCATTGCGGCCAGAGTCCCCTCCCTGCCCTTCAGTCGCCCAATGGGAAGCTATTGCAGCGCAGGCTGACAGGCCATGCTACCAAGCCGACCAGTCACAGTTGTTGCAGTCTGCGTTGCCGCGACGCGCGGTTACATTTTGGGAGAGGTGCGCGTCGCAGAAACACAGGCTGTCGTGTAGGGGGCGGCGACGCGGACGCAGAAGTATAAATCAGCCTTGTTTGTTCCCGCCCCACGCGTACACGTCGGTCTCAGCCGCAACTTCCCGCGAGTTCGAACCCCTGCAGACTCACCCCGCCCACCTCTTACTCTGCTTCTGGAGGAGGGCTGCTGCTTCTTCCATTTCCGGTAATTTAGACGCATCTAGGCGTATTACTGCCCTCCGCAGGGTGTATAATTATTTATAATTCTGCTTGCAAATGTTGTATGTGCTCATTAAATAGCAATTATGTGCTCATTAAATAGCAAGGATTGTTTTCCTTCTCAAATTTTGTCATGTGGTTTCCAAATAATTGCATTGCCTCAAATTACAATAATTTCATTTGAATTATTTGTAAAAGTAAAAGTTTCTTGCTTGAGGATATTCATTATCGCATGCTTAACATTTAAAATTGTTGTTTTCTAAGTCTATCTGCTATTTCCAAGTTTTCCTTTTCTTGAATCAAAACCTGTAGTTGTTTATCGAGATCTGAAAATTCTTCCTCAGTTGATTCCATGTTTTCATTTTATAATCCGAATGCAAATAATTCACTTTGCAACAAATTCCTTTTTCCTTTTGTAACTTTAGAATAAGTTCCACCATTTTTAATCTGTTTTCCACGTCACTGAATTTTTGACATCAAGCATCTTTTTCAGAAACCGTCTCCTTTAAATGCAGTACCGTTTCATCCAATCTCTTTCCAACTCACAGTTGTTCTTATTGTCACGGACTCCGTGACGGGGATAAAGAACCAGCAGAGATCGAAAACACTTTGGAGTCCGGTATTGCTATAAACTAATAATATTTATTAGTAACTACGCAACACAGTAATATAAATGTAAATAAATCAAACAGGTTAGCAATGATTATATATAAAAGAAAGTGTGGAATATATATGTATGAAAAACCAAGCTTCTTTAAGTCTAGGGGTAAAAGATACAGTCTTACGAAGTTGAGTAAAGTTCAGTTCAGTTCGTGATATTTAGTTGAGTAGTGATGGAGGGAGAGAGGGGGGGAGAGAGAGGGGGGGAGAGAGAGGGGGGGAGAGAGAGGGGGGGAGAGAGAGAGGGGGGAGAGAGAGAGGGGGGAGAGGGGGGGAGAGAGAGAGAGGGGGAGAGAGGGGGAGAGAGGGGGAGAGAGGGGGAGAGGGGGGAGGGAGGGGGGAGAGAGAGAAGAAAAGTCTTCAGGTGAGCTGATGCCGTCGACCTTCTCGTCGTCCTCCGAAATCCTTTACAAGTCACCGACTGTGACTTTAACCAGGGGACCGGTCTTCTGTGGTGGAGCTATCACCCAGGCGAGGGTGGACACATAGACAACTCCCCAACAGTTAACCCGTTCTTCACCGATGGAATAGCAATTTGGATCGATCCTCCAAAACCCACTTTCTCTGCGGGCACAACAATGCTCATTCAAAGTCCAGATCATGTGTCCTGAGGTCTGTATCAACTGACCTCCTATTTATTTCACCAGGCTGAGCATCACCTGTCACTCAAAGAGTCCCTCCCTCCTTTGTCTGTAAAGGAGTGCACAAGCAGGCAATCTGTCCTTGAAAGTAACATCAATAATCTGCCTTTGGTCACCATAGCAACCTTCGAGCTGCTCGGTGCTGTCCTCCACCTCCAAACTCAGCGGAAATCCAAAGTTACTTCCAATGCCTTAAAGTGACAGTCCAACTGTTAATCTTCGCGTCTCTCTCTCTCTCTCTCCCTCCCACCCTCCCTCCCTCTCTCTCCCCCCCCCCAAAAAGCAACATATCGGCGGTAAATAACTCTGTCTCTCTCTCTCTCCTTTCCAAACCAACCATCAATGATAAATGTCTCTCTCCAAAAGTTAATAGGGGCACTCCTGGATCCCCTCACATTATTGAGTACTTCTATTTGTTGATGCAGTTCTGCACATCTACCCTGGGTTTCAACCATGTTTCTTGTAACATAAAATCTGAGGATTTTCCTTAAATTCTGATACGTATTTTGTAAATTTTTGATCATTTGCGATGACTCCTTTCATTCCCTTGTTATATATACAGCCATTAATTTCCCACCTCTCCTGCCTGTGAACTGTTTGATTCTCCATTCAGCTTATCTTTGACTGTTTCCCACCTAAGCCCTGTAAAACCAAGATATTTTTCTGCAGACTTGACTGTAATTTTAATTTTTTCGGTTCTTTTGTCTGTTTGCACTGAACAGTTAATTGCATCTACCATAAACAGTACGAAATCCTACTTACTCATAATTAGTGTGTCCTTATTTATCATATTACAACCCTCACAGTTCACTGGTTTATTATTCCCTGTATTTGTTTGCTTGATAGCCTTTTTTCCAGCAACTGCTTTCACTGCCTCTACATAACTGATCCCTTGAGTTACTTTTACATGTTGTATCTCAGCTTCTTTCTTGCTAATAATGCACCCTTGATAAGCTGCACTGTGTTCTTCACCACAATTGCAGCATTTCAGCCTAGCTCCCACCTCACATTTCCCATATTCATGTTCTCCAGCGCATCTTCCACAGCTTTGTTTCCCTCTGCAGACCGCTGGAATATGCCCGAATTTCTGACATTTAAAGCGTCTTAAAGGTGGTGGTATATATATTCTGACCTCATAACTCATATGCCCCAAATAAACTTTAGTTTGCAATCTTTCTTCATCAAAGTTGATCATAACCGATGAACTATCACACTTTTTCCTGTTTCTTGTAACTTTCAAACGTTTGGCCTCAATAATTTTTGCTCCTTTTATGTTCTGTTTAATCTCATCCATAGTAACTTTTGTTGGTATACCCGAAATAACTCCTCTAGTCCACTTTCTATTGTTGAATATTGAGCATTGTACTTTTTTGCTGTCTTATTTTTTTTAATCTTATCACTTTACCTTGTTGAGCACTGCCCCGACAAATCACTAATAGCGATCCTTTTCGTAAAATCTTTGCTTTTTTGACTTCACACCTATAAGTTTGCTGATTATCTTCGTCAAATGAATCGGGTTCCATTCACCAAAAGACGCTCCGTCTTCACTTAGTACTTTAATCTCAGCTTCTTTCCGTTGTTTTGCTATCCTATTTTGTCTGTCCCCTGACTCCTTAGAGTTTGACATCTCATACGTCGGTTTCCTTTCCTCACTCTCTTCATACCATTCCTCTATCTCAAACTCACTTTCACTACCCGTCAATCTGTTCATCCTGCAGGACATTTTCTTCATCAGCTCAGCAACTGCAGCCTCCGTGCTCTTTTCCAACTCCACCAGCCAACTCAAATTTCCAACTCCACACTCTCAGCCCCAGTTCCAACTTTCCACAGGGTCCGGACCCGTCCCTCAGTGTTAACAATGCTTGACTCTACTTCCGGAGGCGGGCTCAGCGAGGGAGCGCGCTGGCTGCCGGGAGTTCCAGCCGCCCAATCGGAGCTGGCGACGGCGCCTCGCCGTCCACTGAGAGGGCAGCGCGCAGTGGCTGCTGGATCTGCGCGGGGTTCTGCTGCTTGCGATAGAGGAGTCGCCTGGTGCCGAGGTAACCAGAGTTGTCGTGTTGCTGGTGGGGCTGGGACGTGCTGGTGGTGGGGGAGCGTCGGGGCCGGGTGTGCTGGTGGTGGGGGAGTGTCGGGGCCGGGTGTGCTGGTGGTGGGGGAGTGTCGGGGTCTGGCCGTGCTGGTGGTGGGGAGTGTCGGGGCCGGGTGTGTTGGTGCTGAGGGGTGTCGGGGCCGGGTGTGCTGTGGTGGGGGAGTGTTGGGGCCGGGTGTGCTGGTGGTGGGGGAGTGTCGGGGCCAGGTGTGCTGGTGGTGGGGGAGTGTCGGGGTCTGGCCGTGCTGGTGGTGGGGAAGTGTCGGGGTCCGGCGTGGAAGGGGAGAACTGTCGCTGGTACGCTCGCTAGCTGCGTCGTCTTTAAAGGATATTGGGTGCATGGAAAAGCAGACTTAAAGATTATAACGAAACGAGAGAATATTTAGAGCAACACACAAAATGCTGGTGAACGCAGCAGGCCAGGCAGCATCTATAGGAAGAGGTACAGTCGACGTCCTGACGAAGGGTCTCGGCCCGAAACGTCGACTGTACTTCTTCCTATAGATGCTACCTGGCCTGCTGCGTTCCACCAGCATTTTGAGTGTGTTGCCTGAATTTCCAGCATGTGCAGATTTCCTCGTGTTTAAATATTTAAAGCCATGTTTTAGTACAGAAGGATCTCTTAGCAATATTAAAAACGGAGTGAGTAAAAATAAAAAAATATTTCCATTAAGTGTTGGAATAGTTCATGTATGGAATAGCTGATGGATGTGGCTTTCCATTTGTCCAGAATATACGATAACATGATGCATCTCAAGTGTGCCTAAAATTCACCGTTTCCTGTTGGTATTTGCTACCTAGTGCAGTGTTTCTCAACAACAAGGAGGATAGTGGTAATGATTGGCAAATGCATGATCAGATGATTGCTGAAATTGGTGTATTATTGTCACGTGCTGAGAGAAAGTGAAAAGCTTGTCTTTCAAGCTACACATAAAAAATGCTGGAGAACTCAACTGGCCAGGTAGTATCCAGGAAAAGAGTACAGTGGATGTTTTGACCTGAAACATCGTCTGTAAGTCCTGCCAAAGGGTTTCAGCCCGAAACTCGACTGTTTACTCTTTATCTAGATGCTGCCTGGCCTGCTGAGTTCCTCCAGCATGTTATGTGTGTTGCTTGGATTTCCAGCATCTGCAGATTTTCTCTATTTAATCTGGTTTTGCATTCTGCTCATGCAGATCAAGTCATTACGCAGTGCATTGAGATGCAAGATGAAGTAATAACAATGCAGAATAAAGTGTAACAACTACAGAGAATGTGTAGTGCAGGTAAATAAAGTGCAAGGTCATAAGATTGTGAGTTAGAGTCCATTGTATTTTACTGGGGAACAAGTTCATAGTCTTGTACCTGGGGTAGAAGCTGTCCTTGAGACCGTAGGTATGAGCTTTTAGATTTTTGCATCTTCTGCCCAGTGAAAAGAGAATGTCCATGGAGGAATGGGTCTTTACTGAGATATGCTTTACCGAAGCAGCAAGAAGTATGGAGTTCTTACAGGAGAGGAGAGGCTCGTCTCCATCATGTGCTGAACTACGTGCACAGCTCTCTCTCTTTAGAAATCGTAGAAAACCTACAGCACAATATAGGCCTTTCGGCCCATAATGTTGTGCCGAATATCTACTTACTTTAGAAATTACCTAGTGTTACCCATAGGCCTCTATTTTTCTAAGCTCCATGTACCTATCCAGGAGTCTCTTAAAAGATCCTATTGTGTCCACCAAAGGTATTTGGACTTGAAACATCTGCAACCCTCCAATCCTCCAGAACCTCTTTGCATTAGTGATGCAAAGATCACTGCCAGAGGCTCAGCAATTTCTTCCCTTACCTCCCACAGTAGCCTGGGGTACGTCTCATCCGGTCCCAGGGAACTTATCCAACTTGATGCTTTCCAAAAGCTCCAGCACATCATTTTTCTTGATGTCTATATGCTCAAGCTTTTCAGTCTGCTGTAAGTCATCCCTACAATTGTAAAGATCCTTTTCCGTAGGGAATACTGAAGCAAAGTATTCATTAAGTACCTCTGCAATCTCCTCCGGTTCCGTACAGACTTTTCCACTGTCACACTTGATTGGCCCTATTCTCTCATGTCTTATCCTCTTGCTCTTCACACACTTGTAGAATGCCTTGGGGTTTTCTTTAATCCTGCTCGCTGAGGGCTTCTCATGGTCCCTGCTGGCTCTCATAATTTCATTCTTAAACTCCTTCCTGGTAGCTTTATAGTCTCCTAGATCTCTATCATTACCTAGATTTTTTTAACCTTTCGTAAGCTTTTCTTGACAAGATTTTCAACAGCCTATGTACATCATGGTTCCTGTACCCTAACATCCTTTCCCTGTCTCATTGGAGATTTCTATTATTACACCTTTCCAGAATCTGTCTTCCGATCTGCTCTTTGATGTCCCTGTTACTATTGTATGATCTATAAAAACAACCAGTAGAGTTATTGACCCCATTCTGTTTCTAGCTTCCACCCACAGAGATTTAGTAGACAATCCCTCCATGACATCCTCCTTTTCTGCAGCCGTGACACTATCTCTGATCAGCAGTGCCACGCCCCCACCTCTTATGCCTCCTTCCTGAAACACCTAAAGCCTGGCACTCGATGTAACTATTCCTGCCCCTGAGCCATCCAAATCTCTGTAATGGCCACAACATCATTGCTCCAAGTACTGATCTATGCTCTAAGCTCATCCACTTTGCTCATGTTGCTTGCCGTCACGTACAGAGCAGTTGCCATTCGAAGTTGTAACGCATCCAGACAGAATGCATTCTGTGGTGTGTTGATAACAATTGATAAGCATCATGCCAAATTTCTTTAGCCTCTTGAGCAAGTAGAGACTTCGAACTTTCTTGGCTATGTTATCTACATAGATAAAGCGGGGCAGACTATTGGTGAACTTGAAACTCTCAACTTCAACACCACTGATGTGGACAACTGCTCTCCCCTTTCTGAAGTCAATGAGCAACTCTTGTTTTGTTGACATTGAAGGAAAGGTAGTTGTCCTGAAGCTCTCTACCCCCTTCCTGTCTCCTGTCATTGCTATTTGAGATGTGGCCCACTATGGTGGCATCATCTGCAGACTTGCTCTGGTGGTGAGTGTTGGGCCAGAGAGGTGGCATTTTTCAGTTGTAGGCAGATTTCAGTGGTCTGTGGTTGTCTGGACATCTGGAGTTGACGTGTGCTATGACGGCTTTCTTGAAGCACTTCATGATGGTAAATGTTAGAGCCACTGCGTGGTGGACATTAAGGCATGTTACACACACAACGCTGAAGGAACTCAGCAGGCCAGTCAGCCTCCATTAAAAAGTGTATAGTCAATGTTTTGCTCCGAGACCTTTCATTTTGTTTGTCATTAAGCCACGTTATCTTGTTTTTCCTAGGTACTGGGATGATAGTGGTCATCTTAGAGCAGAAGGGAATGACAGTATGAAGAAGGGAGAGGTTAAAAATATCAGCTTCTGTTTGTGTGTGCAGCCTGGTGCTCTGATATACGATAGTGTGAATGGCAGGTGGTTTGGTAGGCAGGCATATATGGTTGGATAGTAATGGTTGAGGATGTCTGGGCCCTTGGTGGCTCAGAAGATGGCGTGTTAGGGTGTTGAAGAATCCTGCAGAATTATCCTCTGATAAAAAGAATGTGAGAAACTATTTGCAAAGCTGTTGAATGAGTGAGTGGCTAGGAACTATACCAGTGTATGGTTAGGAGCTGGCTCCAATAACAGATGGCATCCATAATGGAGCGTGAGGGGTCTGAGAATGAGACTTTTTTCACGGAATGACAAAGGCTCCGTTGTATGTCAAGAGAGGCAAACCAAAATTCATTGCAGAATATACCCTGCAGTATCACCAGTAATGTGTAGAATTTCAATGGCAGGCAATATGGAAACATGGAATCGATGATATGATAAGTACAAGTCGGTGAATTGGAATATTAAAAGCTTAAAGGTGCGTGGTAGATTTTTTAATATAAAGACTTAATTTATGATAAAATTTCCATATTTTTTCTGAAGCTAAGTTAATCGATACTTGATTAACAGCTATACAGGCCAACGATAAAAAATGTTTTTTGTTTTGAAGCTCCTATCAGAACACATTAATTGTGGAAGGTAACAGGCCAGGAATGTCAACTGCTGAGTTCCTCACAGTGTCTATGTTCAGTATCTTAAAAGTTTCAATAAAATAACTGCCTCTTTACCTATACTGTAATAAGTATAGGCTTTGTTCAACAGTTCTTCAAATCTTAATCCCTGTAATCAAGCCCTTGAATCTTTCCTATGTTGCTTCTAATACAAGTGCATCTTTTCTTAAATATCAATGCCAGAACTATGCATAGATTTCTAGCTGAGATTTCACCTATGCCCTGTAAATTTATATCAAATTTTTTCTGATTTTTGTGCTCAGTACCTCTTACAATAAAGGTCATTAATGCAATACCTGTGAAGTATGAGGAGAATAAAAATATGTGGGTGCAGTGTGACCAAAAATAGGTCATCAATTGTTGCATCACAGTGTCAGTGATTCAGTTTGATCCTGCCTGAGATGTTGTTCTCCCTGGGACCCTTGGATCCTTTAGTTTGTCGAGCTCCATGCTGGTAAGTTAACCGGTTCCTATAAATTGCTATTGGTTGTAGGTTGTGGCAGAAGAACAGGGCAGTAAATGGGTATGTGAGAGAAATTAGGTTACTGGAGATTTACTTACCACTCTTAAAATACAATGTTAAGAAATAGTTTAATCTAAAACATTCCAGAATCTCTTCCTAATTGTCATATATTAGGTCAGTCTTTGTACTGCATTTTATATCACTGATAACATTTTCCCTGGGATTTAACTGTTCCATAGTCCTGATATTTTTATTTGACAGATTTGCCCATTTACTTCCCTTTGTTAAAATGCAATGTTAAGAATTACCTTAGTCTATTTGTACCTTAAAACAGTTACCTACAATGTTCTTACTACAATGCACAGAGAATGTCGAACCATAAACTCAATATTTGGTATCACCCATTAAAATCCATAGTGGAAAAACACTTGGTATCTTCTCAAATTCAGTGCAAGGTTTGTAGTTCACACAGTACTAGAGGAACTCAGCAGTTCAGGCAGCATCTGTGGAAAAGATCAAATAGTCAATGTTTCTGTCTGAGGTGCCCCCTCCCTCTCCCCCCCACCCCCACCAACAAATCTGGACTGGAGGTTTGTAACTGAGATTTCTCTAAGCCATGTGCAGTTAGCCCATATTCTCTGCAGGTTTATGAATTTCTTTTACCATCAGTTTTGATGAAAGTTTCATAAATTTGGTCAGTACTGCCTTTTGTAATTTACTGTGAATTGTTGGGTGCAAATGAACAATGCACCAAATTATACAACAAGCTCTTGTGTAATGTGCAGGTTGGTCCACATTATATTAAAATTGGCAGCTGGTTTTGATCATTTGTTTTGTAATGGAAGTATCAGAAATTTCAGTTGTAATGAATATTAGTGGATAATTAAATGATAGAAACATGTGAATTTGAGAAAACACAGTCATAAAAATTATGTCAGTTAGGAACAAAGTAGCTAAGTGCAGGTGTTGCCCTTTCAGCCTACACGACCATTTAATAAGATCTTACCTGATCAAATTGTAGCTTCAATTCTGCAACCTTTAACTTCTGTTTATCAAAAAAAAATCAGTCTTAAAATCTCCAAAAAAACTGTTTCTATGGTTCTTTTGAGAAAGAGTTCTAAAGAATCATGGTCCTCTGAGAGAAAAATATCAGGTATCTCTCATTTTTATACCCCTCCCACAAGAGGAAACAGTTTTTCCATTTCCTTCCTGTCTTCTCGTATATTATTTGTCTTAATCACATTGGTTCTCACTCTTCTAAATTACAGCAGATGTCATCTTAGCTTATCCAATCTTTTCCTCATTACCCTATCTGGTCTTTATGGGTATCAGTCTGGTATGCTTTCCATGAACTGTTACCATTACATTTGTATCGTAAAGTAAGGAGATAAGTATTGTACCTAAAATCCCAGATAGCCTGTATAACGTTAGACCTCTTTTGTATTCCATTCCTATAGAAATAAACAACTGTATTTTGTTAACCTTCCTATTTATTTGGTGTATCTCTGAATCATACATAAGAGAACACAGATCCCTGTACATCTGAGTTTTATAATTTATCAATTTATAATCTTTCCTTCCATAATTTCAATTTCAGATTTTCTTCACACCGTGTTCCTATTAGCCAGATCCTAGCCTACTCATACTCCATGCTATTTGACTCTGACTCTGAGAATTGATTTCTATGCCATGAGCTTTTATTTTCCATAACCTCTTTTTTTTCAAATAAAGCTAATTTGTTTTTTTTCCCAATCTAATGGAACTTCTTCACTAGGGGGTTCTTTTAAGACTCTAGGATGAAGTCCCTTAGGATCCAGGGGTTTGTCATCCTACAGATCCAGTAATTTTTCTCAGTATTATTACTGTGGTAATTAATATTCCTGAGGTTTTCCCCTCCATTTTCTATTTGATGGATGTTTCTAGCATCCCCTTTAGTGAAGACTGATTCAAAGTGCCTGTTCAATTAATTTTGGGTGCTATTCATATTTAATACAACCACTTAACATACCCTTGTTTTGTTTTGCATTCATGCTGTTAGAACGTAGATGAATTGCCATCTCCTTGTGTACCTTTGCTGTCTCCACACTCATGATTGTGGCTAAGACCAGCTCAAACACCAGCTATTAATTCACAGATGATGCCACTGTTATTGTTAAGATCTCAGATGGTGACAGGAGGCAGACAGGATGAGATGGATTAGGTGGTTGACTGGTCGTAACAAAATCCCTCACTCAGCACCAACAAGAACAAGGATTTGATTGTAGACTTCACAAAGCAGAAGTTGGGTGGACACACACCAGTTTTCATTGAGGAGTCAGTGGAGGAAAGGGTGAACAGCTTCAGTTGCTGGGCATCCACATCTTAGAAGATCTGCTGTCTTGGTCCCAACATGCACAAGGGCTACTGTAATTCATTAGGCATTTCAAGTGATTTGGTCTGTCACCAAAGACTCTAGCAGCTTCCTACAGATTTACAGTGGAGTGCTTTCTGACTGGTTGCATCACCCACCTGCATATGGAATCTCCAGTGCATGGGATTGTAAGAGACTTCAGACTCAGCAGTGCTATCGTGGTCACTAGATTCCACCATCTTTAAAATGTGATGCCTCAAGAAGGGAAGGCAGCATCCATCTTTAAGGACCCTTGTCATCCAGCATCCAGGGCATGCCATCAGGGAGGAGGTACAGGTGCCACGAACACCCATACTTAATGGGTCCAAAATTGTTTCTTCGCCTCTGTTATCAGATATTCTGAACTGTCCATGAACAATACCTCTTTTTTTTGGCACTAATTTATTGAATAATTTATAGTAATGTTGTCTTTGCTCTGTGCTGCTGCCACAAAATAACTTAATTTCATGTCTTATGAGTTACATGCGATAATAACCCTGATTCTGATGTCTAAATGCCAGGTTCCACACTTTGCTAATTACTTTTGTATGAATAATTTAAAAGAATTGCATGTATTTTTGACTGATTATGAAAAATGATGTATGGCTCTGTATTTAAAAATAGAAAATGCTGCAAATGCTCAGGCCTGATGTACAGCATACTTCAGGTTGTTTCCAACTATATATTTGATAACTTATAACAATGGAACTTAGCCCACAATTAGTACTAAATGAGTGGTTCCCAAAATTTTTTGGGTTACTTCCCCCTTGGCTTCCAGACCGCTACCTCATGCCTATCTCTTCCTTTCCAGCCATTACATAAATACTATAAAGCATTTTGATTTGCAGTGTGCTGTAAAAGAAAATAAGAACCGCTAATTCAAAGCAGTGATAAGTAATTGCAAAATTATTCAAACCTCTTTAAATTTAGGAATAAAAATATTCTTAATAATAGTAAAAATAATTTTCATCTACAATTTAGGAGTATACATCAGTAGTCCAACTGTTCACTACTCATTGCTTTTACACCTTTCAATGAGATGGATAGGCTTGGTGCGGTGATAGCAGTTTCTCATCATCAGGCTGAATGTCACTCAGGAGTCCCAGATCCCCACATTCAGTCTTTGTTTTGTTGCTTTGAAAGAAGTTGTGTGACTTCACTGAAACTGTGCTCCACTAAAAACAAGAAACACATGCAAAATGCTGGGGGAACTCAGCAGGCCGGGTAGCATCTGTGGAAAAGAGTGCAGTCAGTGTTTCGGGCCACAACCCTTCAGCAGTACTGGAAAAAACAGATGAGTACAGGGGAGGGAGAAACACGGGGTGATAGGTGAAACCGGGAGGGGGAGGGGTGAAGTAAAAAGCTGGGAAGTTGATTTGTGAAAGAGATACAGGGCTGAAGAAGGGGGAGTCTGATGGGAGAGGACAGAAGGCCACGTAAGAAAGAAAAAGAGGAGGAGCACCAGAGGGAGGCAATGGGCTGGCAAGGAAATAAGGTGATGGTGGAAAAGGGGATGGAGAATGGTGAAGGGAGGGCGTTACTGGAAGTTCGAGAAATCAATGTTCATGCCATCTGTCCTAAATATCAAAAACTAAATTGAGAAAATATCCAGGATTCCCTTTGTTTATTTGGGACACTATGCTGCTTTATTGGGGCAGGAGACTGTTGCCGAACAGTTTCTCTAGCGTCAGTTGCATGCATTTCTGTTCAAAATGCAGTGAGTTTTGGCACTGATAGTTGGTGAGAAATGAGCTGTGAGACAATTTGGGGCTGTTTTGTTCCCTGCAGTTTCAAGCATTCAGGTTTGGAGATGCCAGAAATAGCCGGAAGTGAAAATGAACTATTTCACTACTTCAAGTTAAGAACTATGAAGAATTTGAAGTATGGACAATCATCTTGAGTGTTACAATTAAAATGAAGATTTGGAGAATGGAGTCATCTAAAGCATTGTGTGAAGGCAGACCATTATGTACAGTAGATGTGCTGATTTTTGTTCATTTACCGTCAATCATAAGAACATGGCAGATGAACTCTGATCACTATTAGGAACTAATACACAGGTGTTGTAGTACTGTAGAGATATTAGTAGTGTTCTGATTTGCTTTGTGTTACATTTATATACATAATTTGCATGGTGACATTATTTTCTGCTCTTGAGTTGTGAATTAAGTGACTAGAAATTTGTCCATTTCTACCCGTCTTTTAATTTCTTGATACATTTTACAAGTTTGCCATATGAAATATGAATTAGGACAAATGAGAAGCTTGGCATTTAAAAAGCAAAGTCTGCAGCAGACTTTCTTGCAAATCAGATTATCTTGTAGAAATGGCTAAATAAGCAAGGACAATTCTTTCATAAGGGTAACCTCAGAATAAAATAGAAATTTGCTGCATTTGTAGCAGCTCTAAAATTCATAGTCTCTGAGTTCTGTGACTGAAGTGTGCAAGATTCCATGACTTCATTTGCAGCAGGAACTGCCTTTGATTGGTCCTCAATACTTTTTGAATGCTTCTATAATCCTATGGATTTTACTTTTTTTTTGCATTGATCTGTTAATGTACAGTAAGGAAAAATCATTTAATTTTTTGGTTAAGGGGCTTTTAGCAAAGACGACAGAATGGAATCGTCGCTGGTGATATTGCCTCCCATGTCATGATGTGCGATAACACATGCAATTTCTTACATTTTTACAAGGTATTCTTGAAGATAAGAGAATAATTGGCTTGCTATTCCATATCCCTTTATGCAGCCTTCTAAGTTTCCTGTCTGGCTGCTTTAATTTCTTTCTCCTCCCCACCCCCGTATTCATTTTTGTGACCTGGGCAATACAGCAAAGTGAGCATTTATTGCCCATCTCTAATTCCTTGAGAAGGCGTGTTATGTTGAGAAGACAACATACACCAAGGAGCAGATCAGGAGGCACATTTTGACATTGTGCAAAAATAACAAAACTGCTGTCGTGGATCATTTCAACTTCCCTAATATTGATTGGCATCTCCTCAGTGCAAAAGGTTCAGAAGGATTGAAATTTGTTAGGTGTGTGTCCAGGAGGATTTCTGACAACCGACCTACTCGTGGAGAGGCCATACAGCTGACAAGATGTCTCACTGCGTAAGCGTTTTGGAGACCGTGACCACAGCTCCTTGGCCTATATCATTGCTTTGCACAGGGAAAGGAGCAGACAGGACAGGGAAGTATTTAATATGGGGAGGGTGAATTGTGCTATGAGGCAAGAACTTGGGAGTGTTAATTGGGTACAAGTGTTCTCAGGGACATGTACAATGGAAATGTGGAGGCACTTGGATTGGGGTACTAAATAGGTTTGTTCCAATAAGGCAGGGAAAGGATGATAGAGTGAAGGAACTATGGGTGATAAGAGATCTGAAACATCTAGTCAAGAGGAAAAGAGAAGCATACTTATGACTGAGAAGGCAAGGATTGGACACGGTCCTAGAGAGTTACAAGGCAGCCAGAAAGGAGCTTGAGAATAGGCTTAGAGCTAGAAGGGGACATGAGAAGATCTTGATGAATAGGATTAATGAAGAACTGGAGGATGACCTGAGTGAGGGTAAGGCTGGAGTAGGAGGAGGTTGGGAAAGTCCTTAATGAATACGTTGCTTCAGTATTCACCAATGAAAGGGATCTTGAGGAATGTGAGGACAGCGTAAAACAGGATGATATGCTGGAAGATAACGTTAAAAAACAGGAAGTGGCTGGGACATATTAGAAAAACATTTGGAATGATAAGGCCAGAAGTGTTGCCATTCTTGTACCAACATAACCTGTACATCTGTAGAATATGGAAGAAACTGGAACACCCAGAGGAAGGCTGTGATGTCATGGGGAGAATATACAAACTCTGTACAGACAGCAATGGAATTGAACCTGGGTCGCTGGCACTGTAATGGTGTTATGCTAACGGCTACACTACTGTGTTGCTATGGGTATTCACTCCCAATCATTGTCTATCTGATAACCCACAGCATTTTGTCAAAACTTCTCTGATAGTACCTCACAAACCCAGAAGCTCATTTGTACAGACAGCCAATTTTATCAGGTTAATGGAGATATCACCACCCTCAAGTTTATTTCTAAGTTGTGCTTATTTGGAAGTGTATTGGTTTATTGTTGTCACATGTATAAAGATACAGTGAAAAGCTTCTGCATACTGTCTATACAGATTATATCTTTATGTAGTTCATTGAGCTAGATTAAGGTAAAAATGCAGAATGAAGTGTAAAAGCTACTGAAGTACCACACATGATCATAATGAGAACGATCATTAAAGTAAATTATCAAAGTACATATGTGCCACATATACAACCCTGAGATTCTTCATCTTGTGGGTATATTCAATAAATCCGTAATAGGATCAATGAAAGTCTGCACCAGCTGGGGTGTTCAACCAGCGTACAAAAACGGCAAACTGTGCAAATACAAAAAGAGAGAAATAATAATAAATAAATAAACAATAAATATAAAGAGCATGGCTGCCTGGCCTGCTGCCTTCACCAGCAACTTTGATGTGTGTTGCTTGAATTTCCAGCATCTGCAGAATTCCTGTTGTTTCCATAGTTTGTGGGAACATTGCAAAGATTGGGCAAGTGAAGTTATCCCCTTTGATTCAATAGCCTGATGGTTGAGGGCTAATAACTGTTCCTGAACATGGTGGTGTGAGTTCTGATGCTCCTGTACCACCTTCCTGATGTCAGCAGTATGAAGAGAGCATGACCTGGCTGATGGGGGTTCCTGATGACGGATGCTGTCTCCATGCAACAGCACTTTGTGTAGGTGTGCTCAATGGTGAGGAGTACTTTACTCATGATGATCTGGGCTGTGGCCACTATCTTTAGTAGGATTTTCCATTCAAGGACATTGGTGTTTCCATAGCAGGGTGTGATGCAGCCAGTCAATATATATCTCCACCACACATCTGCAGAGGTTTTGGATGTCATGCTGAATCTTCACAAAATTATAAGGAAGCAGAAGTGCTGTTATGCTTTCTTCATAATTGTACTTGCATACTAGGCCCAGAACAGGTCCTCTGAAATGATAACACAGAGGAATGTAAAGATTCTGACCCTCTTCACCTCTGCTCCTCCTCTTCCTGAAGTCAATAATCAGCTCCTTGGCTGATTTTCCATCTCCCTCTATATGATTATTTGCCCTGCGACAGTGGTGTTGTCAGCAAACATGAATATGACATTGGAGTTGTACTAAGCCACACAGTCACAAGTCTAAAGTGGGTAGAGCAGGGTGCTAGGCATACAGCCTTGTGGTGCACCTGTGCTGATGGAGATTGTGGAGGAGATGTTGCTAATCCAAACTGACTGGGGTCTGCAAGTGAGGAAATTAGGGATCCAATTGCCCAAGGAGGCATTGAGGCCATTGTCTTGAAACTTATTGGTTAGTTTTGAGGGGATGATAGTGTTGAATGCCAAGCTGTAGTAAATAAAGAACATCCTGATGTATGTATCTTTGTTGTCCAGATGTTCCAAGGTTGAGTGAAGAGCCAATAAATGTTATCTGCTGTGGACCTGTAGTGTTGGTAGGCAAATTGGAGTGGATCCAAGTCACTTCCCAGGCAGGAGTTGATGTTTTATTACCAACCTCCCAAGATATTTCATCACAGTGGATGTAAGTGCAACTGGTGATGGTCATTGAGGCAGGTCACCACATTTTTCTCCATCGTAAATTGAATGTTTGGATGTATACTATTCAGATGGTTATGGAACTATTGGGAGTGCCTTGGAGTCTATGAAGCCACTCTACGAAGGTGTTATCAATGTGTATGAAGAAGCGATGAACTCAGAGCATTTTCCTCAAAGTCTTCCATGTAAAAATTAGCAATAGCCGGTGACAAGGGCAACCCAATGGCCACTCCATCTGTTTGTTCATTCAATTTACGATGGAGATGGAGAAGAATGGTTGCCTCCCATTCTGGGACATCCTAATATGACGCAAAGCAGATGGTAGCCTCTGACTGGCCGTCTGTTGGAAACCCACTCGCATGTATTTATACCTCAACAATAAAAACCACCATCACACTTCCCAACTAGAAGGGAAGCCATTGGAATCAAACGAGGAAAATAATTTAACAAAGACAAAGGTTTCGCTCCAAGTAAGAAATGGAATTCAACTGTAAACAAGGTGGGAGAGTGGAAATATGATTGGAGGAGCACTAACCAATCAGGAGGCATGGACTATGGGGGTATAAATACCACCGGTCAAGACATACCCATGCATCATCCCTGAAGAGGATGGCAGAGTTTGTCATCGGAATGTTGGTTATAATGGATACCTGTGCCGGACTGTAAGCCTGAGAAGAATTTATTTGAAAATATTTACTTTAGGAATGAATACATCAAAAAAATTTAGCATCAATAATTTTTCAGTACCATGAAATTAATTACCAAGTTCAATTTATACGTGGAATAACAAAACTGATTTGGTGCATAATAAAGCATAATTTGCAGTGCTTGTTAAACATTCAAAATAGTCACAGTTCTGCACGAATCTGCAATGCAGTAGATTATAGCCAGTGCACATTCCAATCACGTGAACATGGGCCAAACCAGATATTAAATTCGGCATCGATTTCTTGATGCAACCCGCTCTATGTAGCGCATCAGTTGCATTTGCTCAGCGGAGTAAAGAGAGCAAAATACAGATCCTGTTCCAAAGTGAACCTCTGGCAAACAAACAAATCTGTAATTATCAATTAAAATTGCATATGGGCACCTCAGTGTTCCTATTTCTTTTTAATCACTAAATTAAATAATGACAGAGCAATCATTTAAAGGAATTTGATTTTTGTTCTGAAAAAGCCCACTTACTGTTTAAAAACAAAAGTAGTAAATGTCAAGGTGAAATGGATTGCAATCCGTGCGACAGTGTCTCTGAACTGCCATCTGTCATTTGATAGAGGCTTGAGATATGTGAAAAATACTCAACTTTTCTTTTAAATATTTACAATATGAACTACCATACTGTTTTTGCATCTAAGCAGGACAAATCAATAAACTTCAATACATCTGGGCTGTAATCCTGAAAGCTGAAATAAAATTGGTCCAACATTCATTTTCAACGTCCACTTATTGTCTTCAAACTCTTCTTTGGGATCTAGGTATTTCTGTCAAGTTCAGCATGTATTCCCAATTTAAATTGTCCTTAAGCAGACAGTGGCAAGCTGCTCTACTGTATACTCAGCGATGAAGGCATTGCCATGGTATTGATAGTTTCTGTATCTTGAGCCAGCAGATAGAGGAGAGCACGTCATTAAGTGCTTTAAGAGGCTGGTCATAGCACACAGCAACTTCAGCTTTCCAAACAACCTCAACCCATTGCAATTTGCCTACTGCCAAAAAAAAGTATATGGCAAATGTTATCGCCAAAGCATGTGGACAGTAAAGACCGTTCTACCTCCAAGCAAATTTATCTAATTCTGCACCCTGTGAGTTAATGCCTCCCTCTGCAACTGGATTCTTATTTCTTACCAACCACAAGTAGCAAGGACAGGCAGCTAGATCTCAGCCACAATTCTAAACTCTGGTCCTCCACAAGGTTGCATCCTCAGCTTCTTGCTCTACTGACTGTGCACTCATTACTGAGCGGTTGGATTCTGCTGTAACTCCAGCTACAAATTTGCAGATGATGCCAACATAGTGGGCTGCATCTTAAATGATGGTGAGTCAGAGTACAAGAAGCAGTTGCAGAGCTTAGGGGCATGGTGTTATGACAATAACCTTCCCTCAATGTCAACGAAACAAAACAACTGGTCATTGCCTTCAGAAAGGGTACTGCACACGCTCCTGTCTACAAAGTTCAAAGTAAATTATCAAAATACATATATGTCACCTTGAGGGCATTCACAGTAAATACAAGAAACACTATAGAATCAATGAAACCTGCAGAAAAAACTGTGCTATGCAAATGCAAAAAGATATAATAATAATATATAAGCAATAAATAGTAAGAACATCCTTGAAAGTGAATGAGTTGTGGGAACAATTCAGTGATGGGGTAAGTGAAGTTCAGTAAAGTTATCCTCTCTGGTTCCAAAGCCTGATGGCTGAGGGGCAGTAACCGTTTCTGACCCTGGTGGTGTGGGTTCTGAGGCTCCTGTACCACCTTCCTAATGACAGTAGTTATAAGAGAACATGGCCTGGATAGTGGGAGTCCTTGATGACAAATGATGCTTTCCTGTATCAGCGCTCCATGTAGATGTACTCATCGGTGTGGAGGGCTTTACCCGTGATGAACTTGTGGAAGTGGAATCTGGATAAAGTCACTCAGAGACCATAAAGGACAAACTCTTTATTCAAAGCACCCGGGGCTTGCTCAGTTAGTCGCTCAAACAGGAACGGTCGTAATGGCCTGATACACAAAACAGAATGGAGCTGTCCTATCTCTACGCACGACTGCACAAGAAGATAAGCATCTTGAAACCCTAGCTGGCTACCTTCAAAAAGAAATATTGCTCAGCATTGAATAACAAAATTAGCACATCTGTTGATCATTAGCAGTTTCTTTCAGAAAACAGGCTGCTATAGTTTAATGAAGTGTTAACCCTTTTTCATACTTTATCAAACTGGCCTGTATCCACTAATTTTGTAAGCTTTTCTGTTCATAATAGATTGTAATGCAACCACACTTAAAGCTTATTGATTAGTTTTGAGGAGATGATAATATTGAATTCTGAACTGTAGTCAATGAAGGGTATCCTGATGTAAGCACGTTCGCTCTCCGGATGTTCCAGGGTTGAGTGAAGAGCCAGTGAAATGGCATCTGCTGTTAATGTGTTGTGACGGTAAACAAATTGGAATGGATCCAAGTCACTTCTCAGGCAGGAGTTAATATGGATCATCACCAGCCTTTCAAAGCATTTCATCATAGTGGATGCAGGTGCTACTGAGATGATAGTCACTGAGGTAGGCTACCACGCTCTTCTTAGACAACACAGGTATAATTGATGCCTGCATGAAGTAGGTGGGTATTTCAGACTGCCGAAGCAAGAGATTTAAGATATTGGTAAATTCACCAGCCAGTTAATCAAGCACAGGTCTTTAGTATTTGGCCAGGTACGCCATCTGGGCTGGATGCTTTCCATTGGTTCACCCTCATGAAGGATGCTTTCACATTGGCCTCCTATTCCTGGACATTCTAATACGGTGCAAACTGGGCAGTAGCCTTGGACATGGCATCTACCGGAAACCCACTCACACGTATTTATACCTCAACAATAACAACCAACATCACACCTCCCAATGTGGAGTGGTTCTTTCTACTTTGATTAACTATTTCAGACCCGGGGAGTCTCCCCAAGGAAATAAGATCATTATGCACGATGTTCTTACAGAATGGCTGCAAGGTGGAGGAAATCAATCAGGGCCTTGAAAAGGCTGACAGAAAAACCAGGAAACCTAACAAAAAGGAGGAACCTGTCACTACCTATATTTCCACGGTTTCTGGAAAGAGCGACAGGATCCTGAAGATATACCCGATTAATACCATCCACAAACCCGTAAGGAAGCTTAAGCCACAGCTTGCTTATGATGGTCAAAGGTGACCTGGCACTCAGGTCAGCTGACATTTACAGGATTCCCTGTGAATGGGGAGCAGTATATATTGGCCAGATGGGACGCACGGTGGAAACCTGCATCAAGGAGCGCAGGAGGTGTATCCATTTGGGCTACCTGGAGAAACTGGTGGTAACAGAACACTGCGTTTGTAATGGCCATAGGATTTACTTCGGCACAAGACTACTGTGCTGTGCCAATGGCTGTTGGAACCACCTGGTGATGGAAGCTAGTGAAATAAAACTATCAAAATATTTTCAGTTCAGATGCACAGAATGTATCCGGGATCACACATTTAGCTGACATTTTGTCCAAATTCTGCAAATCAAAAGATTATTTGGATGTCTTCTGTTTCAGTTGATTTCTTTATATTCAAGCAGATAATTGAGAGAGCTCCAATTCTATTGTTCTTGTTTGTGTTTGCAGTTTGGCATTACATTAGGTCATTCAAAGATTATAATTGATCGAGAAGAGGCTACAATAAGACAAGAAATAAAACAATTTTCCTGAAACATTAACTGAATGACTTAAGAATACCTTGCCGCTGTACTCTAAACAACCACTGATCTCCATCTGTTTTAAAGACTACACACTTATTCCCAATAAATTGGAATATGCATATGTATATAAGCTTGTTTCTTAATGATTGAACTTATCTTTTCTTACAAGGAAACTGTGCCATCCAAGTTGAGGTGAATTTGGATTGAGTTAATGGGGATGTGGAGTTGGTAAAGTAGGTTAGTGAAGAACGGGAAATTTGAGGGGAGAGAGAAGCACAAGTTGGAAACTGAAGAAAGGAATTGAAAGAGGGGTACTTGGAGAGTTGAGTAGCGCAAGATTTACAGACAGGTTTAGAATTCAAGAGAAGTTTGTTTAATTTTTCTAAGTTAGAGAAAAAATTGAATAGAATCGTAAGTACCAAAATGAAACAATTAGTTGGTAATAAGAGGGAGATAAATTGAAATGGGGAAAATTGGCAATTTCTTGTGAACTTCACAGTAAATCTGTGTAGGACAGAACACTGAAATTTGGTCATGATCAAGTCATGCTCATGTTTCACTTTCAAACACTGAGCTGTCCTTGAGTCATCTTTTCATTGAAGGCCATACATGGTATTTGGGGTTAGGAAGTCCACCTGGTTTTAGTATTCTTTTCCCAGCATCGTGTAATTGTGATCATTGTTTGACCTGATGTTAAATATAGAACTAAATTTGAATCTAGAATGACATTGGCTTGACTGGTTTAGTTGCATATTTGGGGAGGGTTATATCATTTTATGATTGTCATTTTGCCTTCATGTTTTGCAACATGTTCTAGACCAGGGGTTCCCAACCAGGGGTCCACAGAGCCTTGCTTAGTGATATTGGTCTTTGGCATAAAAAATGTTGGTAACCCTGATCTAGATCAAAACATCCTACAAATAAATGTAATAATGCTTTAGGTTATTTCATTATATGAAATATTTTTAGATATTTCTGACACCTGTGATTAGGCATAGATGAATATTTATTCCTTTTAGTTGTATACAGTGAACTGGTCTGAAATGCAACTAATTTAAACAAATGTGGCAGTAAAGTTAGTTTTCAACACTGTTTTTCCAAGACTGACCCAGGGTACTGCAATGTATGTGTTTGTTGAGTTTGTACAACTGAGGATTATTGTCTCCTGTATATGTTGTCTCATCAAATAGTAGTATTAAGTTTCTTTCATTAGTTTAATTAAGTGAATCTCCTGAGTGATATAACTTTGCCTTTCTGTAAGGTGATATTTATCTTGGTTGTTAATGTACATTAAAAAGCTGTTGGAGTAAATGCAACTTATGATAGACTGCAGGAGCCTCTCCTAATAAAAACGGTTATTTGCGGAATTTGGTGAATGGTTATATCAAATCGATATTCACTTACAACAATGTGGTAAGTAAGTGTGATTGTTGAATGGGAATAAACTCTGGTAATTCTGTCTATGAATGATATTAGTATATTGTAGAATATATAAGCTGCAGTGATTCTTCTTGCATTCACTGCATTACACAGTGAACAGCAGGTGCATACTTGGATGTTGGAACTTGACAAATGAAGGTTGATGTTGGTTCTCAACTATTTAAGATATAGGCCTATTAATTGTTGGCAGTTTATTTAGGCATGTATCCAGTTAAATTAAGCAATTTTAAGTGATTTTCATGCATGTCTAGTCACACCCAAATCCTGGATTTGTGACAATGAGTCAGCCTTTGTAAGCCCTAACATACTGGGATTGTCCAGAATTTATTCCTAGTTTAGGACGTAAGATTTAATAGTTTCAGTGGTATTCTGGGGCAATGGAGTAACAAGATAACTTGAAGTATTTTGGATTTTAATGGAAGTCATTTATTTACAAAGGTTTTGCTTAATTTATTTTAAATTTTTTTGAAGGTTAGCAACAATTTAAAAAAAGGCAAAATATTTCTCAGCTTTTACATCTGGCGAACGAGTAACTAGGGTTCATTGGCCTTCAAAGCATTCAAAGACAGTTTCTCCACTGTGCGGCCAATTTTCCTGCAAATGTTCACTCCATATTACTAGATCCTTTGGTAAAGCTATAAATTCTCCACATTTGGATATGGTAAATGAGAGTGCAGGGAGACTATAGATGCTGAGTCTAGAAGGAGAGGGGATGGGAAGACAGGCCAACAGATTAACCCATAATGACTTTTGAAGCATGTAAGCAGTGACTATTTTAAACTTGAATTAGTCTAAAACTTCTGTAATAATTATTCTGCTTAATATTCTTCATTTCTACCTCTTTCAACTGTCTAAAATCTTCAGATCAGCCTCAGTCCTGGGCAGAGCATTTTCCACTTGTCCTTTCAGAACCAGCCAAGGTCTTTAGTAGTTCCAACTACTGAATGGATCAAGTACTAAAATAATATGTGCGTACCATAGCCATCTACTGTACCCATTAGATTTGTTCTGTTTTCTTTACTGTAACCTGTTATAAGTTCTGAGTCTCTTTTTTTGTTTAAGTTGGTGTACAAATGCAGACTTTTCTGTATAGTTTTCCTATACAGGAATCGTATGGAATCTTTAATTTTGATCTCTTTCTGCAGACCCTGTAGAATATTTATTATGGACATGGAGGGGTTTGGAGAGCTACTGCAGCAGGCTGAGCAGCTTGCTGCGGAAACTGAAGGGATGTCTGAACTTCCACACGTGGAAAGAAACCTGCAGGAGATTCAGCAGGCAGGGGAGGTCTTGCGTTCTAGGACTCTGACTCGCACATCGCAGGAGACAGCAGATGTCAAGGCGTGAGTTTAAGGGCTATATTATATTTTGAATATCATGTTTAATTGTACTATTTAACATGTATTGTTTTGCTTTTACCACAATGCAAAATCATGTATTGCTCCTACTTATTCTTGATACAAATTGAACTGACACACTCACTCTCCACTTTTGCACTTAATTAGCATGGCCATTTATATAAAATATAATGTCCATCTTTTGTGGTGCTGTTGTAAGCCAGCTGTATCCATTTTTGAGGACAGCATGTTCGTACATTTTCATGAATAATTCATTAATTTTGGGCTAAGGTGTCATTTGCCTTGATCATAAAGTTTAAATGTTAAGTTAATGCCATTGTTGATTAGTGTTTAATCTGAGGGGAAATTTAAAGATTGATATTTAAGTGATGGAGGAAGACTCCAGTATTGTCATCTTTCTCTTTCAGATCAATCTATATCTGTAACAAAGTATGAAGATTTGAAGAAATTACATTGTTCTGGAATTGTGCTTTATATTGGGAGAAAGTCTTCAAATATGGCATAGGCCCTTGGGGAAGAAGCCCTTTCCCATCCTAACAGTTCTTGTCCTAATCCTGTGGTACCTCCTGCCTGATGGTAGAAGGCCAAAGAGATTGTGGGATGGATGGGAGGGATCATTGACAATGCCAAGGGCCCTGCCTACACAGCGGTCCTGACTAATATCTCTAATGGATGGAAGAGAGATGATCCTCTCAGCAGTTCTGGTAATGTTTTGTAGGGACTTGTGGTCAGATGTCTTGCAATTCCTCTACCAGATGGTGATGCAGCTGGTCAGGACACTCTTGATAGTGCTCCTGTAAAAAATTGGTTAAAATAGGAGGGGAGGGTGTGTGAGGGGTTGGGGGTGAAGACTCACTGCTCAATTGCTCAAGAAGTGGAGACACTGCTGTGCTTTCTTGAACAAACATGGAGTTGAGGGTGGGGGAACAGGTGTGATCGTCCATTATGGCACTCACAGAAGATTGGTGCTTCTAATTCTTTGTGGTGGAACTGCGTACTTGCAGCCTGCATCTTCCTAATGTCCACAACCATCTCTTTGGTCTTGTCGACGTTGAGACTCAAGTTATTGTACTCACACCATTGTACCAGCTACTCTACCTCCTTTCTGTATGCTGTCTTGTTGTCGTTGATGAGGTCAACCACTGTTGTGTCATCAGCAAACTTAATTCAGTTTGAACTGGATCTAAATATGCACTTGTGCATCAGCAATGTGAACAACAGTGGGTTGAGCATGCAGCCCTGAAGAGCTCAGTGTGATGGAGCTAAAGATGTTTCTGCCAACACTGACTGGTTATGGCCGTTCTGTCAAGAAGTCCAGTGTTCATTTACAGAGAGGTGTTGAGACCCAATGAGGACAGTTTACCTGCTAGCTTCTGAGGGATGATCATAGTAAAAGCCGAGCTGAAGTCAATAATCAGCATCCTGGCCTATGAAGGACTATTTAACAGGTGGGACAAGATGGATTGAAGTGTAGGAGCTGTGGTATTATCACTGATTTGGGCAATAAGTGAACTGGAAAGGATCCGAAGTGGCAGGAAGATGGGATTTTATGCAGTGCGTAACCAGTCACTCGAAGGACTCCATTACTTTTGAAGTCATTGCCATTGGACGCTAGTCATTGAGGCAGGTTTTTGCCACCCTCTTGGGCATCGGGATGATGGTGGCCTCTTGAAGCCTGAAGGGACAGAGGACTGTTCCTGAGAGAAGTTGAAAATGTCTGTTAGAACCTCAATTAACTGGGCTGCACAGTCCCTCAGCACCCGACCAGGAATGTTATCAGGCCCCGTTGCTTTACGTGGATTGATCCTGGCCAGGGTTTTCCTCACTGGCATGTCATTCCATGCATCAAACCAAGTGTAAAAGACTTTCAGCCTATCAGGAAGAGAAGTATCACTGTCATTGTCGCGCAGGGTGGACTTGTCGTCCGTTGTGGACTGAATGCCCTGCTGCATGCACCACAGAATGGTTGTACCTTCTCTATGATTAATCCTGTTTGCCTTCCTGATGGCATGGAATAGCACAGCTCTTGCTAATCTGAGAGCTGTTTTATCCCCCGATCTGAAGGCAGCATTCTGATCATCTAGCCCTGTCCGGGCCTCTGCTGTCAGCTATGGTTTCTGATTTTCCCTCATATACTGTAGATGTGTTTAATAATGGTGACACCCCCAGAGCTCTTCTTTATTTAGCCAGTTATGGATCTCTCATATTCACTGATGTTAATCTGATGGTCATAGGTAACTGCCTCCCTGTATAATATAATAGCCCAATTGTGAAACAAATAGCTGAATGCCAACTTTCAATTTTAAATGTAGTATTAAATAATGGGTTTAATTGGGTCTGCATTTTTTATGACTTGTAGGTAATCTGATTTTCATACATTGATTATACTGGGGTATTCTTATTTTGAAATGGCAAACATCGCCTAGGATCTCGTGAGTGCTGCTTCAGATGTTGTCCAGAAGTAAATGACAGCCACCTTCATTTAGCTGCTTTTGCACATACAATTAATGAAAATCTTATATTCTTCATAATTTGTCATGCCAAAACTGTCATCCTGTATTATTTGATTTTTAGTGGTGTATTGTCAGCTGTTCATTCTCCTTTCATGTTTAGTAGTTAAAGATATGTTTCTCACTAAAGGATTTTTTATTTTGGTCAGGCCCCATAGCTGTTGTTGATATAGAGCTTGTGAATGATCAAATTGTTTTTAATTTCTTCCCTCTTTTGAAATAGGTCGATTCTGCTGGGGACCAAAGGGTTGGACATATCTCATATTTCTCAGCGATTGGAAAGCCTGAGTGCAGCTACTACCTTTGAACCTCTAGAGCCAGTCAAAGATACAGATATACAGGTAAATGGACATCTGCTGATGTGCCTGTAGGTTCTGAATCTACTGATTTAAATGCATGGAGGATTAAATCGAGAGTCTGTTCAAGATGTAGTCAATAATTTGTTCCTGCCCAAGTAAAGCATCCGTTAGTCTTGCGAGACCATGGATCTGTGCCTGGAAAGTCTTCACTCTCCGGGGGCAGACCTGGGCAAGGTTGTATGGAAGACCAGCAGTTGCCCATGCTACAAGTCTCCCCTCTCTATGACACCAATGTTGTCCAAGGGAAGGGCATTAGGATCCATACAGCTTGGCACCAGTGTCGTTGCAGAGCAATGTGTGATTAAGTGTCTTGCTCAAGGACACAACACGTTCCCTCAGCTGGGGCTTGAACTCACGACCTTCAGGTTGCTAGTCCAATGCCTTGGCCACGTGCCCACACATGCCCAAGTATTAACATTTTATTTTATACAGTGGATTCTGGTTAATTAAGGTACATAAGAACCAGTACATGTTGGCCCAATTAAGTGGCTGCTCCAATTAGCTGAAGCATCATGGAAATAGCTAAAAAGGTGCAAAAAGACAAACTACCGTTTAACTGACTAACAATTTATACGGTGTCTATAAAAAGTATTCACCCCCCCCCCCCCACAGAAGTTTTCATGATTTATTGTTTTACAGCATTGAATCACTGTGGATTTAACTTGGCTTTTTGTTTGACACTGATCAACAGAAAAAGATGCTTTTTTTTGTATCAAAGTGAAAACAGATCTCTCTAAAGTGATCTAAATTAATTATAAATATAAAACACAAAAATGATTGCGTAAGTATTCATCCCCTTTAATATGACACCACAAATCATTACTGGTGCAGATAATTAGTTTTAGAAGTCACATAATTAAATATCACCTTTGTGCAATCAAGGTGTTTCAATTGATTGTAGTAACAATACATCTGTATCTGGAAGGTCCAACTGCTGGTGTGTCAGTATCTTGGCAAAAACTACACCACGAAGACAAAAGAGCACTCCAAGCAACTCTGTGAAAAGGTTATTGAAAAGCACAGGTCAGGTGATGAATAGAAGAAAATTTGCAAGTCAATGAATACCCCTTGGAGTACACTTAAGTCAATCATCAAGAAATGGAAGGAATATGGCACAGCTGTAAACCTGCCTAGAGCAGGTTATCCTCAAAAAACGAGCGACCGTGCAAGAAGGGGACTAGAGAGGGAGGCCACCAAGAAACTTATGACAACTCTGGAGGAGTTACAAGCTTCAGTGGCTGAGATGGAAGGGACTGTGCATACAATAGCTGTTGGCCAGGTGCTTCACCAGACACAGTTTTATTGGAGAGTAGCAAAGAGAAAGCCAGTGTTGGGGGGTGGTAGGGGAATGGGAAACTCACATGAAATGCTGGCTAGAATTTCCCAGTGGGCATTTGGGAGACTGAAGTCAGCTGGAAGAAGGTTCTGTGGTCTAATGAAACCAAAATTGAGCTTTTTTGGCCATCAGACTAAACACAGTGTTTGGCTTACACTGCACATCATCAGAAACACACTATCCCTACTGTGAAGCATGGTAGTGGCTGCATTGTGTTGTGGGGATGCTTCACTGCAGCAGGCCCTGGAAGGTTTGTGAAAGTAGAGAGTAAAATATATGCAGTAAAATACAGGGAAATCCCGGAGGAAAACCTGATGCAGTCTGCAAGAGAACTGCGACTTGGAGGAAGACTTCCAGCAAGACAGTGACCACAAGCATAAAGCCAAAGCTACACAGGAGTTGCTTAAAAAAGAAGTTAGTGTCCTGGAGTAACCAAGTCAGTGTCCAGACCTCAATCCAGTTGAGAATTTGTAGCTGGACTTGATAAGGGCTGTTCACTAATGCAGTGTGACAGAGCTTGAGCAGTACTTTTTAAAAGAATGGGGAAAAATTAGTGTCTAGATTTGCAAAGTTGATAGAGCCCTATCCACATAGACTCAAGTCTGTAATTGCTGCCAAAGGTGCATCTACTAAATACTGACTTGAAGGGGTAATATGCAGTCAATTATTTTGTGTTTAATAATTGTAATAAATTTAGACCAATTTGTAGAAATGTGCTTTCACTTTGATATGAAAGAGTCTTTTCTGTTGATCAGTGTCAAAAAAGCCAAATTAAATCTACTATGATTCAATGTTGTAAAACAATAAAACATGAAACTTTGAAGGGGATGAATTCTTTTTATAGGCACTGTGTATTTAAATGAATTACAGAACAAATTAGGACACTACCCAATTTACTGTACTAAAAAGTGTATTGGTTCCTAATAGTTATCAGATCCGTCAGACCTTCATTTTCATTGTAACATTTAAGATGATTGGTTTTAAAGGTTAAAGGTTTTAGTTAAGTTTATGGGTAAGGTTACCCCAACAATACCATTGAATATCAAGAGAAACTATTTTAATTCTCTCATATTAGTGAATGATATTGCTAGTCATTGCAAGCCTTAATGTTCTCTCTGTATGTAGCCAGAAATTGCTTTATTATTCAGTTAATTACAAATTGAGTTGATATTTTTTTGGTTGCCATTTAAAATTCTCTGCAAATTTCATAATGTTAGGAAAGCCCTTGAGGAAACAGCTGAATAGAGTTGGGGTTAGGACTTTGAGGGACTACTGCCTAGATCTGAGATTAATTGACGACAGTCAAATTTGACCCTCTCAACCAGTGGAGTACATTCGTTTTATTTGTACTAAGACTCCTAATGCCACAGTTAGACAAGTGCTCCTTGGAGGAGTGATATGCAGTGACAGAGTGTGTGGTGCTGCTGCTTTATAGCTCTAGTGGCCCAGGTTCAGTCTTGACCTCCAGCATTACTGTGTGGCATTTCCATAGTCTTCCTATGAATCAGTAGTTTACCTTTGGGTGCTGTGGTTTCCTCAAGTCCAATGGACTTGCAGGTTTGTGAGTTATTTGGTCACCAAATTGATCCTTGTGTGGCTGAGTGGTAGCTTCTAGGGTGAATTGATGGGAATGAGGAGAGAGTAAAATGAGATTAGTGGAAGTGATATGTTAATGGACTTGTGCTAAAAGGTCTGTTTCTGAGTCTGCTATCTTTGTCAGCTGAGGTTTGCTTGTGTGTGTTTGACCTGATGCCTTGAAACTTTCCAATAAATCTCTGAATTACTGCCTGGATCAGAGGGCGTGTCCTTTGTGGAGAGGTTGGATGGCCTTGGGTTGTCTTCTCTGGAGCAGTAGAGACTGAGGGGAGACCTGATAGAAGTTTGTAACTTGAGACGCATAGATAGATGGTTAATATCTTTTTCCAAGAGTTGCGTTGCTCATACTAGAGGGCTTGCATTTGAGGTGAGAGGAGCAAGTTCAAAGGAGATATGGGGAGCAATTTTTTTTAAGAGTGGGTGCCTAGCATGTGCTGCCTGCAGTGATAGTGGATGCAAATACAATAGAGATGCTTTTGGTTCGGCATATGAATCTGTAGAGAGTAGAAAATTTGTGGGCATTGTGTAGGCAGAAGGGATTGCATAATTAGGCGTGTCATTGATTCAACACAGTGTTAAGTTGAAGGATTTGTTCCTGTGCTGTACTGTTCTATAAGAAGGGCATTTAGCCAATGACATCTGTGATAATTTTTGGATTTGTTTCTCTAGCCCATTTTTAACCTTAGACACATTTTTTTCCAAATAGTTATTCATTCCCCCTTTGAAAGTTATTATAGATTATTCTCACTTTCATTCATTTGAATGTTCTTTACCTGGCATACCTTTGGTCATTAACTGAGAAGAGAGATGTTTACTATTTTATTTGATCACTATAACAGCTTCTGCAAATAATGTACACCAATATAAATAATATTCAGACATACCTTAGATGGATAAATGGCACGTGTCATTTTGCCATGCAAGTGTAAGGAAATGCTCAGATCAAAGAAAAATCTAACATTTCCTTTTGACGTTCATTGATGACCGGAAATATAGCTGAGCCAGTCACATAAATATTGTGACTAAAAGAGCAGGTCAGATGCTAGATATTAAGTCGTGAGCAACTTGCTGCTAGAACTCACATTTTCCATAAAGCAAACATTAGGAGTATGTTGGATACTCTTCGCTTGGCTCCATCAATATGTGAAACTTAGCTCTGCCGAGAACAAGCTAGCCTTCTTGAATCGTTTCTTCCATGTGCATGTAAATCTTGTCCACAGTATGTGCGCTGTCAAAAAAATGCACTGGAGCCCCTCACCAAGACTCCTTTGTCAGGACCTTCCAAACTGTCCATCAGTTATAACAGGGGTCCCCAACCTTATTTGCACCGTGGACCGGTTTATTATTGACGGTATTCTTGCGGACCGGGTGGGGGGGGGGAGTAGGGTTACCAACGGACAAGAGTAGCAGTCAAATACGTTGTGTTTACCCCAAGAAAGACTACCATGACCATGAAGCCTTGCGCGGGCACCAGTGCGCATGTGTGTACGTGCCAATTTTTTTTCTACAAATCGTTTTTGGTGATTCTGTTTGGGGGGGGGGGTGTTAATCACGACCGGAATATAGGTGATAAGTGGGTAATACACTCAATTTTGTTTCTAAAAGGGTTTATTTAACAAATTCAATATTAAACACACAGCGCATATTTTCCTCGCATGAATATAGTGATAAGTCACTTACCAGGGGAGCTTGAAGTAAGTGTTGAATGAACTTCCAGTAGAAGTGGTAGAGGCAGGTTGGATATGATCATTTAAAGAAAAATTGGATAGGTATATGGACAGGAAAGGAATGGAGGGTTATGGGCTGAGTGCAGGTCGGTGGGACTAGGTGAGAGTAGCGTTCGGCACGGACTAGAAGGGCAGAGTTTTTGTGCTGTAATTGTTAAATGGTTATATAAGTCACTTAAGTCAATAGCATCATAACATTTTAAGTAACGTTTGGATATTAAACACACAGTACATATTTTTCCCATATGAACATATAAAATCATTGCACCACTGCTCAATACAAGAGGACTTGACTTTAAGGTAAGGGGTGGGAAGTTCAAGGGGGATATTAGAGGAACATTTTTTTACTCAGAGAGTGCACTGCCTGAGTCAGTGGTGGAGGCAGATACAGTAGTGAAGTTTAAGAGACTACTAGACAAGTATATGGAGGAATTTAAGGTGGGGGCTTCTATGGGAGGCAGGGTTTGAGGGTCAGCACAACATTGTGGGCCGAAGGGCCTGTACTGTGCTATACTATTCTATGTTCTACACCAATATCACTGAATCAGTGGGAGCCCTGGGCTTGTTTCCCTGAAACAAGACAGTCCCATCGAGGGGTGATGGGAGACATCGATACTCGAAGGGGTTTCCTTATGTCCAGTCTATTCTGCAATTTAGTTTTCGTTGCATTCATTGCAGAGATATGTTGGAAATGGAAACAACGTTTTCAGTGCTTTCATGGCTATCTCAGAATATTTAGCCTTGACTTTGATCCAGAATGCCGGCAGAGATGTTATGTCAAACATACTTTTCAGCCCACCGTCATTTGTAAGCTCGAGGAGTTGATCATCTTCCCGCGCTGACATGGATGACACGTGGGTAATGACCTCACGTGCGTTCAAGCTCAACAGTGAGCGTGACAGGGAATGAGGAAAGGTGCAGCTGACTCATATTGCCAAATCATATTGTTTCTTCGCGGCCCGGTGGTTGGGGACCGCTGAATTATAAGATAGCGTGTTCCCCTACAAGTCATAGACCAAATTGATTTGGAAATGAAATGGCGTTCTGTGATTGTTACTTGTTTAATTCTGTTCTTGTTAGCACCCCACTCGAGGTGGTGGGCTGTGTCAGTGTTTAGTTTATATCAACTTTTTTGGCATACTTTATTTTCAAAAAATCCACCTCCTCTGCCTTTAAAAGACTGAGCTGTCCTGTCTTCACGGTGAATCGTGAGACCATCCAGCTGCATCACTGTGTCCAAAATAGCAGAGGAGAGCCACGTTTCCGTGAAGCAAGGTACACAACAGTCTCTGATGTCCCTCTGGTACAGCAGTTTTGCTCTGAGGTCTTCAATTTTGTTTTCCACTGATTGTAAGTTCCATCAGAAGGATAGTTGGGAGTGGGTATCTAAAGCCTCTGCATTTCAACCTTACTGGCGGCCCAGCATGCTTTACTTGCTTCCTCTTAAAGAGAAACTGCAGTCACTACCCAAGTCTGCAGTCCGGAATCTGTCAATTTTGAGTATCAATAGATTTTTAAAAAACATCTTAAAGTAATATTGTTTACTGAAGTACCCATGGCTTTGATTGTGGAGTTCAGCTGTAATAGTTCAGAACAGGAATCAGAGCTATATGCAATGAGGCTTCCCTTAGCGGCGCCATCTTCGGGGAAAAAAAAATGTTGTGGATAGTGGAGGTTGTATATTACAACGGGATATAGATAGGATGCAGAGTTGAGCAGGGAAGTGCAACTGGAGTTCAATCTGGAAAAGTGTCAAGTGATTCACTTTGGAAGGTCAAACTTGGAACATCAAGGGAATTTTCCGCAATCCTGGCGTATCATGACAATCATGGTGTACATGCCATCTCAGGACAACATCAGGTTGGCACTGAAGGAGCTAAGCTCCATAATCAGCAGGTATGAAACTGCATACCCTGATGTCTTCCCTAGCAGTGTGAGAATTTCAAACAAGCCAACTTGAGGTCTCTGAACCACTAACACCATCATATAAACTGTGGAACCAGAGGAACCAACCACTTGCTCACTCTTATATTGCTATTAAAAATGCTTACTGTGTCACACCCACACTTTGGAAAGTCTGATCACCTGGCTGTAATTCTACTCTCAGCGTATAGGCAGAGACGAAAGACCGCAGCACCAGTGCTGAAGACTAAGAAGATATGGCAAAGGGAGGTGTAGGAGCGTTGAGTTGGTGGACTGGGCAACATTGAGGTGCTCCTCTTCAAGTCTGAATGAATATGCCGCAGTTGTCACCAACTTCACGAAAGCCTGTGTGGATGAGTGTGTACCTTTGCAAATATACCAGACATACCCAAACCAAAAGCCATGGTTGAATCAGGAGATTCGTAGTCTGAGGGCTAAATCGTAGTGATCCAGAGCCATACAATGAGTCTAGGTATGACCTACAGAAGGCTATCTTAGGAGCAGAGAAACAATTCAAATTGCGGTTAGAGATGGAATCGATGCATGTCAGCTCTGGCAGGGTTTGCGCCATTACTGGCACACTACTCGGCCTTGTATCCCCTGGACAATAGTAATACCTATGACAGGCTGCTGTTTTTTGACTATCGCTCAGTATTTAACACAATCATACCCTCAAGTCTAATGAAAAAGCTCCAAAACCTGGGCCTCTATCTCCCTCAGCAATTGGAGCATTGACTTCCTCACAGGCGGACTACAGTCTATGCAGATCCAAAATAACACTTCGCTGACAATCAACACTGGTACACCTCAAAGATGTGTGCTTAGCCCACTACACTCTCCCTTTCTCTCTCTACAGCCATGACTGCAGCTAGGCACAGCTCAAGTGCCTCTCAGTTTACTGATGACACAGCTATTGGCAGAATTTCAGGTGGTGATGAGGAGGTATACAGAAGTGAGATAGATCAGCTGGTTGAGTGGTGTTGCAGCAACAACCTTGTACTCAACGTCAGTACGACCAAAGAATTTACTGTGGATTTCAGGAAGGGGAAGTCGAAAGAACACGTGTCAGTCTTCATTGACGGATCAGAAGTGGAAAGGGTCTGTTTCAAGTTCCTGAGTGAAAGCATTTCTCAGGACCTATCCTGGGTCCAAGATGCAATTACGAAGAAGGCATGACAGCGGCTATATTTCATTAGGAGTTTGAGGAGAATTGGTATGTCACCAAAGATATCAGCAAATTTCTGCAGATGTATCATGGAGAACATTCTAACAGGTTGCATTACTGTCTGGTATGAATGAGCCACTGCACAGGATTGGAAAGAGCTGCAGAAAGTTGTAAACTCAGCCAGACCCAACACAGGCACTAGCTGCTCCAGCATCCAGGACACTTTCAAAAGGCAATGCCTTAAAAAAATGGCATCCATCATTGAGGACCTTCATCTCCCAGGACATGCCATCTATTCATTGCTACAATCGTGGAAGAGGTACAGGAGTCTGAAGAGACACAATCAACATTTCAGGAGCAGCTTCTTTCCCTCTACCATCAGATTTCTCAATAGACAATGAACTCATGAACACCTCAGTATTTTCCCCTCTTTTTGCACTAATTATTTTTTAAACATAATTGTAATTTTTATAGTTTTTATTACTGTGTTGCAATGTACTGCTACTGCAAAACAGCAAATTTCACCTCATATGCCGGTGATTTTAAGCCTGACTTTGATTCTGAACCCCTCAATTTTCATGTCATCTGCTCAAGTCACTTACAAAAATTACAAAGGGAAGGGGTCTCAGAACAGATCACTGCAGAACACCGCTTGTCATCACCTCCATTTTGATTATGCTTCACCGTTTGCCTTTTGTGGGTAAGCCAATTGTGAATTCACGTGGTCAAGTTTCCATAGATGCCTCATGACTTTCTGAATGGGAACCTTGTCAGATGCGTTACTAAAATCCATATACTGTACATGTTCACTGTTCTACAGTTATCAGTTTGTTGCCTCCTTGAATAACTCAATTAAGTTGGTGAGGCATGATCTACCTATCATAAAGCTATGCCAACTATCCCTGATATAACTATGCTTCTCCAAATGTTTGTAAATCCTGCCCCAATGAATTCTTTGCAATAGTTTGCCTACAACTGATGGCAAGACTCAATGCTATAGTTCCCAGGATTGTCCCTGTTACCTTTATTGAGCAATGAGCTATGTATAAAAAATTGAAACAAATATTCTTCATAATTGTTATCTCAGGATTGCTACCCCTGCCAAGTGTTTGTGAGGCTAGAAATGGGAAGATCAGTTTAACAAGCAGCTAAGGAGTAGGTGTAGGAGGGAGGGCTTCAGAATTTTGGATCATTGGTTTCTCTTTCAGAGGAGGTGGAATGTATAAAAGAGATGGTTTGCACCTAAACTGGAGGGGGACTGATGTCCCAGTAGGAAGGTTTGCTGGAGCTGCCCAGGAGGGAGGAGTGGAGGTGTGATGAGAATACACATAGATTAAGATGTTAGCTGTCCTATGCTGGCACCAGTGGGATCAGCAGTTGGTCTGCCACCTGGCTTCAGGAGAGAGAGAGATAAGGAAAACAATGGAGCAGTATTTGGAGATGTTAATGAAGGGAAGGGAGAGTTTAATGGAAGGAGAGCTGTCAAGATCGGCTCCCCCTTTGAACCCTGAACTGTTTGAAGTGATGGACAGGCGATACCCTAGGGGGATAAAAAGGGACAGGTTCGCTAAGGCAACACACACACGACACCCCGAGGTAACGAGACCCTGGAAGCGGTGCGTCTCCCACAAGTCGGTGGGAAGTTTTGGATGGCTGGTCGCGGGATCAAGCCATAGACGCACAGGGTGGAGAGGTACGATCGGCGGGAACCTGGTGTGTGTCCACCCTTGCCTGGGTGCCAGGTTCACCGCAGAGAAACGATCATATCTGGAAACGGAGGGGTCACGGTCGGTGACCTCAGATGACATCACAAAGGGCTCGCCCGAAAGCTGACTGCGAAGAATATCGAAGGTCTGTGTGGAAGCCGTTTGAATATTCATTTGTTTTGCTCTCTCTCTCCTCCCCACTGTCCATCTCCCACGGCAGCGATTATTGCGAATTGAACTGAACTTTGCGTCACTTTGAAACTGGTCATTTACCCCTAGACAACGATAGAGCTTGATTGATCCTGTTATCTTAATTCTGTGTACATGTGTGTTTATCATTGCTGAACTGTTGCATTTATTATCCTTTTGATTAGAGTACTGTGTTGCTTGTTTCTTTAATAAAACTTTCTTAGTTCTAGTAATCCAGACTCCCAGTGATCCATTTCTGCTGGTTTGGCAACCCAGTTACGGGGTACGTAACAGAGGTTTTAAACGAGATTTGCAGGGGAATGGGAACCAGTACCAGGACAGACAGTGGAGTGGTTGTGGTGACTTGTTAAGACCTCACACAAGTCAAGACTCAAGGTTGAGCATGGTGCGACTAATGTTTTGAGTTGCGTATTTGAATGCAAAAAAAGTATTGTAGGAAGGGCTGA
Organism: Mobula birostris; assembly: GCF_030028105.1. Taxonomy (NCBI): domain Eukaryota; kingdom Metazoa; phylum Chordata; class Chondrichthyes; order Myliobatiformes; family Myliobatidae; genus Mobula; species Mobula birostris. The sequence goes on along the minus strand of NC_092384.1, from coordinate 25,127,562 downwards.
TGAGCTCAGGGCATGGATCAACACATGGAATTATGATATTGTAGCCATTAGTGAGACTTGGTTGCAGCAGGGACTGGTATCTCAATATTCCGGGGTTCTACTGTTTTATACCATAAGATATAGGAGCAGCAGTAGGCCATTCAGCCCATCGAGTTTGCTGCACCATTCAATCATGGGCTGATCCAATTCTTCCAGTCATTCCCACTCCCCTGCCTTCTTCCCATACCCTTTGATGCCCTGGCTAATTAAGAACCTATCTGTCTCTCCCTTAAACACACCCAATGACTCGGCCTCCACAGTCGCTCGTGGCAACAAATTCCACAGATTTACCAACTTCTGGCTAAAGTAATTTCTCCACATCTCTGTTCTAAATGTTCAATCCTGAAGTCATGTCCTCTTGCCCTAGACTCCCCTATCATGGGAAATAACTTTGCTGTAACTCATCTGTTCAGGCCTTTTAACATTTGGAATGTTTCTATGAGATTGCCCCTGCCCCCCCCCCCCCCCCCCCATTCTCCTGAACTCCAGGGGATACAGCCCAGGAGCTGCCAGACATTCCTTATACAGTAACTGTTTTATTCCTGGAATCATCCAATGTGAATCTTCTCGTAACCCTCTCCAATGTCAGTATATCTTTTCTAAAATAAGGAGCCCAAAACTGCACATAATACTCCAAGTGTGGTCTCACGGGTGCCTTATAGAGCCTCAACATCACATCCCTGCTCTTATATTCCATACCTTTAGAAATGAATGCCAATATTGCATTTGCCTTCTTCACCACCGACTCAGTCTGGAGGTTAACCTGCACAAGGACTCTCAAGTCCCTTTGCATCTCTGCGTTTTGAATTCTCTTCCTATCTAAATAATAGTCTGCCCTTTATTTCTTCGACCAGAGTGCATGACCATACACTTTCCAACATTGTATTTCATTTCTCACTTCTTTGCCCATTTCCCTAAACTAAGTCTCTCTGCAGGCTCTCTGTTTCCTCAACACTACCTGCTTCTCCACTTATCTTTGTATCATCAGCAAATCTGGCCACAAATCTATTAATCCCATAGTCCAAATCATTGACATACATCGTAAAAAGCAGCGGTCCCAACATCGGCCCCTGTGGAACTCTACTGGTAACTGGCAGCTAGCCAGGATTGGATCCCTTTATTCCCACTCTGTTTTCATCTGATCACCCATGCAAGTAACTTCCTCATAATTTCTTATCTTGCTGAGCAGCCTCGTGCGGCACCTTGTCCAAGGCCTGAAAATCCAAGTACACCACATCTGCTGCATCTCCTTTGTCTACTCTGCTTGTAATTTCCTCAAAAAATTGCAGTAGGTTTGTCAGGCAGGATTTTCCTTTCAGGAAACCATGCTAGCTTTGGCTTATCTTGTCATGTGCCTTCAGGTGGTCTGTAATCTCATCCCTAACAATTGATTCCAACAACTTCCCACCACAGACATCACGCTAACAGGTCTATAGTTTCCTTTCTGCTGCCTCCCACACTTAAATAGCAGAGTAACATTTGCAATTTTCCAGTCATCTGGTACAATGGCAGAAACTTATCGATTCTTGAAAGATCATTGTTAATGCCTCTGCAATCTCTCCAGCTACTTCCTTCAGAACCCAAGGGTGCATTTCATCAGGTTCAGGAGATTTATCCACCCTCAGACCATTAAGCTTCCAGAGCACCTTCTCAGTTGTAATTTTCAATGCACATACTTCACTTACCTGATACTCTTGAATGTCCAGTATACTGCAGATGCCTTCCACTGGGAAGCTTGATGCAAAATACATATTCAGTTCCTCTGCCATTGCTGTGTCTCTCATTACAATATCTCCAGCAATATACCATTTTCTATTGGTCCTGTATCTACCCTTGACTCTCTTTTACCCTTTATATACTTAATAAAGCTTTTAGTATCTTCTTTGATATTAGTCGTCAACTTCCTTTCATAATTCATCTTTTCCTTCCTAATAACCACCTTAGTTTACTTATGCAAGCTTTTAAAAGCTTTCCAACCCTCTATCTTCCCACTAGCTTTGGCTTCCTTGTATGCCCTCTCTTTTGCTTTTATCTTGGCTCTGACTTCACTTGTCAGCCACGGTAGTGTCCTTCTTCCATTTGAAAATTCTCCTTATTTGGAATATATCTGTCTTGCATTTCCCTCATTTTTCACAGAAACTCCAGCCATTGCTACTCTGCTGTCCTTCCTGCTAGTGTCCCTTTCCAGTCAACTTTGGCCAGTTCCCCTCTCGTGCCATTGTAATTTCCTTTATTCCACTGAAATACCGACACATTGAATTGTAGTTTCTCCTCAAATTTCAAAGTGAACTTGATTATATTGTGAACACTGTTCCCTAAGGGTTCCTTAACCTTAAGCTCGCTTATCACCTCTGGTTCATTGCACAACATCCAGTCCAGTACAGCTGACCCCCTAGTGGGCTCAACCACAAGCTGTTCTAAAAAGCCATCCCTTAGACATTCTACAAATTCTCTCTCTTGAGGTCCAGTATTGATTTGGTTTTCCCAATCCACTTTCATGTTAAAATCCCCAATGATTATCATGACATTGCTCTTCTGATATGCCTTTTCTATCTCCTGCTGTAATTTGTAATCCACATCCCGGCTGCTGTTTGGAGGCCTGTATACAACTGTCATTAGGGTCCTTTTACCCTTACCATTTCTTAACTCAACCCTTAAAGACTCTACACTTTCCAATCCTATGTCATCCCTTTCTAATGATGTAATATTATTTCTTAAACACAGGGCCACACTACCCCCTCTGCCAGCGAACCTATCTTTCCGATGCATCATATATCCTTGGACGTTCAGTTCCCAATGGCAGCCATCCTTTAGGCAAGTTTCAGAGATGGCCACAATGTCATACTTGCCAATCTGTAGCTGAATTTCAAGATCGTCCATTTTATTACTTGTGCTGCGTGCATTCAAATATAACACTTTCACTCCAGTATTTGTTGCTTTTTGTTTTAATTGCACCATGCTTCTATTGCCCTGTAACTCATCCCACTGGCTGTGATTATGCCTCATCTCTTGCTGGTCTTTTCTATCATCTCTGTTGCACACTGTCTTTAATTTATTTCTGTTTTCCCCTTCCTCAGCCATATCACTCTGGTTCCCATCCCTCTGCCAAATTAGTTTAAACCTTCCCTAACAGCTCTATTAAGCCTGCCTGGTAGGATATTGGACCCCTTTGGGTTCGGGTGTAACTCATCCTTTTTGTACTGGTCATACCTCCCCCAGAAGAGGCCCCAATGATCCAGGAATCTGAAGCCCTGCCCCCTACATCACGCATTAATATGCCTGATCATGATATTCTTGCACTCGTTAGCACATGGCACAGGTAGCAATCCTGAGATTATTGTCCTGGCGGTCCTGCTTTTCAGCTTCCTACCTAACTCCCTGAATTTTCTTTTCAAGATCTCATCCCCTTTTCTACCTACGTCATTGGTACCAACGTGTTCACCTTCTCCCTTCAGAGTACTCTGCTCCCAATCCGAGACATCCAGTACGCTGGCAACTGGGAGGCAATACACCATGAGGGTATCTGTATCAGGCTAACAGAACCTCCTGTCTGTTCCCCTCACTATGGAGTCCCCTATGACTACTGCATTCCTTATCTTCCTTTTTCCCTTCTGCACAATGGAACCAGGCTCAGTGCCAGAGACCCGATCGCCGTGGTCATCCTCTGTCAGGTCACTCCTCTCAACAGCATTCAAAACGAGATAACAGTTACTGAGGGGATGGCCACAGAGGTGCTCTCTACTGTCTGAGCTCTTCCCTTCCCTGACAGTCACCCACTTATCTAACTCCTGCAGCCTCAGGGTGACTAACTCCCTGTAGCTTCTATCTATCTCCTCCTCATTTTCCCTAATAAGCTGTAGTCATCAAGCCGCAGCTCTAGACCTCTTACGTGTTCTCTCAGGAGCTGCACCTTGGTGCTCCTGATGCAGATGTGGCCATCTGGGAGACTGGAAGATCCCCAGGATTCCCACATCTGACACCCAGAGCAAAGTACTAACCCTACAGACATGCTTCCTATTCCTCAAAAAATGCAAGGAAAAACAAAGTCCACTTACCCACTTACTTTGCCGAAGCCCGAATGAGCCAAAGCCCTGCCACTCTGACTCAGACCCCTCCGATAACTGCTCCTTTGATGACCGCTCCACTAGGCAGTGTCTCCCTCTTATGCCAGAATATCCCTTCCCTGCTGTCCAACACACGATAGAGTGGGAGGGATTAAAAGAGGAGGGATGGCATTACTTGTCAGGGAAAATGTCACCACAGTGTCCAGTCATGGCAGACTGGAGAGCTTGGCTAGTGAGGCTTTATGCATGGAAGGGAAGAATAATAAGGTATGATCATATTAATGGGTTAGATCATAGATTACAGTCCGTGTGATTTAGAGCAAAAAATTTTTAGAGAGATGGGAGACATGTCCTCCTTGCTGACAATCCACACTGGTGCAACTCAGGGGTATGTGCTTAGCCCACTGCTCTACTGTCTATATAGACGTGACTGTGTGGCTAGGCATAACTCAAATACCATCTATAAATTTTCTGACGATACACCCACTTGGTAGAATCTCAGGTGGTGACGAGAGGGCGTACAGGAGTAAGATATACCATCTAATGGAGTGGTGCCGCAACAACAACCTGGCACTCAGCATCAGTAAGACGAAAGAGCTGATTGTGGACTTCAGGAAGGGTAAGACGAAGGAACACATACCAATCCTCGTAGAGGGATCAGAAGTGGAGAGAGTGAGCAGCTTCAAGTTCCTGGGTGTCAAGATCCCTGAGGATCTAACCTGGTCCAAACATATTGATGTAGTTTTAAAGAAAACAAGACAGCGGCTATACTTTATTAGGAGTTTGAAGAGATTTGGCATGTCAACAATACACACAAAAACTTCTATATTTGTACCGTGGGGAGCATTCTGACAGGCTGCATCATTGTCTGGTATGGTGGGGCTACTGCACAGGACCGAAAGAAGCTGCAGAAGTTTGTAGATCTAGTGAGCTCCATCTTGGGTACTAGCCTACAAAGTACCAGGACATCATCGGGGCAGGTGTCTCAGAAAGGCAGCGTCCATTATTAAGGACCTCCAGCACCTAGAGCATACCCTTTTCTCACTGTTACGATCAGGTAGGAGATACAGAAGCCTGAAGGCACACACTCAGCGATTCAGGGACAGCTTCTTCCCCTCTGCCATCTGATTCCTAAATGGACATTGAATCTTTGGATACTACCTCACTTTTTTAAAATATACAGTATTTTTTTTTTACATGTTTTAAAAAAATCTGTTCAATATATGTAATTGATTTACTTTATTATTTTATTTATTGTTATTTTTATTTTTATTTTTTTCTCTACAAGATTATGTATTGCATTGAATTGCTACTCCTAAGTTAACAAACTTTACGTCACGTGCCGGTGATAATAAATCTGATTCTGACTATTGCAAGAAACATAAGTTTGTGATGATAGGTAATTTGAATTTTCCCTGTATTAACTTGGACTCCCATACAGTAAAAGGACTAGATGGGGAAGAGTTGGTCAAATGTGTTCAGGGAAGTTTCCTTGATCAGTAGTACATAGAAGCCCCAAAGTGAGAGCGTCCAGTACTTGATCTCCTATTAATGAGATAGGGTATGTGACAAGGTTCCCTTCATGCTTTTCGCATTTGTTCTTGCAGAATGTAATCTATTAAATCTGTGCTTTCATGGTTTATTTAACTTGCACTTGAAAATTTTGGCATAATGCACTAAGTAATTCAAGGCCACTTTGCACTAGTGTTTCAAATTAAGTTTTCAATTCTTTGTTGTAGATTTGAATGATATTTTCTTCATTGCATTAGGAACTAAATCACATCATTTAAAATAGATTTTAAATCCCTTCATCAATTGTATGAAGTAGCACTGCTTTAGTAATACAAATATTATCTGAATTTTAGAACTTTAAAAATAAAGGTGATACCACTTTCGTGAAAGTGAAATGGGTGTGCTTATACGCAAGAGAGAAATTAGATGTAGAATGGTTTGTCAAGTGCTTAAAAGGAAAAGTGGAGTGGCTGAAGTGCTTATAATATGAGATAAAAGGGAGAAGCATTAAAGAACATTTAAAAGTTACTGAAGGATATTAGAGTATTTTAGGATATCTGGATAAAGTAGGTTGAATCACAAATTACCAAAGCCGGTAAGCAAAGCAAAGTAAGAGCAGTTAGGAAAAAGAGAGGAAAAAAGAAACCCCAGATTCTCAAATGAAAGCATTGCTATCATTATAGTGTTCTAACTGAGGTTAGCACACTCAAACAAAATACAGCCTGTCTGAAATTAGCAATTGGCAGCACCCCATGGAGTAAAGAATGGGAGCTGTAGTTGGAGACCTGAAGTTATTAGTGATTAACAATGAGTCATAGAAAAGAATGGCACAGAAACAGGCTCTTTGGCCCATCTAGTCTGTGCCTTTAATTTGCCTACTCCCATCAACCTGCACTGGGACCATTGTCCTCCATACCCCTGCCATCCAAGCTTCTCTTAAACACTGAAATCGAGATACTCTAGCTTTAACAAGTACTTTTTTGGCATTTCTACTGTCTATATCATTTGTCTCTTAATTGATACCAAGTTTGAATAATAACTTCAGATTAACTGACTAGTTGGAATTTAGACCAATAGTTAAAGGCACTTCTCTATTTTACTGTATTGTTTGGAATATGGATGTTCCTTTTTCTGACACAGACCATCACTGTACAATTTTCAATACTATTGCTATATTTTTGTCTAATTTTAGCATTTTCAAGGTATTTACTTAATTTTATCTTTGCAGTTTTACAGCTGGTTTGTCAGCTTATAGTTGAGAGAAGAAGCACGCAGAGGAATATCCGAGATCTAAATTAAATTGTTAGCCCTTATTATTTGTTTGATATGTTAACTTTTCCATAACAACAAAAGGTACTTGAGCCAGAAGAGTAAGAATCAACATAAGTGCAAAACTCATCAAAGTAGCTGGTGAACGCAGCAGGCCAGGCAGCATCTCTAGGAAGAGGTACAGTCGACGTTTCGGGCCGAGACCCTTCGTCAGGACTAACTGAAGGAAGAGTTAGTAAGAGATTTGAAAGTGGGAGGGGGAGATCCAAAATGATAGGAGAAGACAGGAGGGGGAGGGATGGAGCCAAGGGATGGACAGGTGATTGGCAAAAGGGATATGAGAGGATCATGGGACAGGAGGCCCAGGGAGAAAGAAAAGGGGGAGAGGGGGAAAACCCAGAGGATGGGCAAGGGGAATAGTCAGAAGGACAGAGGGAGAAAAAGGAGAGTGAGAGAAAGAATGTGTGTATATAAATAATGGATGGTGTACGAGGGGAAGGTGGGGCATTAGCGGAAGTTTGAGAAGTCAATGTTCATGTCATCAGGTTGGAGGCTACCCAGACGGAATATAAGGTGTTGTTCCTCCAACTTGAGTGTGGCTTCATCTTTACAGTAGAGGAGGCTGTGGATAGACATGTCAGAATGAGAATGGGATGTGGAATTAAAATGTGTGGCCACTGGGAGATCCTGCTTTCTCTGGCGGACAGAGTGTAGGTGTTCAGCAAAACAATCTCCCAGTCTGCGTCGGGTCTCGCCAATATATAGGAGGCCACATCGGGAGCACCGGACGCAGTATATCACCCCAACCGACTCACAGGTGAAGTGTCGCCTCACCTGGAAGGACTGTCTGGGGCTCTGAATGCTGGTAAGGGAGGAAGTGTAAGGCCATGTGTAGCACTTGTTCCGCTTACAAGGATAAGTGCCAGGAGGGAGATCGGTGGGGGGAGGGATGGGGGGGGAACGAACGAATGGAGTCGCGTAGGGAGCGATCCTTGCGGAAAGCGGGGGGAGGGAGGGAAAGATGTGCTTAGTGGTGGGATCCCGTTGGAGTGGAGGAAGTTATGGAGAATAATATGTTGGACCCGGGGGCTGGTGGGGTGGTAGATGAGGACCAGGGGAACCCTATTCCTAGTGGGGTGGCGGGAGGATGGAGTGAGAGCAGATGTGTGTGAAATGGGGGAGATGCATTTGAGAGCAGAGTTGATGGTGGAGGAAGGGAAGCCCCTTTCTTGAAAAAAGGAGGACATCTCCCTCGTCCTGGAATGAAAAGCCTCATCCTGAGAGCAGATGCGGCGGAGACGGAGGAATTGCGAGAAGGGGTTGGCATTTTTGCAAGAGACAGGGTGAGAAGAGGAATAGTCCAGATAGCTGTGAGAGTCAGTAGGCTTATAGTAGACATCAGTAAAAGTGCAAAACTTACTGTTTAAGTACAAATCATATGCCTGTGAGTCTGGGGATCCAGGGCCAAAGGGCTCTGGAGGCAGCTTGTCCTGAGTCTGGAGGACTCTGTGGGTGGAAGGGAGTAAAGGGGATTATTTTGCTGTTTGTGTTGTTGTTATTAAACATCGTGGGCATGCTCTTGTGCAGGAATGTGTGGCAGGACTTGCAGTGTGCTCCCATTTATATTGTGTTGGTAATGCAAGTGATGCATTTCACTGCGTTTTGATGTACACGTGATTTAAAAACTGAATCTGTCTCTAAAACAAATCTCGTCTTTTAACACTGAACCGGACTGTTTGCACTTTGATTCTGGCTTCAAATTCTTGCCTCAATCAAAATCACCTGCAGTATTTCTGCCTTTTTGCCAAATCATGCAAGCCAGCCCTCCCTCAGTTAATCTGATGTAGCCCTTATTCATATATCTGTGCCTCCAACATTGAATTATCCATTATATTGGTTCACATCCTTCGTTCTACCCAGTGTAGATGAGATCACCTAACATAATGCTGCTACAGTGAGGTGTGAATTTCTGATTCTTTGTTTACCTATCACCCCTCTGCTTGCAGACCTGTCTTACCTTCAGGTTATGTAAGTTCTGTGTTTTTTAAAGCAGTCATTCCTTTTGTTTTAAATCTTCCCATAGGATCTCGAACTTCCTACATTTCAGTAAGTCTAGAGGAGATCTTCACTTCCCAACTTGGCCTTTGGACATCCTTAAGTTCTACAGGCCGAATGGCCTGTTTTCCGTGCTGTAGTGTTCTATGGTTCTAATCACTCTGTCATTGGCAGCTGCATGTTAGCTTCCAAGGTCCCAAGCCCCGGAATTCTTTCCAGAAGCACCTCTTCCTTTTTTCTACTTTCCTTAAGATAGTCCATAAAATTAACTCTATATACCATATTGTGATTATTTTGATTGGATAATATTTGTGTAAATGTCTTATGTTTTTGCTATATTCAGGTTATGTAAATAGAAATTGCTGGTAGTTGTACGTAAACAAATTTTGCTTTTATAAAGGATGAATGCTGTTAGAAAGGGGTTATTAAAAATAAAAATAATTGGATTATTCTCAGCTCTGTGTTCTTTATCTTCAAGGAGCTGATATTTGTAGACGCAATTGTCTCCTTAAAAACAATGCATTTCAAGTTATAACTCATTCTCAATTGGGGAAGATACCAAAAATATTTAAATGGAGCATGTAATTTTAATTTGGTTCAATTGAAATTATTTTCATGTGTGGCAAATTAATTGTGTATCAATTTCTTGGTTATGTTATATGTGATTGATTGCATGGTAATTTCTATCTATAGGCTGAGCTATTTATAAATTCCTGGAAGTCAAAAATGATATCTAGGCCACTATTCTTTGGATGAACCAGCTTCTTGGTATTGTGCTCAATGGGCAACTACTTGATCAGTCTGGTGACCCCTGCTAAACAACTAAATTATAGCGTAAACATTATCGCTCCATTTTGGTGGAGGCCATTGGCTCTGATGCTGCGAGGAAGACACAACTTGTGAAATGTAATCACGTCCATTCAGGGCAGAATCAAACTTGGTCTTGCCTATAACCTCTTTATGGATGGTTTGAAAGTTGCAAGGAAATCATGAAATTAATTTGGTTGGAAGACCAATATAATATTTCAGTTTCTGATTTTGTGGGGAGGAGTTTTGTGGGTGTGATTGATATTCTACACAATAAATATCTTTAAGGGAGTAGAGTGCCAGTTTGGAGTAGAAATGAAAATGACTGTATATTTTTGCCTCAGCCCAAAACGTCGACTGTACTTCTTCCTAAAGATGCTGCCTGGCCTGCTGCGTTCACCAGCAACTTTTATGTGTGTTGCTTGTATATTTTTGTAAAGCCTTGTTTGACTGGTTCCTGCTGCAGAAATATTGATTGAATTATTTTACTGCCTTCTGTCTTTTTAATTTCTTTATATTTATCTTATTCAGAAATGAAACTCTGCAGTGTTGTTGTTATATGCTTTTGTTATTGTTTTGATACAAAGTGCCCCTGATAAGCTGTATTTCTTAGGCTGAAGCTGCTTTAAAAAATAGCATCTTATTAAGATGTCTTAAAAGCTATTACCTTACAGCAAATTGAGGTTTATACTTTTTACTTTGTGTATCATTGACAGAATATCAAACTTATATTGTCTGCTTTCCATAGTATTTTGACTTTAAGCATTAGCTGTGCATTATGTAAAAATATAATAAAAGGTCCACAGTCAAAAATGTTAAAACACTTCAAATAACAGAAGCAAGATCATGATTCCAGAAGAATGGTGCTGAATGGAAAGGAGGAAATAGAATGTAGCTCCTGGCCATTGGGGTTTTCTACCACTAATGTATCGGGAACAAAATACAACCGTGCTTGTGATCTTCAGTAATAATGAATCTACGTCAGAGTGCAATTGACAATCTGCACTGATTTCTTAATAAAGATCATTTACAAAGATGAGTTATTTTGAATTTGCCTGCGTTTGATACTACCAGTTTATTTTTGTTTGCCCATTTATAAGATGTGAACTTTTTCGGCAATTCCATAATTTACTTTTCATCCCCTTTTGCCATTGAAATAAAAAGACAGTCAACATGTTACTAGGTCATATGAATTTAAGAAATGCAAACAATGAACTACTGGGCTCCACAAGTTGGTGATTATTTACCTCAGTACTAATTTATTTCACTAACCTTAATCCTTTGATTCATATAATGTAGGCATAAACAGCACATTACAGAACGTTATAGCACCATACAGGCCTTTCAGCCCACAATGTGCTGACCTTTTAACTTACTCTAAGGTCAATCTAACCCTTCCCTCCTAAAAATCTATCACCATCTAACTTGAATGTAAGCAATAACTGAGCTTCCAGAAATTTCTTGGTTAGAAAATTCAGTGGATTCACTAAATTCAATGGATTACCTTATGAGAAGTAATTTCAACTTTCAGTCCAAAATGACAAACTTTAAAAAAAAAAAAAATCTTGATCCCTGGATCTGGACACCCCTATGAGAGAGCACATTATTCATGCCACTTCTTCATTAAACACCATAAACGCTGTGTTTCAATGAGGCTTCTTCTTACTTTTCCAGGCTTAGAGAGTCTAAGCTCAAACAGTTTCATCTTTTCTGTAGGGACAAACCTCCAATCCATCTGATAAATCTTGGTTTCATTCTCGCTTTACAATTATATCCCTCCTCGGCTAGGGAGACCTCACCGATGCACAACATTCCTGAAGTGGTCATACCAAAGTTCTGTATAATTGGATAAGTCGTTATTCTTGAACTCGCAAACTCTTGCCATCATTTCTGGTTGAGATGGCGCTGAGCTGCAATCTCCAAGTTGTGGCTTGTTTTTAGGTTTGTAGGGATGGTTTTTGGGACAGAAGGGAGTGGAGGGCTAGGTCAAGGTTTAGGGATATGGGGAAGTTGGAGGTTAAGCCGGTTGGAAAGTCAGGCCTGATGAATCTGCTGGGAGCCTGGAAGCCAACTTGACCTGGGCCTGGAGATATACGTGTGTGTTTTGGTGTTCTGCGGAACATTGTGGGCATGCTGTTTTGGCGACAGACTCAAAGGGTGACACTTGTGGGCTGCACTCTGCACATCCTTGTGATATGTTAGTTGTTAATGTAAGCAGCATATTTCATTGTATGTTTCAATGTTCATGTGATAAATCTGAATCTGGGAAAAATGCCGACATACAGCTTACGATCTTATTTGCTTGCTTAGCTGCATGTTAACTTGTAATGATTTGTATGTGAGGACATACAGGGTCCCTGTGAATGCCAATGCATTTCAATCTCTTCCCCATTTAAAACTTACCTACTTTAATTTTTTGTGCCAACCAAACTCAATGCCCTCACATTTATATTCCTTATCTTGTACCTGTGACATCATCACCTATTTACTTGTGCATGGCAATTTTCTGCATCCTCCATCAGCCCACATTGGCACCGGGCTTTGTATCATCAGCAAACTTGAATACATTTGAAGTCCTCATCCACTTCGTTGTAGATTGTAAACAGCTGGGACTTTAATACTGATCCATACAGCACCTCACTTGGTGCAGCCTCCCAACTAGAAACCGAGCCTCGTGTTCAGGCTCAGTTTCCAGTGAGGAGGTTGTTCTGTCATTTATTAGCCAACCCTGAATCCACAGCAGTAAGCTACCTTCAATTCTGTGTGCTTTGATTTCGTTTAATAAACTCTTGTGTGCTATCATCTTGAAGGCTTTTTGTGAATCCAAATACGCTACCATATTTTTTTAAGCTTGCAGACAACACCACTGTCGTTGGCAGGACTGGAGGTGGTGATGGATCCACATGTAAGAGGGAGATTGAAAATCTGGTTGAGTGGTGCCACAACAACCTCTCACTCAATGTCAGCAAGACCAGGGAGCTGAATATTGACATCAGGGGGAGGAAACCAGAGGTCCATGAGCCAGTCCTCATCGAAGGATCAGAGGTGGAGAGGGTCAGCAACTTTAAATTCCTGGGTGTTATCATTTCAGAGGATCTACTCTGGGCCCAGTACATAACTGCAATTACAAAGGAAACATGACAGCGCCTCTACTTCCTTAGAAGTTTGCGAAAATTTGGCATAACATTTAAAACTTCGACAAACTTCTTTTGAAGTGTGGTGGAGCATCATGGCCTGCTATAGAAACACCAATGTCCTTGAATGGAAAATCTTACAAAAAGTAGCAGATATGGCCCAGCCCACAATGGGTAAAGCCCTCCCCACCATAGAGCACACCTACATGGAGCTTTGTCTCAGAAAAGCAGCATCCATCATAAGGGACCACCACCATCCAAGTCATGCTCTTTCTGCTACATTAGGAATAAGGTACAGGAGCCTGAGGACCCACAGCACAAGTTCAGGTACAGTTGTTACGCCTCAACCATCAGGCTGACGAACCAGAGGGGACAAATTCACTTTCTCCATCACTAAACTGTTCCAAAAACCTATGGACTCACTTTCAAGATCTCTTCACCTCAGATCCCTTCATTTATTATTATTATTTTTCTTTGTATTTGCTCAGTTTATTGTCTTTTGCACATTGCTTGTTTGTCCGTTTATTGGGCGTGGTCTTTGATTCTATTGTTTCTTGGATTTGCTGTGTATGCCCACAGGGAAACAAATCTCAGACTTGTACATGGTGACATATACAATATGTACTTTGATAATAAATTTACTTTGAACTTGAACTTTGATCCATTGTTTTGCCTTATTATTCTGCTGTTGACAACCTCCTAATTTGCCCAGCATAATTTTTCTTGACCCAATCTCATGAATACTTTCTAAGTGTCTAGTTACTGGTTTCATAATGATATTCCAATAATTTTCCCTACTGATATCAAATTAGTGTATGGTCCCTATTTTTTTTCTCCTCTTTTCATTTCCTGAATCATAGGCATTTGCTACATTTCAGCCTGTGGGAAGTCCTAGAACTTATGGAATTTTGAAAGGAAGCAACCAATGTATTCACCATCTATATAGGAGCCATGTATCTATTTTAAGTCTGTATTGTATTTTGTGGAGTTTATTATGGTAATTTGTTACGTGGGTTGGGTTCTGGAAGAAGCAAACGAGTATAGTTACATACTTATGTTTAGTTGTTTAGTCTAGTGGGGGGGTGAGTTACAAGGAATGGTATTTTTGTTGACAGTTAATTGTGTTTGGTTTTTTTAATTGGAACCCTTAATTATGCTAATACTGCTATTAGACCACTAATAAGTTTGTTATATTGCTAATTTTTGTTCATTTTCTAAAATTGCTTTGCTGGTTTGGTAACAAACGATCAAACATACCTTTTGTGATTTGGAAATTCGTTATTTAGAAGCATGTCATAAAGTGACAATTACCCTGGTTAGTCTCCAGCAGTGTTGGCTTTTTTGAAGGAACTGCTCCCATCTCTATAGCAAGCTTTCTGATGCAGAGCTACAGGTCCTGATATTTATTTGCCTTTATTTGTATTAATTATTGTAGTTTTTGCTGATACCAGTGTCTTTAACTCCTTGTTCTAAATGACTTCGCCTATATATCCTGGCGAAGGATACAAAATATGTATAGGTTAGACTGGGTATTGATAGTGATTCCTCTTATCTGAAGGGCATTAGTGGACCAAATGATTTTATGTGTGTGTGTGTGTAAGTATGTGTATACCTCTCTAACCTCCCCCCACCCCCAACGCCGGCTCTCTGGCTGTTGAAATTGTGCACAATAAAATGTAAATGCTCAAAATGCTCTGTTGGTAATGCAGCATGTTTGGAGAGAAACATAATACAAGTTAGATTAATGACTTTACCAGATGAAGCTGTCTGTCATTTGCATTAGAATGCTTTTGCAAACACTAATTTGATGTAAGGTTTTTTATGAATGTGTCAGCAATCTGCTTTCAGTTCCATTTTTTAATTTTTGGTGCTTTTTTATATGCTCTTGAGCATATCATTTATGCAAGTGGTACAGTGTTTTGTTTTTCTTGTGAAATATGAGGCTACTTTCCCCATTTTTAGATGGAAAAATAAATTATCCACAGGGTTCTGGTGTGTGGAGTATTGTTCTTGGCTTAACTAGCCATCAATTGTTGTTTGCTACTTGAGGGCTTGTGTGCAAATTGGCTGCAGTTTTTGTTTAACTTACAATATTAACCACCTCAAAGGTACATTTCTTGTGAAGTGTTTTGGGCATGTGAGTATTTAACACTGGGTGATGTAAATGTGAACTTGTTCTTAAATAAAAAAATGTCTATGTTTGTATGTTAGGCTCCATATGCTCTAGTTTGGAATTCACCCAACTGATGCAATTAATTTAGTAGCAAGTAACCCTGAAATCTTCCAGTGAATTTTCTTGCAACTTACCTATGTCTTTGAAGCATAACAGGATTGCCAGAATTGGTCGTGAGGCACATGTAAGTTTGCAAGGCTAGGAATTCTGACTTATTTCCTGCTTTTAGTCAGTTGTGTGAAAAGATCATTGACTTATCATGTTAACTAACTTACTCTCAATGAATACTTGATCAGTTCAGTATTTTCTTCATTTTTAATTTTTTATATTATCAGAATAGTCTATTTTTAATTTCTTGAATTAATAATCTTACGATTCTAAAATATCAAGTCACTGGTTCCTTCACGGCTCTGTGCTTCTGTAACCTGCATTCTCCTTGTAAGTCAGCAGATACATCGAAATGTTTATTATTGCAGTCATTCAAAAAATTGAAAGGCAAGTGAAAATGATAGAAAAGAATAAAACGTAAAAAGTAAACCATCTTTACATTTTTATTCCAAAGAACAATTGAATAAATTTGATTCACTGAATCTTTGACTAGGTTCCAAAGCATGTGAAGAGATGGTTAATAATAACAAAATATATATTGTAGCTTAGGCATTAGAAGGATGGACAATTGTAAAGTTTGGTTCAAACTGAAGACCATTTTAAAGGACAAACAAATTTACAAACATTTGATTTGGTCTAGAGTTTCACTGTATGATTATAATCTGGCAAGTCACAAAAAGCAAATGAGAATTTAGGGTTTCAAGGAGCAGTGACTTTAATTTCCAATTGGATGGAACCTCTGCACAGCCGCATGTTTATTATTAAGCCTATTGATCAGCTGAGCCCACACGCAATTGATTCGTTGGTAGATAGAAATTCCAATTACTGTATTGTCTAATCCCTGTTAAACATAATGATGCTTATCCAGATAATGAAGCTTATGCATTTAAGCTTATTTGCTCTGTAATTTCAGCCTTTTGTGGAGTAGAGGAACTGTAATTTGACCTAAAGATAGTATTTTCCTCCAGGTTCAAAATTATACAGCTAATTGTTATCCCAGAATCAGTAACTCCCATATTCTCTGTTCAAAGGGACTATATTTGGTGTATGTTAAAATGAGGTTTTCTAAAACATATTGCATCTCTGTTCCTGCTGAGGCTTTTTGTGCTTCCTCAGTTTCCACCTCTGTTAATTGCTGTTCCTGGGGGTGGGTGGGGGGGGGAGGTTGGTCAGACAAATAAATAGTCTGACATTGTTTTGTGGGTTGCCTACATCTTAATCTTAACCAAAGAGTGCACTGTGGAAATTATATTGTCAATTACAGTGGAGAAGTTATTCTCCATTGCATCTAGTGGCAGTCCTTTTCTGTGTCTCATTGCACAAAACGAGTTTACAAAATCAGTGAGTATAGCAGTGTTGTGGGTTTTATTCATTTACATAGAGATGCAGATTGGTGACGGTCCTTTTGGCCCAATGAGCCCACACTGCCTAATTATAACCAACCATGTGTGACAAGTTGACCTACTAACCCATTTGTTTCTGGAGTGTGGGAGCAGACCAGCACATCCAGAGGAGACCCATGTGGTCACTGGGAGAGCATACAAACTCTTGACAGACTGTGGCAGGAATTGAACCTAGGTCACTGGCACTGTAGAGCGTTGCGCTAACTGCCACGTTTCTCTGGCTGTGTGACTAGATTCGCAATCTAGAGACTGGGGCATTGAAGTTTGAAATTCAATCATTGTAATTTGCATGCAATTCAGAAAGTCTGTGAACAAACTGGTATGAAGAAATATACCCATGAAGCTGTCAGATAACTGGAGAAACGCAGCTGCTCTGTAAGGGGATGAAACCTCTAAGCCTAGTCTATTTTGACTTGAGATTTCAGTGGCCCAGACATTTGTGGTAGTAAGGATGGTGCCTGTCATTACTCTGTGCAGCTACTGGCACTGTGACTTTTCACACGAGTAAAGGTTAAGGTGAAAATACTGCAGAAATGATCAACACCAGTACATCTCCAGTGCCATTAAGTTGAAATCAGTTGCTTTAATGTTTAAGATCTTTTATGTACTTGTCCCACTTTAAAAATACTCTGAAAGTCTTTACATTTAATTACATAAATGGTGCATTATTATCTGGCAAATTATTTGACCGTGAAAAAATGTCTGATTTGTTATTTCAAAATAAAGATATTAAAAGTGGGCGCTGCAGTAGCATAATGATTAGCACAGTGCTGTTACAGCTCAGGGCATTCCAGAGTTTAATTTCGGCGCTATTCTGTAAGGAGTCTCTGTACATGCTCCCTGTGGAATGTGTAAGTTTTTGCTTGGTGCTTAGGTTTCCTCCCACAGTCCAAAGACATACAGGGTAGGTTAATTGGTCACTGTAAATTGTCTTTTGATTAGGTTAGGGTTAATTGGGGTTGTTGTGTTGCTGGGGTAATGTGGCTTGAAGGGCCGGTAGGGCTTACTCCATGCTGTATCACTAAATCAAATAAATAAAATAGTGCCAAGGATCCTCTTGACAAGAGAAAATATCAGAAAAGTGCAGGTTCTTGTCACAGCCCTTGTGATATATGAGCCACTGTCTTAGTTCTAAGTGGCAGGTGAACTGGTGTTAGATAACATTGTTTTTGAAGCTACCGTAAAAAAAAAAGGCAATATATTCTGGCATTCATTATAGCAGTGGTCCCCAACCCCTCTGGTCCGTGGCCCAGAGGTTGGGGACCACTGCATTATAGCATTTGCACGGTGCGAATGAGGTGACATCTCTAAAATGAACACAATGCTTTGGACGTGCCTTTGAATCAGCATCTTTTCAGTTTTGTGTTAATACCACCTGACTTAATTTGATTTGTTTTTTCCAGTTGTGTGATTTCTTGTAAGTTGTTTACATACACATCTAGTCTCTTTGAGTGTAGTAGCATTATCTCTCTGTTTAATTTTCTTTTGAAAATATTACAGTAAAGTGCATTATGGCTTCCAAATGTAGCAAGACCACTCTTAGTGATAGTAGCAGCAAGAGGCAAAGGAAAAGGAAGATTGGTTACGTCCACTATGTCACGTTCTCCAATCGGGACTATGGGCATATATGCGATCGGGTGTTGTCCGAATGGACCTTAAGCAGCGCACACTTTATATAGAGAATTGAGCCAATCCTGTTGTGGAATCAAAGAGGAAGACGAGATGTGTATGGAAACAACTTACAAGAAATCACACAACTGGAAAAAACAAATCAAATTAGCTTGTTCATTTCGACAAAGCTGTGCCGGACATGTCCTTACTTTAGAACTACCTAGGTTTATCCATAGCCCTCTATTTTCCTAAGTTCCATGTACCTATCCAGGAGCCTCTTGAAAGACCCTATTGTTTCCACCTCCAACACCGCCACCGGCATCCCATTCCACGCACTCACCACTCTCTGCGTTTTTAAAAAAAAAACTTACCCCTGACCTATCCTCTGTACCTATGTCCAAGCACCTTAAAACTATGCACACTCGTGCTCGCCATTTCGGCCCTGGGGAAAAAGCCTCTGACTATCTACATGATCAATGCCTCTCATTATCTTGTACTCCTCTATCAGGTCACCTCTCATCCTCCGTTGATCTACAAACATTTTTACAGACAAAATTTAGATGTTTCTTTATTCCTTTTGAAATAACTTATCAAAATAATGTACAGATGGCCAATCCACTAGAAATCTTGAGTTTCCTTAATCGTGATACTCCATCACTTTATCCTTGGTGAAAGATTACATCTTGTGTTTTTCTTACAAGATGGTTGGTCATCTTGGCAGGTTTGTTACTTGCACTTTTCTTTCCTTTCTTAGATAATATCAAACTTTATACTTTGTAAGCACAGTACTTGAATATTGAGTGTACATGTCAATTTGTAATTGACTACTGTAATTTTACATCAGTTTTTAATTAGGTCATGAAAATTTTACATTAAATTTCATTATTATTATGACTTTGAAGGAATTTAATTAATCATTGTCTGTTAGATGTTTTGTCCTATTGCACTGTTAAAACTGTTATTTAGAACCTCATCTTTTTTGTTCCAGTCCTGCTGAAGGGTCTCAGCCCAAAACGTCGATTGTACTCTTTTCCACAGATGCTGCCTGGGCTGCTGAGTTCCTCCAGCATTTTGTGTGTATTTTATAGTACCTTGGCCTGGTTTGCCAATTACTGTGCCAATCACAAACTCAAGAATTATCAGTTTATTGATTGCCAGCTACCAACGTCTCTGCAAGTCATTGATAATTGTATGAGGCCTTCATGGTCTGCTGTTTATCATTTGCTTTCTTTGACTCTACTTCCCAAAGAGGACAGAAACTAAGTAGTGCAAGTGTTTGCTTTCAAAGTCTATTATGTTTCTCTAAATCATCTCAGTGGAAAATCTTTGTGTCCAGGGAAAACAGAATTAGGCCCTTTGGCCCACCATGTCTGCAGTAACATGACGCCAAGCTAACTAACCCATTTGCCTACACGGTCTATATTCCTCTCTTCCTTATCTGTTCATGTATCAGTCCTAATGCTTCTTAAATATTGTTATTTATCTGTTTTTGACACCTCGCCTGGCAGCACATTCCAGGCACCTACCACTTTGTGAATATGTTTAAATGTTCCTCCGCTTACCTTAAACCTATGACGCCAGTATTTGACAGTTCCACCCTGGGAGAAGCACTCTCTGCCCTATCCATGCTTCTCATAATTTTAAATACTTCTATCAGGTTGTCCCTGATTCACCAACTGACACTCCAGAGAAAACAATCCAAATTTGTTCAGTCTTGTGGCTGATACTTTCATCCTTCCAGGCAACATCCCACACATTTTTGTGTAATGTGGTGACTACATTTGCACATTACTCCAAATGTGGCTTACTAATGTTTTATATTGAGAGCAAGAAGGGAAACTCGGAAGTGTCAGTATTACAGTTGAACAAAGGGAACTATGGTGCTATGAAGGAGGAGCTGGCCAAAGTTCAATGGAACAATGCCCTAGCAGGGATGACAGTGGAACAGCAATGGCAAGTGTTTCTGGGAATAATGTGGAAGGTGCAGGATCAGTTCATTTCAAAGAAGAAGAAAGATCCTAAGGGGAGGTCGTGGCTGACAAGGGAAGTAATAGACAATATAAAAATAAAAGAGAAGTATAACATAGCGAAGACGAGTGGGAAGCTGGAGGTTTGGGAAACTTTTAAAGAGCAACAGAAGGTAACTAAAAAGGCAATACGTGGATAAAAAATGAGGTACAAAGGTAAACTAGCCAAAAATATAAAGGAGGATAGTAAAAGCTTCTTTAGATATGTGAAAAGGAAAAAAGTAGTTAAGACCAAAATTGGGCCCTTGAAGACAGAAGCAGGTGAATTTATTATGGGGAACAAGGAAATGGCAGGGGAGTTGAACAGGTACTTTGGATCTGTCTTCACTAGGGAAGACACAAACAATCTCCCAGATGTAATTGTGGCCAAAGAACCTAGGGTAATGGATGAATTGAAGGAAATTTATATTAGGCAGGAAATAGTGTTGGATAGGCTGTTGGGTCTGAAGGCTGTTAAGTCCCCGGGACCTGATGGTCTGCATCCCAGGGTACTTAAGGAGGTGGCTTTAGAAATCGTGGATGCATTGGTAATCATTTTCCAATGTTCTATAGATTCAGGATCGGTTCCTGTGGATTGGAGGGTGGCTAATGTTGTCCCTCTCTTTAAGAAGGGAGGAAGAGAGAAAACAGGGAATTATAGACCGGTTAGCCTGACGTCGGTGGTGGGAAAGATGCTGGAGTCAATTATAAAAGATGAAATAACGGCACATCTGGATAGCAGTAACAGGATTGGTCCAAGTCAGCATGGATTTACGAAGGGGAAATCGTACTTGACTAATCTTCTGGAATTTTTTGAGGATGTAACTATGAAAATGGACAAGGGAGAGCCAATGGATGTAGTGTACCTGGACTTTCAGAAAGCCTTTGATAAAGTCCCACAAGGGAGATTAGTGGGCAAAATTAGGGCACATGGTATTGGAGGCAGAGTACTGACATGGATTGAAAATTGGCTGGCTGACAGAAAACAAAGAGCAGCGATTAACGGGTCCCTTTCGGAATGGTAGGCGGTGACCAGTGGGGTACCGCAGGGTTCAGTGCTGGGACCGCAGCTGTTTACAATATATATTAATGATTTAGATGAGGGAACTAAAAGTAACATTAGCAAATTTGCTGATGACACAAAGCTGGGTGGCAGTGTGAAATGTGAGGAGGATGTTATGAGAATACAGGGTGACTTGGACAGGCTGGGTGAGTGGGCAGATGCAGTTTAATGTGGATAAATGTGAGGTTATCCACTTTGGTGGTAAGAATGGGAAGGCAGATTATTATCTAAATGGAGTCAAGTTAGGAAAAGGGGAAGCACAATGACATCTAGGTGTTCTTATACATCAGTCATTGAAAGCAAGCATGCAAATACAGCAGGCAGTGAAGAAAGCTAATGGCATGCTGGCCTTCATAACAAGGGGAATTGAGTATAAGAGCAAAGAGGTCCTTCTGCAGCTGTACAGGGCCCTGGTGAGACCACACCTGGAGTACTGTGTGCAGTTTTGGTCTCCAAATTTGAGGAAGGACATTCTTGCTATTAAGGGAGTGCAGCATAGGTTCACGAGGTTAATTCCCGGGATGGCGGGACTGTCATATGTCGAAAGATTGGAGTGACTGGGCTTGTATACTCTGGAATTTAGAAGGCTGAGAGGGGATCTTATTGAAACATATAAGATTATTAAGGGATTGGACACGCTGGAGGCAGGAAGCTTGTTCCCACTGATGGGTGAGTCCAGAACCAGAGGCCACAGTTTAAGAATTAGGGGTAGGCCATTTAGAATGGAGTTGAGGAAAAACTTTTTCACCCAAAGAGTGGTGGATGTATGGAATGCTGTGCCCCAGAAGGCTGTGGACGCCAAGTCTCTGGATGCTTTCAAAAAAGAGATGGATGGAGCTCTTAAAGATAGTGGAATCAAAGGTTATGGGGATAAGGCAGGAACTGGATACTGATTGTGGATGATCAGCCATGATCACAGTGAATGGCGGTGCTGGCTCGAAGGGCCGAATGGCCCACTCCTGCACCTATTGTCTATACAGTTCCAACGTGACTTCCCGACTGAATGACTTGACCGATGAACACAAGCATGCCATAGGATGTCTACCACTTTATCCACTTGTGTTGCTACGTTTAGGGAGCAATGAAAGATCAATCTGTAGATCAAGGTTCCTGAGAGTGCTGTTACCTTTCTCTTGCGTTTGACCTCTCAAAATGCAACAACTTGTCTGGATTAAAACTAATTTGCCTTTTTGTCTCCTTTGTTTTGATTCTTGTTTAATTAGATGGTGAAATAGCCCAGATGCAGACTTAAGTTGTACTCCAATATTGTTTGGCTTCCTTAGGCTGAAATTACATTTTCACATTTTTGTGTAAACCTTCTTAATCCTTTGCATCATGAAATTTGTTTGATTCTATAAAATCAAGATCCTAAAGAGTCTGTTCTGTGTGCTAGGATCACTTTAATTTACCATCCCAGTCCCACTCTGACCTTGACATCAGTGTCATCGTGCACTGTTACCAAAAAACCCATTGCAAGCTTGAGGAAAAAATTTCATCTTCCGGAGACATATAATGAGCCTTAAAGACTCATTAAAATTCTCAATTTTAGTTAACTATCTTTCTTCCTGCCCTCATAAGAATAATTTCTGACCCCCATTGTTTTTTTTCTTTTGTTGTTTGTGTGTATCCTGATCATATCAACATATTACACAACAACCTGATCTCAGTTGCCACATGGTCTCACTTGAACAGAACAAGTTCCTTTCTTCTATACGCACTTGGTGGCTGCTCAGACTGCTTCGCTTCCCTTTCTCCAGTGTTACCTGCTTTGTTTTCCCCATAGTTTGTGCTTGTCCTGCTTAGCTTTTCCAGCATTTTCCATTTTATGTTGTCTCAATTTTTCTCATCCTACTTGTAAGTCTAGCCCTTCAATTTCACTTATGTGACTCTCCACATTGTCTCTATCAATTCCATCCTGATTACCTCATCTTATTCACTTGCGTCAAATCTCACCTGAGCTGCCCTTTCAAAAATAAAGCCCCTCTCTAATATATCTTTATAATAGTAGTTACCCATCCCAGAAACCATACTTGTAAATCTTTTATGGACCTTTGTATCTTTGTATGCATCTTATTTGGTGACCAAACATGAATACCATACTGCACTTAAGATTGATCCCTGTAGTATGCAGGTTCAACATAACCTTGTTGCATTTACACTCTATGCCACTATTGATGAAGCTCAGAATTGGGTATTCTCTATTAATCAATTTCTCATCTGTTCTGCTGCTTTCAGTGATTTGAACACTTGCACAAGTACCTTGGCTGACCAGTTTCCTTTAATTATTGTCTCTGCTTATTTTTCATACCAGAACGTATTATGTCCTGTGCTCCTCCATTAAGCTCATCTGCCATGCATCTGGCCATTCCACCAACCAGTTTATAACATATTCCAATTGATGACTGTCACCTTCAGTGATGTAAACTCATTTCAAAGGCTTAATTGACAGTCTTATTTTATTCCCTTTCTGATTTGGTCCCTGTCATTCATTTTACTGATTTGCATCAATAGGTGGAGAATTGTCAGGTGTTGCAGCAAGCTAAAGTTTAGACTGATTGATAGGTAAAGTTAGTTGAGCAATTTGCTTTTAAAAAGCAAACAGTGTTTTCCTATTTGCAGTTTAGCAACAAAGGAAATGTCTGAATGAAAAATATCGTAATTCTTTTGGGATGAACAATACCAAGGTAAAGGTGGACTTCTGAGAGAAGCTAAGAAACTTGTGTTTTATGGTCTTGTCATTGCATTTCCAAGAACATGAAGAATTGCAAGATCTATTGTTTCAGCTTTCCCTCAGGACATTTGTTGGAATGAACATGAACTGAATGAAAAAATTGAAAAGTTATCATGGAATTAAGTGAAACAGATGGGTCATTGAAATGTTCCAGCTCAAGTTTTGTAACCTATCACATAAGCAACAGTAGGACATGCTTCATCTAGCTGCTGACCACCAAGGAATTGTCATTTGCTTCATTCATCCATCACTCTCCTTCCCTCATCCTCCCAGGCTTGTTTCTGCCCTGTTTCCCCTTCATGTTCAATGCCTGTTTTCTACTGTCCTACTTCTCGTTTACATTTTCCTGCCTGATTATTTCTCTCAGTTTTCTGTCATTTCATTTCTATTTGTAATTAAGTTTTATCACTTCTCTGTACTGCCATCAGTTCATTGAGATTTTAAAATCCAAAATCAATTGCATTGCTGAGGTGTCTGATTAACTAAGTACCAAATTTGTGTCTGAATTGGCACCTTTGCAGACTGAGATTCTTTTCTGAGTGGCCTTGTATCGTATAAAACTTGGCTTTTGTCATAATGTACATAATATAGTATATCTAATGCTAGTTTCTGTTTCAGTGAAACTTAAATGGAAGCCATTATAAAATGTTTATTTTAATGTAACTGAAGAATGGTAAATTTAAGAAAAATAGCTGTAAATCAGTAAACACAAGGAATTCTGCAGATGCTGGAAATTCAAGCAACACACATCAAAGTTGCTGGTGAACGCAGCAGGCCAGGCAGCATCTCTAGGAAGAGGTACAGTCGACGTTTCAGACCGAGAGCCTTCGTCAGGACTAACTGAAGGAGGAACTAGTAAGAGATTTGAAAGTGGGAGGGGGAGAGGGAGATCCAAAATGATAGGAGAAGACAGGAGGGGGAGGGATGGAGCCAAGAGCTGGACAGGTGATTGGCAAAAGGGATATGAGAGGATCATGGGACAGGAGGCCCAGGGAGAAAGAAAAGGGGGAGGGGGGAAACCAGAGGATGGGCAAGGGGTATAGTGAGAGGGACAGAGGGAGAAAAAGGAGAGTGAGAGAAAGAATGCGTGTATATAAATAAATAACGGATGGGGTACGAGGAGGAGGTGGGGCATTAGCAGAAGTTAGAGGAGCCAATGTTCATGCCATCAGGTTGGAGGCTACCCAGACGGAATATAAGGTGTTGTTCCTCCAACCTGAGTGTGGCTTCATCTTTACAATAGAGGAGGCTGTGGATAGACCTATCAGAATGGGAATGGGATGTAGAATTAAAATGTGTGGCCACTCGGAGATCCTGCTTTCTCTGGCGGACGGAGCGTAGGTGTTCAGCGAAATGATCTCCCAGTCTGCATCAGGTCTTGCCAATATATAGAAGGCCACACCGGGAGCGCCGGATGCAGTATATCACCCCAGCCGACTCACAGGTGAAGTGTCGCCTCACCTGGAAGGACTGTCTGGGGCCCTGAATGGTGATAAGGGAGGAAGTGTAAGGACATGTGTAGCACTTGTTCTGCTTACAAGGATAAGTGCCAGGAGGGAGATCAGTGGGGAGGGATGGGGGGGACGAATGGACAAGGGAGTCGAGTAGGGAGCGATCCTTGCGGAAAGCAGAGAGGAGTGGAGGGAAAGATGTGCTTAGTAGTGGGATCCCGTTGGAGGTGGCGGAAGTTATGGAGAATAATATGTTGGACCCGGAGGCTAGTGGGGTGGTAGGTGAGGACCAGGGGAACCCTATTCCTAGTGGGGTGACAGGAGGATGGAGTGAGAGCAGATGTACGTGAAATGGGGGAGATGCGTTTGAGAGCAGAGTTGATGGTGGAGGAAGGGAAGCCCCTTTCTTTAAAAAAGGAGGACATCTCCCTCGTCCTGGAATGAAAAGCCTCATCCTAAGAGCAGATGCAGCGGAGACAGGGGAATTGCGAGAAGGGGATGGCATTTTTGCAAGAGACGGTGAGAAGAGGAATAATCGAGAAAGCGGTAAGAGTCAGTAGTCTTGTTGTAGACATCAGTAGATAAGCTGTCTCCAGAGATAGAGACAGAAAGATCTAGAAAGGGAGGGAGGGTCGGAAATGGACCAGGTAAACTTGAGGGCAGGGTGAAAGTTGGAGGCAAAGTTAATAAAGTCAACAAGTTCTGCATGCGTGCAGGAAGCAGCACCAATGCAGTCGTCGATGTAGCGAAGGAAAAGTGGGGGACAGATACCAGAATAGGTTTGGAACATAGATTGTTCCACAAATCCAACGAAAAGGCAGGCATAGCTAGGACCCATACAGGTGCCTATAGCTACACCTTTAGTTTGGAGGAAGTGGGAGGAGCCAAAGGAGAAATTATTAAGAGTAAGGACTAATTCCGCTAGACGGAGCAGAGTGGTGGTACCAACCTTATAGTTCCCACACCTCGCACTTCCCGTTTCTACCTCCTACCCAAGATCCACAAGCCTGCCTGTCCTGGCAGACCTATTGTCTCAGCTTGCTCCTGCCCCACCGAACTCGTTTCTGCATACCTCAACACGGTTTTATCCCCCATTGTTCAATCCCTTCCTACCTCTGTTCGTGACACTTCTCACACTCTTAAACTTTTCGATGATTTTAAGTTCTCTGGGCCCCACCGCTTTATTTTCACCATGGATGTCCAGTCGCTATATACTTCCAACCCCCATCAGGAAGGTCTCAAAGCTCTCCGCTACTTTTTGGATTCCAGACGTAATCAGTTCCCCTCTACCATCACTCTGCTCCGTCTAGCGGAATTAGTCCTTAGTCTTAATAATTTCTCCTTTGGCTCCTCCCACTTTCTCCAAACTAAAGGAGTAGCTATGGGCTGCCTTTTTGTTGGCTTTGTGGAACAATCTATGTTCCATGCCTATTCTGCTATCTGTCCCCCACTTTTCCTTCGCTACATCGACGACTGCATTGGCGCTGCTTCCTGCACGCATGCTGAGCTCATTGACTTCATTAGCTTTGCCTCCAACTTTCACCCTGCCCTCAAGTTTACATGGTCCATTTCCGACCCTCCCCCACTTTCTAGATCTTTCTGTCTCTATCTCTGGAGACAGCTTATCTACTGATGTCTACTATAAGCCTACTGACTCTCACAGCTGTCTGGATTATTTCTCTTCTCACCCTGTCTCTTGCAAAAATGCCATCCCCTTCTCGCAATTCCTCTGTCTCCGCCGCATCTGCTCTCAGGTTGAGGCTTTTCATTCCAGGACCAGGGAGATATCCTCCTCTTTTAAAGAAAGGGGCTTCCCTTCCTCCACCATCAACTCTGCTCTCAAACGCATCTCCCTCATTTCACGCACATCTGCTCTCACTCCATCCTCCCGTCACCCCACTAGGAATAGGGTTCCCCTGGTCCTCATCTACCACCCCACCAGCCTCCGGGTCCAACATATTATTCTCCATAACTTCCGCCACCTCCAATGGGATTCCACCACTAAGCACATCTTTCCCTCCCCGCCCCTCTGCTTTCCGCAGGGATTGCTCCCTACGCGACTCCCTTGTCCATTTGTCCCCCCCATCCCTTCCCACTGATCTCCCTCCCGGCACTTATCCATGTAAGCACAACAAGTGCTACAGATGCCCTTACACTTCTTCCCTCACCACCATTCAGGGCCCCAGATAGTCCTTCCAGGTGAGGCGACACTTCACCTGTGAGTCGGCTGGGGTGATATACTGCGTCCGGTGCTCCCGATGTGGCCTTCTATACATTGGTGAGACCCGACGCAGACTGGGAGATCGTTTTGCTGAACACCTACGCTCTGTCCACCAGAGAAAGCAGAATCTCCCAGTGGCCACACATTTTAATTCCACATCCCATTCCCATTCTGACATGCCTATCCACGGCCTCCTCTACTGTAAAGATGAAGCCACACTCAGGTTGGAGGAACAACACCTTATATTCTGTCTGGGTAAACTCCAACGTGATTGCATGAACATTGACTTCTCTAACTTGCGCTAATGCCCCTCGTACCCCATCCGTTATTTATTTATATACAGACATTCTTTTTCTCTCTCTCCTTTTTCTCCCTCTGTCCCTCTGACTATATCCCTTGCCCGTCCTCTGGGTTTTTTTTCCCCCCTCCCCGTTTTCCTTCTCCCTGGGCCTCCCATGATCCTCTCATATCCCTTTTGCCAATCCCTTTTGTCCAGCTGTTGGCTCCATCCCTCCCCCTCCTGTCTTCTCCTATCATTTTGGATCTCCCCTCCCCCTCCCCCTCCCCCTCCCCCTCCCCCTCCCACTTTCAAATCTCTTACAAGCTTTTCCTTCAGTTAGTCCTGACGAAGGGTCTCGGCCTGAAACGTCGACTGTACCTCTTCCTAGAGATGCTGCCTGGCCTGCTGCGTTCACCAGCAACTTTGATGTGTGCAGCTGTAAATCAGCATTGCTTTGGTGTTAAGTCTAGATGAAATGAAGCTACATTAATGTTTAATTTAAATAAATCTAAGCAGTTGACAATGGGCATTGCAGTGTCTATACTACACACATGTGTACTATTACATTAACTGCTGTTAAAACCTGTGCTCTGATAGTCACTCACTTCTGTGGTAATGAACATGCTGATACTCTGAGGCTTCACTAATGGCTAAAGATATTACTAAAAGTATTGCTTGTCCTCATAGTTTTGTCTCTGTTCAGCTATTCATTTAATCCCATTGCGGATAAATTGAATGCTAGGTTGCTTTTGTCTATAGTTTTTAAGTCTGAAGATTACAGTGATGCAAGGTGTTTCAATATGACACTGTATCACTTACCCATCTTAGCTGTCCCTTTTAGAATCTTTTGTTCTTCATCCCTCTTCTAGTGGAAAGAATATATTGCTGTGTTTTCCATATTTGATGGTTGATCTTGCAGATGTTGTGGTTTATTAAATTTGAAGTTGAAGTTTATACTTTAATGAAAATGAGCATTTATTTGTTATAATTTGTATATTGATGCTACATAATAGACCGTATGTACAAATTAATCAATTCTTTGAGTACATTTTATGTGTTCAAGATTGTGGCGTCTTTGCAAAATAATTCAACAAGTATATTTTGTTATGTAAATGAGAAACCGAACAGTGAGTGATGTCTGCATAGAGTTAGGAGTTAAGCTACATACCACTGATGTAAAACTAATGGTGATGACATGCTGGAAAAATCTGCAGCAAGTTTGTTGCCTTGACCGGGCTGATTTGATCATTTGAGTTTAAAAGTTGAGAATCTAGACTCACTAACAGTATGGTATAATAGTCTTTAAGGACCCTTCATTACATATAAGATCATCTTGTGTTAGTAGAATGTTATTTAGAATAATAGAGATACAGGTGTCCCCCAGTTTTCGAACGTTCGCTTTACGAAACCTCACTGTTACGAAAAAAAAAGCGCGATAAGAAATCAGCGTGCGAAAAAATTGGTGCGCGATAAAAGGCAGCGCGCGTCCCGAGCAGCCACTCTCCCCCAGATTCGGAGCGGCATTGGTTTAACATGAGCCTGTGAGCAGCCGTTAGCGAGATGAGTTCTATGGTATCGGAAAAGCCTAAAAGAGCTCGTAAGGGTGTTACACTTAGCGTAAAACTAGACATAATTAAGCGCTTCCATCGTGGTGAACGAAGTAAGGACAAAGTGAGTTTGGCTTGTGGAAGCTGACGAAGATGATGTTGAAGAGGTTTTGGCATCCCATGACCAAGAACTGATAGATGAAGTTAGATGATGCAATTGGAAGAAAAAAGGATAACAATCGAAACTGAATGCAGTAGCAAACTGAACGTGAACTGCGTGAGATTTTCGCTGCAATGATAAAGTATGACTTTAATTTTGAAAGAGTACGTAGGTTTAGAGGATATTTGCAGGATGGTTTGAGTGCTTACAAAGAACTGTATGATAGAAAAATGCGCGAGGCTCAGCAGTCAAGCAAGCCTTCCACATCATCCACAGCAGACGATGAACCTTGACATTCGACATCGAGGCGGGCAGTCAAAGGAGAAGATGAGCTGCCTGCTCTAATGGAAACAGGCGACGAGATGACACCCTAGTGTCCCACCACCCCAACACCCAGGCCGCAGACAGATACCGATTCACGGAGAATACAGCAGTAGCCGGGAGACAGACAGCACATTTTTAAGAAAAAAGCCGAAATAAACATGCTAATTAATTAGGTGCCACCCAACATGTAATTGTTGGCCCAGATCAGAGACGACGCAATCGGAAATCAGCACTGATCTGGGCCGCAATTACGTGCTGGGCGGCACCTAATTAATTAGCATGTTTATTTCGGCTTTTTTCTTAAAGATGTGCTGTGTGCCTCCCGGCTACTGCTGGACCCCTGCATGCTTCGCGGCAATATATCGGTTGGCGGCCTGGACGGTGGGGACCACTGCACTACCCCACCATAATCAGTGTGCTCGGTGCTGAACCAATTCTGGTAAGTGATACTATACTGTACATACATTATTTCTACTTTATATAGGCTGTGTATTTATCATATCACTCCTGCTTTTACTATATGTTACTGTTATTTTAGGTTTTATGTGTTTGGCATGATTTGGTAGGTTATTTTTGGATCTGCGAATGCTCACAAAATTTTCCCATATAAATAAATGGTAATTGCTTCTTCGCTTTACGACATTTTGGCTTACGAACCGCTTCATAGGAACGCTCTACCTTCGGATGGCAGGGGAAACCTGTAAGTATAAACTTCATTGCTATCAATTAAGAATTAGTTTTATTCTGTTACTCAATCATTAAGCAGTGAATATGACTTTCACTGTACCTTTTTGTCTTTTGGTAGGCTAAGTTAGAAGCTTCAGAGGGCACAATAGCTACATTATAAATAAAATGAAAAAGCATCAGGATGCTTGTGTAACTGTAGAGATTGCTTTTGAAAAATTTTGACTTCATAAATTGTATATTATGGAAATAAGTCAATTAACATTAATAAATTGAAGGAAACTAGAACAGAGTGGATTGAACATGGAAGGGAGCCAATGGATTGACAAACATTTCAGCATTTGCATATACATGCAGTCAGCTGGTTCCAAAAAAACAATGAAAAGACTTTATGTAAGTGTGTTATGACTTAAGTCGCTCAGACTCTGAAAGCAAGCATTCACTGTAATACTTAACCAATGTTATACTGCATTTTGAATAGGTCTTGTAAAGCCGCAGTGGCAGTTTTTAGATTCTCACATTAAGCACCTCAGTCACAACTCACCCTATGTCAATAATATGCCTTCTCTGAACTTGAAGCTCCCCATTACATCTGTTTGTTTTTTTTATATATGTCCCATCCAGTGCCTTCTGTCAGGGATTGCCAACTGGTGTTGAATTGAAGGACTTTGTTCAGGGTTTTCTCTGCAGCAGGGGTTCCCAGCTATTTCTTTTATGCCACAGACCCCTACCAGTAACCAAGGGGGTCTATTGAATGACAAACCCATTTCACAAAGAGCTCTTGTATTAGCAGATAAAAGAGCTTCAACCCCTCAGTATAAGCTGCATTTGAAGTTATGGGCCAAATAAGCTATTAAAATATATTTTAATTTACCACCAGAGATGATAAAATATTCTACATATAGTTAAAATAGGTGCAGGAGTAGGCCATTCAGTCCTTCGAGCCTAAGAAAATAGTAATGTCATGGGCAGAAAATACATATATCCTACAGGTCAGATTATGGTTTTCCAAGCTCATCAAATGAGTATGATTAGTGACCTTTCAATAGTCTTTTTGGCTTTACATTGATTTGCCTTCCTGTCCTAATCCAATTGATACTCATTACATAACATATTATATAAGTGTAAGCCATGGAATTACAATATATACAGCTCAATGCATCACATTTATTATTAGTGGAAGAATAAAGTCCTGGAATGAGTGACTTTTAATACAATACGTAATTTAGTATTGCTTTAGTTTTGAACTATAACCCAACAAATTCTTTGGAGAGGCTACCCAGTAATGTTTTTATCTTGACTGGTGTGTGCAGTACATTGTCATTTTTTGAGAACCTGCAGTTGTGTTATTACTGATAAACAATGTTGCTGTGGATTTTTACTATTAAACTCTTAAGATAAAAGCACACTATTTATAGTAAAGCTCCTATTGTTCAGGTCCTTTTTAAACTGTTTGCTTTTAAAATTAGTCACCATGAATTTGCACGTTGAGAGTTATGTAATGAATGCTTTGAGCTTTAACCATTTAGCAACATCTTGTGAGTAAGATATAATTTCAAATAAACTTTTTGGCAATAGAAGTGGGAGACTGCGTGGGAATATGCATGCTTGGTGTCTATCAGTGTGTTTTTACTGCTCCCTGGAGCATCATGTTACCTTGTGCACCAATTCATTAAGGACTTTCATGAAAACATTCAGTAGAATTCCTGAACTTGGCTCTTGGCAGGGTAATGATTTCCCCTCAAAATCATGCCAAATAATTTATTGGAATGTACTGTGTGGCACTTTGGAAATGCAAGCGTTAGATCTGAATGTTGGTGTTTATCGGGGAGTTTGCATAAGCTGGAAACTATTAGTTATTATGGACCTGCAGAGTAGCCTGCTGAGTTCATCACTCCAGGCAGATGAGTCACTTCCATTTCCAGGGAAGTGGATATGATTCATCGGAATGCTGTGTTGTTACTGGAAGATAGATCTAATTGTTCATGTAGGTAGTAGTGGAGTTGTGTGGTGATGTAATTACCATTGCAAATTGCTGGTCATCTCAGTTGTGAAATTGCTTGTTGGAATTTTGATAATTGTTATAGTCTCTGTTGAAATCAGGAAGTGATTTTGGATTTTGTGGATAATTACTCGTGTGAAAAGGTCATGTATAGTGATGCAGATCTTCATGTTTTCTTTGAGTTGATGGGTGGTGCCAATCATGTCGCTGCATCTCTGAATGTTGGGAATCCAAACTGTGTGATTTTTGGGGAGCTGCTGTCTGGCCACTGGGTAAGGATGTTGAGGATCTTGGCCATGCCATTTTTCATTTTAGAGAGTTCATAGAACACCCTTTTGAAGTGTGGCTGCCTATAGGAACTGGCCTCCATCTTGCGTTTTCTGTATATGTTTTCTTTGATCCTGGCCATTGATCCCCACAAAATATCCAATTTCACTGGAGGCTGGTCTAAAACAAGACTGCAGATTGCCATATTATATAGACTGGATGAAGGTTCTTGGCCCGAAATATCAATTGTTTTTTTTCTTTCAATAGATGCTGCCTGACTTGCTGAGTTCCTCCAATATTTTGTATATTTTATGTCAACTTTTCTCGCCACAGTGCTGCATCTTACTTTCAACAAGGAACATGGCTAATTTGAAGGAAATCACTTCCACTCTGAAACCAAAACCACTCTAATCTTGGGCATCGAGCAGTACATAAATCATGTTTGCTTTTGTGCATACTTAGAAGCCATACTAAGCAAGT
This sequence comes from Mobula birostris, assembly GCF_030028105.1. Lineage (NCBI taxonomy): Eukaryota > Metazoa > Chordata > Chondrichthyes > Myliobatiformes > Myliobatidae > Mobula > Mobula birostris. Next base: position 25,094,171 of record NC_092384.1, on the reverse strand, counting down.
TATCATTGACCTGTTTAGTGCAGCATACAAGAATGGGCCGTTCCCATAAAATCTGGAAAGGAACTGTCCTTTGCCACCCTGCCCCATTGTGTACCACCAATAAAGACAGTGACCATTTACCCTGGGTGTCACCTGTCACTGAAAACAGCTGTCACCTGCCTTCACCTACAGTACTCGTGCTCTGCTTCTGAGGGAGGAAAAAGTATTCTGAGGTCAAGTACTTAAAACTGGCACACATCTCATGGTCAGCTTGAAACGGTGATCCATGTCGCCTTGTGAGCTACCAACAGAAGGCATTTCAAAGCACTGTAAACGCTACTGTGGCCAGTATTGTTCCTGCAAAAGGACATGGGGAACTCTAACAATAAGTCGTGTATGTAGGTGAGAAGGGTGGCAGTGGGCCAACTAGGAAATTTCTTCCAGGGTATGACTGATAGCTATAAAGATTTGGTTTCTCAAGTCATTTTCGAAGTTTCCAATTTCTTTTTGTCTTTATGACCAGCTCTTGACCGGTAGAGTTCTTTTGCTTCAGGAGTAAAACTAAACACTGTGTGGCAACTTGTTATAATGCCAATGCTGGGTCACTTCTCTTGAGCAGAAGTATAATAATTATTTTGAAAGCTGCTACAATTTAATCATAGGTTATGACTGCTACAGTTTGAGACAAATGGAATGGGCAAGATTTGTGACTGCTTTTGCTATATTCTCAAGTTCAAGTTTAATTGTCATTCAGCTATTCATGAATATAGATAAATGAATGTTCCTCTGGACCAAGGTGTAAAACATATGACAGATAACACAAATAGTACATGCTTATGATTTCAGAAAAACATAGTCATAAAGGAAAAATAGACGTAGTCCGTGAGTGGCATGACTAAATTTATGGGATATTGTCCTGATCCACCTTGTTCTGGCATTGCGCCAGCACTGGAGGGCAGCAGCGCATTGATGGGATGGTGCTTCATGATGCAGTACTTGATGTTCTTCGTATCCAACAGTGGCTTGTGATCGTAATAAAGACAGACAGCCAGCCAGCAAACAAATACATCTTTGGTTGGACCTGGAGTGGCCATTGTTTTTGAGTGTCTCTCCACCTTACCACTATTAACATTCTGAGGAATAGTCTTTAAATGTATTGATTAAAAGGAATAAATCAATTATAACAATTTATATTTTAGTTTTCTATTGACTGTAAGTTTTTATCAGTCTGATTTTATCAACTGATCCGTTTCCTATTTTTCCCAGAGTTGTTGTTAACAGTTCTTTGTTTGATTTTCTGTGAAATGAATGCATTTCTGGCGTCCACTTCTGTAAAGTTGCTTACGTTACGATAATTTTGTTTGCAGACGTCCCACAGGTATGTTGAATACCCATCCAATAATATTTAGACAATGTAATATTTAGACAGTTAATATGTGTGAATGTACAACTGGAAGGCCCAGGATTTTTTTTTACTGTTTTCTTTTGGACAAATTGGGAACCTAATGCTGCTCTAATCTTTTGGATCCACTGCTAACAGAGTACAAGTTTCCCCCGCCATCCGAAGGTAGAGCGTTCCTATGAAACGGTTCGTAAGCCAAAATGTCGTAAAGCGAAGAAGCAATTACCATTTATTTATATGGGAAAATTTTGTGAGCGCTCGCAGACCCAAAAATAACCTACCAAATCATGCTAAATAACACATAAAACCTAAAATAACAGTAACATATAGTAAAAGCAGGAATGATATGATAAATACACAGCCTATATAAAGTAGAAATACTTTTCCACAATCATTGCCGGCACTGTTCTCTGAAGCGAAAATCTCACACAAGTGCTCTCAGCAGAAAATCTCACGCAAGCGCCGTTGGCAAAAACACTCTCTCCAGTAACCTTTAAGCAATGAAGCTGCCAAATCATACCAAATAACACGTAAAAATACACAGCCTATATAAAGTAGAAATAACGTATGTACAGTGTAGTATCACTTACCGGAATTGGGACAGCGCAGAGCACACTGATGGTGGTGTGTTAGACTGAGTCGTCGCAGCTTGGGATGGTGCAGTGGCCCCCACCCTCCAGGCCACTGACCGATACATTGCCGTGAAGCATGCAGGGGTCCAGCGGTAGCCGGAAGGCATACGGCACATCTTTAAGAAAAAAACTGAAATAAACATGCTAATTAATTACGTGCCGCGCAACACGTGATTGTCGGCCCAGATCAGTGCATCGCCTCTGATCTGGGCCGACATTTACGTGTCGGGCAGCACCTAATTAATTAGCGTTGTTTATTTTGGCTTTTTTCTTAAAGATGTGCTGTGTGCCTCCCGGCTGCCGTTGCATTCTCTGTGAATTGGTATCAATCCGTGGCCTGGGGATTGGGGTGGTGGGACACTGGGGTGTCATCTCGTCGTCTGTTTCCATTAGAGCAGGCGGCTCATCTTCTCCTATGACTGGCCGCCTCGATATCGAAGGTCGAGATTTGTCGTCTGCTGTGGCTGATGTGGAAGGCTTGCTTGACTGCTGAGCCTCACGCATTTTTCTATCATACAGTTCTTTGTAAGCACTCAAACCATCCTGCAAATATCCCCTAAACCTACGTACCCTTTCAAAATTAAAGTCGTACTTTATCATTGCAGCGAAAATCTCACGCAGTTGCTTCATGTTCATTTCGCTACTGCATTCGGTTTCGATTGTTATCCTTTCCTCTTCCAATTGCATCAGCTCTTCATCTATCAGTTCTTTATCTATCAGTTCTTGGTCATGGGATGCCAAAACCTCTTCAACATCATCTTCGTCAGCTTCCACAAGCCAAACTCACATTGTCCTTACTTTGTTCACCACGATCAAAACGTTTAATTATGTCTAGTTTTACGCTAAGTGTAACACCCTTACGAACTCTTTCAGGCTTGTCCAATACCTCAGAACTCATCTTGCAAACGGCTGCTCACAGGCACGTGTTAAAGCAATGCCGTTCCAAATCCGGGAGAGAGCGGCTGCTCAGAGCGCGTGCTGATTTTTTTCGTAACAGTGAAAACACCTTCTGTTAGCGAAAACAGGGTACTAATGTAGGTCTTTCGTGACAGTGAGGTTTCGTAAAGCGAACGTTCGAAAAGCGGGGGACACCTGTACTGCTATTTATATTAAGTTTGTTACTCTCTTCATGTAGGTTAGTGCTTTGTGCATTTTGAAGCTCTTATTTGTATTTTCAGGATGCTACAAGGCCTGAATCTAATATGTAGACTGTTACTTTTGTTGATGACTGAGTTTCTTATGTAATTACTATTGTAATCTCATAAATTTGGATAATTTTGCTGATTTGCTTTTACTGTTTTATAAAGACCCTGCCAAAATTAAGTCACCTGTTTCTTCCCAGGAAAACTGAGCTGATCATACTTCAATAACACATCATGCTCGATATTGATTTGGTGCAATGACTGCTTTCAAAGGATGATCATTGTTGGAATTTTAAGCTTTGTAATTCAAGGATGATATTTATAATTGGTCTACCTAATAATATTTATCCTTTAATAAGGAATATTTATGGCCAAGTGTCTACAACAGTTAATCACCTTGTCAATAGTGTTGATTAATGTTTGTCAAAGTTGGCTGCTGCAGGCAATCTTCAAGAGATTGTTCCTATGACAACTTGCATTCAATAATAACTTTAGTAATTCTCATGGAGGCCTCTTAATGGAGATGTGGAGGGAAGAAGTACAGATGCTGAGCCAAAGGAGAGATTAGGAATGGTGATCGTAGCTTGATCAACAAAGACTTTAAAATGCTTAGTTTCTCTCATTCTAATAATCTCCTATCATTCTTTGGTGATCCTTCATGTTGCATGCTTTACTATTAATTAAGTTCACCTTTTCACAGATTACTTTCTCCCATTTTGTTTTATCATTGTCAAAACCATTTGTTGATTTCTATCATAACCTCTTTTTTGGAAAATAAATCAATTTCAAGCTTTCCTTCAGCTTCTGGTGTTTGTTCTTGAATATCATCCAGTGACTTATTGTTGTCTACTTTATCTGATCTAAAATTGTTTTCCTCTAAGAAAACCATTGTGCTGTTAGCAAAAGTGTAACTCACCTATTCAAAGTTTAATTCAAATTCAGTACCTCAATGTTTTGATATTTGGTGTCTTTTTACATAAGATTCAGAATTCTATTTGCCGTTTAATTATGTTTTTCCACCCATAGCTGTGGATTTTTTCCTTTCATTATTACCTAAGGTGATGGTTTTCTGTCTGCATTACCACTACATATTTCATAATATGGACTTTCATAGTTTATTCAGAAACGCAGAAAAGAATTGATCAAACCGAGGAATTGATAATACTGCAAACAACAGGAATTCTGCAGATGCTGGAAATTCAAGCAACACACATCAAAGTTGCTGGTGAGCGCAGCAGGCCAGGCAGCATCTCTAGGAAGAGGTACAGTCGACGTTTCAGGCCGAGACCCTTCGTCAGGACTAACTGAAGGAAGAGTTAGTAAGAGATTTGAGAGGGGGAGGGGGAGATCCAAAATGATGGGAGAACCATTTTGGATCTCCCCCTCCCCCTCCCACTTTCAAATCTCTTACTAGCTCTTCCTTCAGTTAGTCCTGACGAAGGGTCTCGGCCTGAACCTCCGACTGTACCTCTTCCTAGAGATGCTGCCTGGCCTGCTGCGTTCACCAGCAACTTCGATGTGTGTTAATTGATAATACTTCCAGCCAGACCTAAGTGATCACAGTAATAAAATTCAAAGTATGTTGTCCATTTTATGAACAAAGGGAATGAATGCTTCAGATGAGGATCCAAAATGGGAGCTTGGACATGTGTACCAGGACCTTTAATTGCCTTTGAAGGGTAAAGATTTTTTTTTGTCCTTTTGTCCAAATTAGCTTTGCTTTGCAGACTGGCTTTGTCTCTCATCAACTTGCTGATCCCTTACCACAAAGCTATTTAGCTTGATGTATGTGTCTCGCATTTGAGCTGAATAGAGTGTTATAAGAAGCTTTGGATTATTTATTAATGTATTGGTGTAATGTTAATAACTGCACTTCTAAAGGAAGAGTGAAGGATTGTTATCCAACTGCAGAGTCGGCAACCCAACCAATTGTTCGCAGAATTGGTATTTTATAATAAGCTGTCAAAAGCAATTTCACTGCGTGTATTCTGTGGCCACTTTATTAGGTACATCTGTACACCTACTCATTAATGCAAGTATCTAATCAGTCAATCATGTGGTAGCAACTCAATGCACAAGATAATGCAGATATTCATGAGGTTCAGTAATTCAAACCAAACATCAGAATGGGGGAAGAAATGTGATCAAAATGACCTGTACCATGGAATGATTCTTAGAGCCAGACGGGGTGGTTTGACTATCTCAGAAACTACTGAATGGAATTTTCATGTGAAACTGTCTCTAGAATTTACAGAGAATGGTGCAAAAAAAAAATACAAAATCATCCTTTAAGTGACAGTTCTGTGGGCCAAAACACATTGTTAATGAAAGAGGTCAGAGGAGAGTGGTCAGACTGGTTAGCTGACAGAAAGGCAACAGTAACTCAAGTAACTCAGTGTTACAACAGTGGTGTGTTTAAGAGCAGCTCTGAACTCACAACAGATCAAACCTTGAAGTGGATGGGCTACAGCAGCAGACCACGAACCTACCCTCAGTGGCTACTTTATCAGATAGTGGTCACTGAGTGTATACTAGAAAATGGTTAATCCACCCTGATGTTTTTTTCCCCCCTAAAATATATTTCTCTCATCAAATTTCTTGCCTACTTTTGATTTTTTTTTAAAACCTGGAGATGCACCTTAGATGCTTGCCTAACCACAATATCAAGGCTGCTTTAGAAGTGTATGTCATAACAGCAAATCCCATTTAGCCTGCAATATTACTGGAAATAATAGATCATCCATCATTGTTCGCTTATTGGGTAAGAAAGAGCTCAGGCCAGTGTACCGCTACTAATTTAATCTGTCCGATCAGAAGTTCTAATGCTTCTAGTTTTACAGGAAACGTGGGTGCCATGGTAGTGTAGCAGTTAGCGCAACATTATTGTAGCTCGGGGTGTTGGAATTCGGAGTTCAATCCTGTCATCCTCTAAGGAGTCTCTGTACGTTCTCCCCGTAGAATGCATGGCTTTTCTCCGGGCCCTCCGGTTTCCTCACAATAGTCTAGGTTAATTGGTCATTGTAAATTGTCCCTTAAATCGGGATGTCGGGGGTTGCTGGGCAGTGTGGCTTGAAGGGCCTATTCTGCACTGTATCGCTACAAAATAAATAAAATTAGTAATTACTGACTGATTAGTGCAGTTGTACAAATTATAGCAATTGGTTTTTAACTCTCTCACTAGTTCTTGCAGATGATTTGTTTGTAATGCATCCTAATTTATTTCAAATACCTCTGCATTTTACTAAGTTGAGCAATTGGCATGGTATGTAGATGTAGCTCAAGATGATCCTTCAAACAAAGTGATTGTTTCATTCAATATATTTGAGTACAAGTTAACTATGTAGCAGAAGTTGGTTATGCTTTTCACCCAGAAATAGATAATGATATTGTGATATAACTGATATATATCTGGGGCTTGATGCAATTTCTTGAATTTTACAGAAAGAATCCATTTTCAGATTCCAAATGATCTGTGAAGAGGAGAAAATGAGAGGAGGGATGGGTTCGTGCTCCACTATCGTGACACAACACCCAGTTTTATTTCTGGGAACTACTTTTAATTTGATCTAGAAATAGCTTTTTTCTTATGTGCTCATCTGTGATGGAGAAGGTCATGGAAGCTAGGGAATGCAGGGAAGAGAACAGTGATGTCTTGGAACATATCCACATTACCAAAGAGAAAGTGCTGACTGTTTTAAAGCACATAAAATAGGATAAATCACTGGGGCCTAGCCAAGTGTATCATGTATCATAGGAAAATGTGGGAAGCTGGAGAAGAAATGAAGAGCATTTGATGGCTCTGAGCCTGTATTCACTAGAAATCAGAAGATTGAGGGTGACCTCATTGAAACCTGTCCAATAGTGAAAACCCAATAGAGTGGATATGGAGAGGATGTTTCCTATGGTGGAAGACCAGAGGACACATCCTCAGAATAGAGTGGTGTCCTCTTAGAACAGAGATGAGAGGAACATCTTTAGCCAGAGAGTGGTGAATCTGTAGAATTCTTTGCCACAGGCAGCTGTGGAGGCCATGTCTTTATGTATATTTATGGCAGAGGTTGATAGATTCGATTGGTCAGGACACGAAGCGATTTGGGGAGAAGGTAGGAAAATGGGGCTGAGAGGAAAATTGGATCAGCCATGATGAAATGGCGGAGCAGACTCAATGGGCCAAATGGCCTAATTCTGCTCCTATATTTAATGGTCTTATGGGTTTTTGTATGGGAATTTGTCTCATGATTTAGTTGAGTTTCTTGGAGGTACTAAAGAGGATTAATGAAGGTAGGATGAAAGGTATGCATGGAGAGAAGGCAGTAGAATGGGTGGAGAGGGATAGATCATACAATCAGCCACGGTGAAATAGTGGAGCAGACTCTGGGCTGAATGACCTAATTCTCCTGTGTCTTGTGGTCTTATGATCTTGAATGGATTTTAGCAAGGCTTTTAACAAGGTCCTGGGTGATAGGCTGATCAGTAAAGTTAGATAACGTAGGATCCAGTGTGAGCTAACCAATTGGTACCAAGTTGACTTGGTAGGAGTCAGAGGATAGTATGACTTCTTGTTTTCCAGATTTGTGTGCTGCTGGGTGTTCTGTTGTGTGTCATATGTATTAATGATTTGAATGAGAATGTAATTGGCATTATTAATTAGTTTGCTGATGACACCAAAATTGGAGTATGGTGAAGATGATTACTGTGTCTAAGATTACAAACAGGATCTAGATTGACTGGGAAAGTGAGCCAAGGAACAGTGGACAGTTGGAACTGTTTACCCATAACACTTTGGGTAAAGAACATTAGGGTGAAAACATTTTTCAAAAATTCATTCAGTTTTATTTATTTTTACATAATGGCATTGCAAAGAATAATCAAACAATTGCCTTGATTAATTCCTATTTTTGCCACTTAAAATGTCCCAGACACCCCAGACCACTTGAATATACTTTTAATCGCATGCAGAATGGTATTGACTAGGAACCATATTTCTCGTCCATCGCCTTTTCTCGCCTATCGCCTTGATCCAAGTTTATGCAAGGTGTTAGACAGCACTTATTTGCTCCATGCCATTGTATGTGTAATTCTAATTATTTTTATATCACTGAGTCATTTCTCAATGATGCCTTGTTTGTCTTTGTTCCCTGTTCTGTTTCTAGCTTCTAATCCATCTCTCAATCTTTTTCTTTGAGGTTTTGACTTGGCACAGTTTCATTTTTCATTTCCTATTACTGTTTATTTTTAATGATTATTTCATTGTTGGCTTGAGTGTTTTATCACAATGTATTAACATTGTTGCAAATCTGGCATTATTCAGCAATCAAAGTAGATATTGACTGTTGTCATTGCATCTCATTAGAGCAGTTAAATGGCAAAATTGCACAACAAAATCTCAGCTGCATAATACTGGCCGCTGCTTTAGTAACAAGTCTTTAATGAAAAATTCCAAGAACTGGCTGTAAGTTGGTAAAGAGTTACATAAAAACGAATTATTCTTAGACTGGTACTGCAAAGTTTATTTTGGAGGTGAATTATGACCTTCTGTTGAATTCATTATCAACATGATAGTGGGTTGGGCTGCAGTCAATCAGAGTAGATCTGATTTAGATGACCTGATACAGCTTAAGAATTTGTTCAAGCTTTTCCATTAAAATTATTGCTGCATCTGTTTTGAGTGCTTCAGATGGTTTGTAATATAGTGCCAATGATTCTTGACTATCATACCCCAGTATTCATCTGGCTGTAGAATTAATTACTGCTGTGCAACTTAAATTCATTTTTCCCCAATATTAGCCTCATTAATATTGCAGTCCGCTTATCTGATTGAAAATGAATGTGGATTGTTATGCAGGTTTTTTTGAATGGACTTGTATATTTTTAAGATATTCATTCCAAATTTGATAAAGCTACCATTTATGGGGATAAGGACAGAATTTACTATCAAAATCTGACCATGTTTATTTTTAACATTACCCTTTTTACGAAATAAGTCCGTGTAATGCTTTCAACAATACTTAAAAATGCTTCTATTTCAAAGTTTGCAGGAACTTCTAATGGTTATCTTCTCCTTTTGAAAATACAAGAGATTTATTGCACAATATTTTCTGGGCCATTATGGTACAGCTTAATTAGGCATTAGTTTGACTTTCCTGCAACTAACTTCTATGGCTACCCATAGTGTAGGGCAATCTCTTCACAACTGCAAAAAGAAAACCAGGAATCTCAGTGGAGATGGCACGATGTCCTGATATCTGTAATGGGCCGCTGCTTCCGTGGATGCTGGGCCTTTTACTGTTGCCTAAATAAACTGCCTTTGATTGTTTGATACGATTGCATGGGATTAACATTTGGAAATGGACACAATCAGCAGGTCAGTCAGTGGTTGGATCAAGCTTGCCTTCGAGCCTTTAATAAATCACAAGGGACAAAACGCTGCTAATAGAGATTGAGGCAGATAATGCATTGGAGATGGCAGAGGGAAACGGGAAGGATAATACAACTCAAAATATATGAAGCGACCAGGGGCGAGAGAATGGGAGGAGTAAATTCGTACTAATGGCTTAATGGTAGACTAAAGCCACCATTGGGTCAGATTCATTAGTTGCTGACATGGATGTGCAGACAGACTTGCTTTGTACAAATGTGAACAGCAGCATGACAATAAGCTGCTGTGTCATTGAGATGGAGGATGGGAACAGAGCACAAAACCGATATGATCTCTGCTTGATATGTTTTCAGTATTTTCCTAATTAGTGCAAAATATTTTAATTTCTTGAAGACTGCATACTGCTCTTTGCTTTCACCTTTGCCACCAATAAAAATGGACTGAACCAAATACTTTTATTTAAATATATGTATTCAGCTTGCATGTATTTTAGCTTGAAGCAGACAATGAAATGAGATGTTTTCTTTAGTCCTTGAGACATCTTTCTGAAAAAGTCTTTTGTTTGTTCCTTAATCGATTCTGTTTTAAACATACCCATTTGCAGCTCTCTGGCTTTGTGCAAACCTTTATGTACCAGGAATCACTGCAATCAATAGCCTGTAACTTCCCTTTCGGAGCTGAGCTTTGAAACCGCCTGTAAGTCCTGGCATTTTTGGGGTATGAACTGAAGTCTCAAAGGTGCAGGGTGGTGGTGGCATGGCGCATACGGGCTGAATCGTGGCAGTGGGGCCCAGACTTGAGAGCGAGGAAAGAGCCGATGTTTGGCCAATTTAAGCACCAGGCCAGATTAAAAAGGTCAGGATGTCAGGGACAGGGGTGAGGGATGGGCTGGTGTTGTTTGGTGCTCTGCACTGAACTGAGGCTGTGGCCTGTGACTAACGTGCTCCTGGAGCGGCTGCAGTGATGACTGGTCTAGTGGCTGTGAGATCACTTCCATGAACTTGAGTTCTGAATGTTATTTGCTTACTTTTTATTGTTTACACGATTTGTTCTTTTATCACATCGGATGTTTGACAGTTTTTTAATGGGTTCTATTGGGTTTCTTTATTTTCTGGCTACCTCTAAGGAGATGAATCAAGGTTGTATGTACTACACATACTTTGATTATAAATGTACTTTGAGCTTTGAACTTTGAATATGAAGTTAAGTCACTTCTTCATACTTCTTGATATAACCTAAATTGTGGAGATTAAAAAAGACACTTGTCTAGTTCCCATCGCTCCCAAAACCCTTTCCAACCAGTTGCCGTAAGTTGAGGAATATCAGGGCAAAATTTTAAAATGGAGCAAATTCAAAGGTGCTGAAGGAACTCAGTGGGTCAGACAGCTTCAATGGAGGGAAATGGACAGTCAGCATCTCAGGTTGAACCTCTACATTTCTTACATTGACAGTCCATTGTTTCTCCATGTTATATTAAATATACGGAGGGCAGGACTTTAATTTGTGACGCTTCACACAGTAATTGGCTAATTTTTTTGTCATTGTGCAATTTGCTTTACTGGCTCCGATCATCCTGCACCTGGCCTGCTGCACTGAGCATACCCCAGCGGCATGTTTTCTAGATCAAGTGGGGTGAACAAACTGATTCTCTGTATCTGACTGATACTTGGCATGTCCTGAGTCATGATAGGCCTCGGATACTATATCCTGAGTCCTTAGTCCCAGAACATTTGCTTGCTGGCTTCCAAAGGTCATGACAGGCTCTTTAAACTTCTCTGAAGAGGCGTTTTAAAAACTATTGCAATTATTATTTATTATTTTTCACAAATGATCCATGCACATGGAATTAAAAACTTTAAAAGAAAAACAAATAAATTACTTCCCCTTGTTTGCCTTTTTTAACAGCGCAAGCTGAAAAGTACATCACAGTTCAACAAATGCACCACAATTCCATCGGTGAACTCAGTGATAGTGCATCTAAACTTCAGGATGGTGTGTGTGTGTCAGCCAAAGGCCTGTAGCCGCTGCTTCCCTTCAACTCCTGGTTTTGAGGAGATGTCATTCAGTCCAAAATCCACATGTGGTCAGAGCTTTCTCTAAGAGACAATGCAACCTTCTTTATTAAAATTTAATTGTAAATTATGATAGCAGGCAATTGCATTTCTGGCACAGCTCAACTTGGACTTTGTGTTCCAATCAAACTGGGAATCTGGATTTAACCTCCTGCTGTATTGTGGCAGAACAGTTGAGAACTAAAGAGTTACTGGAAGAATAGTGCACCTAGTTCCTCAACTTTGTCTCATATAGAGCAAGCATAGGAGCAGCAATCCTATTTGAACAGGATCACTTATTATTTGGAAAATGCCCAATAAAAGCAAGTTTTAAAAAATTGTACCTTTTAATATTTTATATTTGCTAGTACTTAAAAATTTATGTCTATCTGAGTCATTGTTAAAACTCTGTAACATAAAAATAGGACGTTGTTAAGTACCAGTGGGCCTTTGGCCATTTGAGTGAGGAAACACGGCATTTACTGCCTGCCTTATCTCATGGGATACTTCTTGGGAGTCGTAACTCACTTGGGCCTCCACATCCTTAAATTTCAGGTCTGAACAGTTGTGTCTAGGAGGCAGATCCACCTGTGATGATCTAACTCCAGAACCACTTACTCCTGTAACTGCTGTCTCAATGGCTTGATCAGTGTTTCGTTGACACTTGTAAGAAGAATTTGCATTCTCATGGGAGGGATTGTAATACAGGAAAGTATGATTTTTTTTAGACTCCCAGTGATGGCACCGAACTCTCGATCAGCCACTCAACACTCACTGGCTTCTGCTTTTTCTTGATGTGCAGAGAAGCATCCACTGTGTCATTGTGACATTTTCTGTCCTATATCGTCTTCTGAGGGAGCCGGAGAAATTATGGGCTGTTTTATGGTCATTTATAACTTAATAGGTCTGAATGAAAAGCTCCATTTTATTAATAGTGACTGGAATCAAGCACCCTTTTGGTCATTAAAAAAAACACATTAATTGAAATCTGCTTTAGCACTCTCGTACACTCCTTACAAGTATTAGGTTTCCCTGTTCCCTGTTCTGTTGTGTATTTTTTAAAATTATATTTGCCCTTGAGCTTGGGACTATTTAAAATAGAAGAATCAGTAATGTAACTCATTTTGAAGCTAATTGCAGTTTAAGTTCCAGAACAAAAGTACCTGTATTTGGGATAAGATGCCTGGCTGTGCTGACTCACTCCTGTGAATGATCAGTAATCATCAAATTTTATCCTGGAGATAAATGATCTCTTTTAAGATCCCCATGAAAAGGCTGAATTAATTCTTAAGTCATGGTTATTAACCTGTTAGTGCATTGACAATTGTAAAACTAAAACTGAGAGGTTGCAAAATTTCTTACTATTTTGCTGTTGATTATGGTTGTATGGAATTTTGTATCATTATATATATAAAATGGAAATTATATAGTTTGCTGCTAGTTTTAAATGATTCAACTGTAATTTAAACCAAGGAGTCAGATGTTAGTACATCTTGAGAGCAGCAAACGGTATTTGTTGATGTTACTTTATCCTGAAATTAAATTATCATATGAGCTCTTAAACAACAAAACACAAGAGATTCTGCAGATACTGGAAATCCGGAGCAGCACACACAAAATACTAGAGGATCTCAGCAGGTCAAGCAGACTTCTGTGGAAATGAAGGAACAGTCGACATTTTGGGCTGAGACCCTTCAGGACACAGTTGTGAAGAAGGGTCTCAGCTCGAAATGTCAACTGTGTTAATTGTTATAAAAGAACATTCCTGTTAAGCTTTTCTGCAAGATGTACTGACCCTGTCTGTAGAAGATAAACCTATCATTCCAGTTGAAATGTTGGTTTAGTGGGTGTGAATCTGCTTGCATAGCTGCCAAGCATTTGCACAGTGAAGGATCGGAACTATTTTTACCATTGTGCTTTAAATGTGTCGGGAATAAAAATCCTCGGTACGGGCCATCTTTTAGAGTGCATCCGATAGTCCAGCTTCTTTTGCATGGGTTTCTATATCTTAACCATTCTGTCAGTTTAATAATATGTAAAAAAAAACACCATTATTTTAATTTGAAAGAGCATGGAATAAATGATCCAGTAATAAAATGAATGTGATTTTACCTTTAAAAAGTTCTGACGAAATAGATGTGCAATATCGTCTGTATTTGTTTTATAACAAAAAATGCCCCACTCTGAGCTGAATTGATTGAGCGTTACTATCTCTAGAAGTTTCTGTGGAGTTTTGCAATTTGATGAGACGCAATTGCCTGGTTGTACAGAATAAAAGGGTCAAATTTTGGTTGCTAAGATCAGCGCTCGTGTTAGGTCTTGTTCCAGCTGCTCATCCAGATGTAACTGTGGTTTGACCGGCAAGGAATTATTCATTTTGCTAGTATTATATAAACTATTTTTAAAATCCAATAAAGCAAGCTGGGGAAAAATTATGGAGAGTATAATCTTTGACTTAAAATTTTCCAAGTTTTTCATTGATTGGATTCTACTTTGAAAATGGCACAGTGTTTCTGTTAACCATACTAAATACTTTGGTTACATTATTAGTAACTAATATGCAGATCTTCATTAAGAAAATTACTAATTTGCTTCAGCTTTATAGTCACTGTGGTACGTGCAATAATGCACAATCATCCAGTGTTTTATGATATTGCAGACTGAATTTTGACAATTTTTTATAGTGTCGCAAAAATGATCATTTTTGAATGAATGCCAGCTTGCGATACACTGATTTTTCACCCTAAAAGCAAGGGAGCTCAGTCAAATTCTCATAATAATGATATAGCATGTTCCATATTGTGCTTATGTGGCTAGTGGCTATTAATGTTACTGTATTTCTCACCTGCAGTTGGCCAACAGTTAACAAAGGCACACAGTGATATTGATGCCTGCATAAATGGTGGATGCTGACCAGTTGTGCTGCTGGGTGAGGGTAGATAGAAAATGTTACATCTCCTCTCCATGCTTCATGACATATGGCAGTAAAAGCTGCTAGTTTAAGAAAATAGCTTCACATCTGTGATTAAACTGCATTTCCCAGCGTTGCTTCCTTCTGCAGCCACATATACCTCATTAACAAAACATGACATCTAAAAGGATTATTAGCCTGATTTCAAGGCAGGATGTCGGAAGTCATCAAAAATTCCCATTATCATAAATTGCAGTGGGCCAAGGGAGGAGATAAAAGGTTGAATCATCTTTCTTTGCTGTCACCCCCCCTCTCTTCCCCTCCCTTCTGTCTTCCCTGCCTTCCCCTACCTAAAATTGATATTGGTACAGTCCTTTAACAATAAAAAATCTCTGTGTAACCCTAAAACCATAGCACTGATCAGAGCAACCAGTTTTGGACGGCTGAGGTTTAGGAATTCACAGTTTGCAATACTATGGAAAGGGTGAACTGCAGTGCACGCATTTGAAATCGACTCAGCTGATTGTCAGCTCCCTAGACACTCAGCTGCTGGTTAATTATGCTCCCGTACTGTTGACTGTATCAACAGTTCTATGAATCTTGATGCCTTTTTGCTGTACAAAGGGAGCTACAGCAAGAAGATAGGCATTAGGCAGCATCAGAAAATGATCAGGAGCATCATGAATGCTAGAATGGCCTTGATATGCATCAGTTCTTTTATTCAGTAGAGTACTGGCACATATCTGGCAGAGCAAATTCCATCAGGTACGCCTTTTGAACTCACATCAGGTCTGTCAAAATACAGGGATTTTCTCCAGGTAAGGAAACAGATTTTGAAATTCATTTTAGTCTTGCGGTGGCCATGTAAGACCCAACGTATAATAATTTTGGGGTGGGGTCATGCTGCGCCTAATAGCCAAAAGCTTCGTGTCATAACGGTCTGCTAATCAGTTGCCATTTTCGATTGTTCTGTTTCAAGGAGAGTGCTGTGCAGTAAGTATAAAGGGCTACAGTATTTTAGTATTGCAAATATGTAACTTCTTGTAGTTTGACTATTGGAGCTGTTCATTTTGTTGCATATAGAAAGTCATTTAATGCAATTCTTTGTCCAGATTTTATGACTGTGGAAATGGTAGCTGTACAGATGCTGAACCAGTGGCATTCTTTTTCATTTTCTCCACCTGATCTTTATTCTTAACCATCTAGACCTTTTTTCATTTAATATCTTCCCATGATTGTTATACAATCATTAAATCTTATAGACTCGGGCTGCTAATGCTGTCTTTGCCTCCTATATCTTGGTCTTTTGTTTCCTTTTTTGGAACTGAACTATTTTCTTCTGGTCTAGAATATTTAAAAAACCTGGCCAGGATGGCAATGTCTCTCAACAGTTATAGTTTTGCCTTTTTGGTGAAATTTCAGGTCAAATTCCTTCATAAAATTCATCGTTTTACTCTGGTTGTCAAATTGCAGTAATGTTGAAGGGTCAAATAGATTTTTAATGCTTTAAATAAAAATGTCATGTAAAATATTTTTACTTTTTTGCTATTATATTCAAATATGCATGTAAATTCCATTTAATTATCAACAGGAAATATTGAAATTTGATCCAATGCCACTTTGTGTTTAGCTTGATACAAATGTGGATTTCTGTGTTGCCATTACTGTATTAGGCTGAAAAATGCTTATTAAAGCTTGCAACTAACTACTTTTTATTTTTCTCGGTACAATTAAACTGTGATTTATTAGTGTCATGCTCCTCTTATTTCAGAGGAAGCATCCATTCAAAGATATTCTAATTATCCATTGTTTCAAAAGGTTTATATCTGAAAGGATGGGTGTGTCAAGTAACTGCGTCATATGGAGCTTGTTTGCTGTCTGAAACCATTTCTACATTTTGCTTCTAGTATATTCAAAAGACGATTAGAAATATCTTTTTAGTATGTGAAGAAGTTCAATGGAGAATTATTTGGAAAATTGCACTCCCAAGCATTAAACCACAGTGGAATGACTGTAAAATCCAAATTTCTTTGGAGAGGTATACCACAGATGGAATCGGCTCACATTATTTTAATAGCATGCTTAAAATGTTCTGAATTGCAATATATTTTTTAAAATCACTGCTTTTTGCACTACATAGAAACTTAGAAATTGGCAACAGCAAGAATTAGAGTGCAATGTCAAGGCAGAAGTCATTGTCCATGGACTTCTGAGATGGGGTGGGGTCATTTGAATGATTGCTGCACCATTGTGCACACTCTGCATAGAGTATGGGACCAGATGAAAACAGGTTTGCAGTTCGGAGATGAGAAATGACAAGGACGATAAACTAATTAGCAATTGTTTTTCACCTATCATTTTCAGTGATGTTGCTATACAGCTTTGGGAGCAATAGAGATGCCTGCAGGGAGAGACTAGCGGGAAGCCGCAAATTCACAAATTTTTCCATTAACTTTTCCTATTCCTATCAGAATGGCAGTTATTGGAGCTTGTGCCAAATAGGCGGCAATCTGAGGAATATACTGTCTAAAGAGTGTATTTGCAATTTTAAATGAGTGAGTTCACTGTCATTAGTTCAATGCGCAATTGAGACTCTGGTTGTAGGCTATTGCCATAAACCTGTAATGGTGTTTAACAGGGTGTAATTTCAGATGATACAAATTGTATGTGCCGCACCAAGTTTTTAAAATATTTGTAGAAAAATACTTTCAGCTGGTTGGTTACATTCAGCAGATTCCATTTATCTAATTTTCCTGTCTCTCCCCCCCCCCCCCCCCCCCCAATTAAGCAGATGTTGCGGTTATGCTAGAAATATATTCAGTGGTGAATTCTGGTGTGATAGAATTATAAAGAATGTTTTTCTATATCCTGTAGGGTTTTCTGAAGAATGAACGTGATAATGCATTGTTGTCAGCCATTGAAGAATCCAGAAGAAGGGTAGGTGACATTTTCGATTCTATTACTGTCTCTTAACAATAACAGACTGCAAAATACTACATTGTTGGAATCGTATGTATAGTCTATTCACAATAAAATGGCAATTTCATTTTTTTCCCCATAATAATGACAGAGTTTAGAAATACTTGATATAACATTGATAGAGGAAACTTGGCATTGATTTACTCTTGAGAAAGGGTGCTCAGTTATTTTCATTTTGCAGATTGCGCTATATTCATGGTGTGAGTGCATTGTGCAGTAATTACGAAACATCTTTATCAGTTCTCTATATAGTCCTAGATGACTTATCTCTCTGCCGAAGAGCTGGAAATAGAGCTCACTTGGTGCATTGTGAATTAACGTCAATTCAGTGTATCTGCACTGATGTTAAAGCCATCGCAAAAACCAAACCAGGCCTCAATTTGGCTAGCTGTTTCACTTGAAGGGTAGCTGAACAGCAACATTTTAATATTAACTACACAATGCACATTCTATGGAATCCATTAATATTTTATAAAAAAACACAAGTCCAGCAAGCCAAGAAAACAATTAACTCTGTGATGCTGATCTCAGAAAAGACAAACGAGCAGAGCACCAGGGTGTGTTGAAAGATGAGTGCTAATTTTCTGGTATTTTCATTTGCAAAACTGTAAAATCACATCAGATAAATGAAAGATAAGATTTAGCAGGTAAATAAAAATCATTGTTTTTTATAAATGTATCCTTTCTGTAGAACTGATGCAGGAAGAATTCATTATAAATCTGTGAAACTCGAGCTGAATTTTGTTCTGAAAGATTCTCCTTTTCCATAGAAGAAGATTGAGATAGTGCATTCATAAAAATAAATCTTTAAAGGCCTCATTTACAACTTGGAGCTGAATATGCCAAAACAAAATCTTTTCCATATTCCCCTTTTTCTGTAACTGATTTCTGATTACTATGTGCTTGCTGGCCTCTTGAATCCCAACCAAGTCATTTTGTTGGAATTTTTGTGGTATGTTTATACAGAGTAGGCTTTGAGCAATTAGGCAACATAATAGCCAAATCCAATATTTTCCTTACAAACCCCAGATCAAGTATGCAAGCGTACTTCCCAGCAGGCGTCACCAGTGAGCTATCAGAAAAAAATCCTGTCCTGTGATCTATCTTAACCGAACAGGGTGAAATCTGTCTCTAGTTACTTGTGGCACACAGGAGTATTTAGTATTTATGGTATTTATGGTATTTAGTATTTATGGTATTTATGGTATTTAGTCTGTATTAAATATAACAAAACACTCAGTGAATTTACACGTGGATTTATAACTAATAATTTTTCCGACAAGCAATGGCATATTTTGGGAATAATCATGAGTTTTTGTATTGGGTATCAAGTTATTTGTTTAATATTGGCACCACATTGACATTATCCTTGCTGAAATAATTTCTCAGCATGTTTTCTTATGCCAACTCAAACCAACCAGTTCATTCCACTATTGTATGGCAGTAGTGAAACAGATGATAATGTAATAAAATATCATTTTTCTGAGAGCAAAATATAAAATTCTGAAGGAATTCATCAGGTCAGGTGGCATCTATGAAGAGGAATAAAGAGTCAATATTTCAGGCAGAGACCTTTCATCAGGACTGGAAAGGAAAGGGGAAGAAACTAGAATAAGGTGTGAAGAGGGGAAGGATTACAAGCTGTCAAGTGATAAGGTGAAACCACAAGGAGAAATCTCTTGTCACTATTTCTCAGGAACACCTAACTTAGACTTGCAACAAAGAATTTTATTTGAATAACTCACAATTGTTAGCTGGAGTTAAAATAAGTGCATTGAAAGTGTTAAATTACTGAATAAATGTTTGAACAATGACCTGGAAGTTTTTTGGAAAACAAAGTATAATCAACTCCACTCGTTTTCCTGCTACAAAAACACTGACACAGACAGTCATGGCTCATATTTAATATGTGTTGCCCATGGAATTGTACAGAAGCAAGAGTCACCATCGATGCAGAGGAAGGAAAAAATCAATTATTAAATATTATTCCAGCTGGCTTTGGCAGCATTTACTCTGACCATGGATGAAGGTGATAGAAGAATGGAAAAAAACCTGACATTTCCATACTTCAGCTCCCAGGCTACTTGTATGACTCGCGTGCGTACAAATGAACGACCTGCAGTAATTTGCTAGAGTAATCCAGGAAATCATTGACCTATGACGCTTTCT
Source organism: Mobula birostris (assembly GCF_030028105.1). Lineage (NCBI taxonomy): Eukaryota > Metazoa > Chordata > Chondrichthyes > Myliobatiformes > Myliobatidae > Mobula > Mobula birostris. The sequence continues at coordinate 25,074,527 of NC_092384.1, read as the reverse complement.
TGTTTTTGTCCCGAAAGATAAATGAAAACTTCCATGGTTGTTTGAGTCAAAGTTTATCTGTATGGTTTCCAAACAATTAAGAAGCTGGCCCTCCATTGGAAGTGGATGGAATATGCTTGATAACGCAACAGAATTTGTGCTAGCGTCCCCTGATCATCTCAATAACTATGTCCAACTACTCACACCTATTAGTTTTGTCCCTATTCATGAAGTTGAGTGAGTAAGCCACTCACCCAAGTGTTTCCCAATATTTTTGGCAGTACCAATGACTTATTCTAAAGGTAAGAATACAGTTAACTTTATATTTTACTGATGTTACCAAATTTTCACCTTGTTTTGAATGTATCTCAAAGGATGTATGATTTAAATGACTGGTCTCATTAACTCTTTAGATTCTGGACTAGTTCCTGAGGATTGGAGGGTGGCTAATGTAACTCCACTTTTTAAAAAAGGAGGGAGAGAGAAACCGGGGAATTATAGACCAGTTAGCCTAACATCGGTGGTGGGGAAAATGCTAGAGTTAGTTATCAAAGATGTGATAACAGCACATTTGGAAAGCAGTGAAATCATCGGACAAAGTCAGCATGGATTTGTGGAAGGAAAATCATGTCTGACGAATCTCATAGAATTTTTTGAGGATGTAACTAGTAGAGTGGATAGAGGAGAACCAGTGGATGTGGTATATTTGGATTTTCAAAAGGCTTTTGACAAGGTCCCACACAGGAGGCTAGTGTGCAAACTTAAAGCACACGGTATTGGGGGTATGGTATTGATGTGGATAGAGAATTGGTTGGCAGACAGTAAGCAAAGAGTGGGAATAAACAGGACCTTTTCAGAATGGCTGGCAGTGACTAGTGGGGTACCGCAAGGCTCAGTGCTGGGACCCCAGTTGTTTACAATATATATTGACTTAGATGAGGGAATTAAATGCAGCATCCCCAAGTTTGCGGATGACACGAAGCTGGGCGGCAGTGTTAGCTGTGAGGAGGATGCTAAGAGGATGCAGGGTGACTTGGATAGGTTAGGTGAGTGGGCAAATTCAAGGCAGATGCAGTTTAATGTGGATAAATGTGAGGTCATCCACTTTGGTGGCAAAAACAGGAAAACAGATTATTATCTGAATGGTGGCCAATTAGGAAAAGGGGAGGTGCAACGAGACCTGGGTGTCATTATACACCAGTCATTGAAAGTGAGCATGCAGTTACAGCAGGCGGTGAAAAAGGTGAATGGTATGCTGGCATTCATAGCAAGAGGATTCGAGTACAGGAGCAGGGAGGTACTACTGCAGTTGTACAAGGCCTTGGTGAGACCACACCTGGAGTACTGTGTGCAGTTTTGGTCCCCTAATCTGAGGAAAGACATTCTTGCCATAGAGGGGGTACAAAGAAGGTTAACCAGATTGATCCCTGGGATGGCAGGACTTTCATATGATGAAAGACTGGATCGACTAGGCTTAGACTCGTTGGAATTTAGAAGACTGAGGGGAGATCTTATTGAAACGTATAAAATCCTAAAGGGATTGGACAGGCCAGATGCAGGAAGATTGTTCCCGATGTTGGGGAAGTCCAGAATGAGGGGTCACAGCTTGAGGATAAAGGGGAAGCCTTTTTGGACCGAGATGAGGAAAAACTTCTTCACAGAGAGAGTGGTGAATCTGTGGAATTCTCTGCCACAGGAAACAGTTGAAGCCAGTTCATTGGCTATATTTAAGAGGGAGTTAGATATGGCCCTTTTGGCTAAAGGGATCAGGGGGTATGAAGGGAAGACTGGTGTAGGGTTCTGAGTTGGTTGATAAGCCATGATCATAATGATGGTGCAGGTTTGAAGGGCCAAATGGCCTAGTCCCACACCTATTTGCTATGTTTCTATATAAAGGGTCAGAGAACAATGATATTAGCAGTCTCAGTGGTACTTGTGGGATAACAGGGGGTCATCCACTGCTCTGAGAGAACTTGTCCTGAATGTCAACCAAGAAAGAGCCCGTTTGCAAGCTAAAGAATTGTTGATATTTCACTGATTGAATTGTTATATTACAAACAGGTTGTAGTTTGCAGGAGAATGGTGTTGTTTCTCTGTGAATTCCCTGTCACTATTTCTAACTTCGTTCCATTCTATTCAGCAAAACCCAATTTACTCAAAACTCTGTCTTGTTAAAATTGTGCACCTTACACTAGGCTTGTGAGGGGAAATAAACAGATTCTTTGGTCAACAATTTTTGTCGAGGGAGCAATGAGCTTGTATTTTGAGCTTGAATTGCACCCATTCGGAGTTCAGAGACAAAAAGATAGTGTTTTCACCCAGATCAGGGAGAGAACTTTAAGCATCAGCGCTTCATAGCTGATCTTTTTCAGAGCTTGAACAGCAGCCAATCAATAAAAATAAGACGGGGGCAAGTGAAGCTGTTCTTGTTGGTCGTGGGGCAGTGTTAGAGTGGGGAGAATTTTGTCTTTGGCTTAATGGGCTTGGGTGATAATAGACTTGGGTGACGTAAGTATCTGGTAAGCTTTCTCTTGCTCATTCTTCATTTGTTAGTGTATAGTCAGGGCAGTAAGAATGGCTCCATTGGCTAGCTGTGTTTTGTTCTTTGTGAGATATGGGAATTCTGGAAGACCTCCAGCCTCCTTGATAACCACATCTGCACCCAGTGCTTCAAGCTGCAGCTCCTCAAAGAAAGTGTTAAAAGATTTGGAGCTGCAACTCGATAGGAAACTGAAGAGGTGGTAGATAGGAGCTACACGGAGATAGTCACCCCTAGGTTGCAGGAGGCAGGTAAATGTGTGACTGTCAAGAGAGGGAAGAGAAATAGGCAGCTGGTACACAGTACCCCTGTGGCCATTCCCCTCAATAACGAGTATACCATTTTGGATACTGTTGGGGATGACCGGGGAAGCTGCAGCAACTGTGTCTCTGGCACTGTGGATCAGAAGGGAAGGCAGTGATGGGAGATTCCATAGTTAGAGGAGTAGACAGAAAAGTCTGTGGACACGATAAAGACACCCAGATAGTATGTTGCCTTCCAGGTGCCAAGTTCAGGGACATCTCGGATCATGTCCATGACATTCTAAAGGGGGAGGGTGAGCAGCCAGGTATCTTGGTACATATTGGTACCAATGACATAGGAAGGAAAAGAGGGGTCCTAAAGAGAAAATTTAGAGAGCTAGATAGAACAGGGTAACAATCTCTGGATTGCTGCCTGTGCCACATGCCAGTGAGGGCAAGAATAGGATGATTTGGCAGATGAATGCATGGCTGAGAAACTGGTGCAGAGGGCAGAGTTTCCGATTTATAGATCATTGGGAACTCTTCTGGGGAAGGTGTGACCCGTACAAAGGGATGGGCTACACCTAAACCCAAGGGGGACCAATATCCTTGTGAGCAGTTTTGCTGGAGCTGTTGGGAGGGTTTAAGTTAATTTGGCAGGTGTTGGGAACTGGAGTGATAGAGCTGAGGATAGGATTGTTGCTTTACAAGCAGAGGTAGTGGAAAGTGAGACTGTCAGGAAGGACAGGCGAATAATAGGGCAAAATTGCAGTCAGTGGATTGCAGTGTTATGGGGGAACAAAATTGAAGAGGGTGGCAAATACAGGACTGAAGGTGATATATTTGAATGCATGCAGTATACGAAATGAGGTAGATGATCTGTTGCACAGTTAGAAATTGGCAGGTGTGATGTGGGTATCATGGAGTCATGGCTGAAAGATGATTATAGTAGGGAGCTTAATATTCAAGGATGCACAAAAGATATCAAAATGACAGGCAGGTAGGAAGAGGAGGAGGTTTGGCTCTGCTGGTCTTTTTTTGTTTTTAAAAAAAAATCTTCAGAAAGTGGTGACACAGGAGTGGAAAATGTAGGATCCTTGTGGATTGAGTTAAGAATTTGCAAGGGTAAGAGGACCCTGATGGGAATTATTTACAGGTCTCTGAACAGTAACCAGGATGTGGTCTAAAGATTACAGTGAGCGATTTAAAAAAAGCATGTCAAAAAGGGAATGTTATATTAGTCATAGATTTCAATAGGCAGATATAGTGGGAAAGTCAAGTTGCTGCTGGATCCCAAGTGAGAATTTCTGGGAAGCCTGAGATGACTTTGTAGAGCATCTTGTGGTTGAGCCCACTAGGGGATCCGCAGTTCTGGTTTGGATGTTGTGTAATGAACCAGATATGATTAGGGAGCTTAAGGTAATGGAACCCTTGGGAAACAGTGATCATAATATGATAAAGTTCACCCTAAAATTGAGAGGAATAAGCTAAAGTCAGATGTATCAGTATTACAGTGGAGTAAAGGGAATTACAGAGGCATGAGAGAGGAACTGGTCAAAGTTGATTGAAAGGGGACACTAGCAAGGATGACAGCAGAGTAACAATGGCTGGAGTTTCTGGGAGCAATTTGGAAGGCACAGGATAAATGCATCTCAAAGAAGTAGTAGTATTCTAAAGTCAGGATGATGCAATCGTGGCAGACAAGGGAAGTTGAAACCAACATAAAAGCAAAAGCGAGGGCTTTTGATAAAGCAAAAATTAGTGGGAGGTTAGGGGATTGGGAAATGTTTAAAAACCAACAGAAAACAACTAAAAGAAACATAAGGGGGGAAAACATGAAATAAGAATGTAAGCTGGCCATGTCAAAAACGACAGCAAATACTTTTTCAGATATATAAAGAGTGAAAGAGAAGCAAGAGTAGATATCGAACAACTGGAGCAGTGGTAACAGTGGACAAGGAATGGTGGACAAACTGAATGTTTTTCACCAGTCTTCACTGTGGAAGACACTAGTAGTGTGCCGGACATTTGAGAGTGTCAAGGGGCAGAAGAGAGTGCAGTTGCTATTACTAGGGAGATGGTGCTTAACCCATCTTTGCAGGTTGAGTCTGTGGTAAGGAAGACAAATGCAATATTAGCATTCATTTCAAGAGAATGAGAATATAAAAGCAGGGATGTAATGCTGAGGCTGTATAAGGGACTGGTGAGGCCTGACTTGGAGTATTGTGAGCAGTTTTGGGCCCCTTATTTCAGCACAGGATGGGCTGACATTGGAGAGTGTTCAGAGGAGGTTCATGATGATGATCCCAGGAAGGAAAGCAGTGATTGAAGGGTCTGGACCTGTACTCGCTGGGAATTAGAAGGGTGGGGCGGAGTAGGGGGATTCTCATTGAAACCTATTGAATGTTGAAAGGCCTAGATAGAGTAGATGTGAAGAGGATGTTTCCGTTGGGGGGGGGGTGAAGGATAGGAGAGCCTTGGACCAGAGGGCACAGCCTCAAAACAGAGGGATATCCATTAGAACAGAGAAGAGGAGGTATTTGTTTAACCAGAAGGTGGTGAATCTGTGGAATTTGCCGCCACTGTCATTGGGTCCATTTAAGTCAGAGGTTGATAGGTTCTTGATTAGTCAGGGCATGAGAGATTATGGGGAGAAAGCAAGAGAATGGTGTTGAGAGGGAAATGGATCAGCCATGATGAAATGGCAGAGCAGACTTGATAGGCCGAATGGCCTAATTCCGCTCCTATGTCTTGTGGTCTATTGTGTACTGAGGTCAGTTAATCATGGATGCAAAACCTGATTTATGGCTTAACTATTATTCATTTGACAACACGCTGAACAATAAACATATTTTATTATTGTACAAGTTGAGTAACACTTATCCAAAATGTTTGCTGGCAGAAGTGTTTTGGATTTTTTCGGACATTGGAATATATAATGAGATAGCTTGGAATCGATATCATTCCTGAATGATGTGTTCTGAATGACTCTGAATTTATGTGCTACCAGTAAGCAGTTTTTGTCTTAATGCTTGTTCATCATACATACGTAATTAACAGTAAAAATTATTACATGCCATTACTATAATGTACAGGGTAACAAATTTCTGTAACTAGCTTGATGAATATTCACAATTACCTTCAATTTTCAGTTTGTATGAGAGATTTATGCGTGTCATGATCAGTAAGCCATTAAGTGGCATATGTTCACTCTGCTGACAAATCCACTCTTTCAGTGCACAATAGACATGTTAATTTTTTGCTTTATGCAGTACTTTTCCATTTTTTCCCATTAACTCCTGTTCATTGCATATGTTACATAACTTCCCAGAATAGTCTGTGATGTGCAGAGACCTGCGCATCTCTTGGGAACCTTCCCAGCACTTTGTGGAATTTTCCATTTGTGACATTGTGTTCGCACTCAAAAAAATGTAGAATTTCGTAGCTTTACGGATTTTAGAATTTCCGGTAAGGGGTACTCAACCTGAAATTGGATCCTATTTGTACAAGCTACCTAATGTGTTTTAACTTGATAATTTTCAAAAGAATATAATTATTCCAGTTTCTCTCGTAGCGCAACTGTGTTGTAGGAAACTGGTTCTTCAGCTGATGCTCACATTATAATCAGCACAACACTGAAATGTGTACAAATCTCAGCTGAAAATGTAATTTTAATGAGTTTTAGTGTCTTAAAGCTGTAGCTACTGTTGTAACATGTATAACTTCAATCATTAAAGGTAAAGGTGATGATTCTTTTATGGATCCTTTAGTTAGAAGGTGCTTCTCAGCACTAGTTAGAGTAATGTTTGGGATCTTATAACAATCCAAAATCTGTGCTGACTGCCATAGTACATTAACTTGGTAGAAAATAAAAGTTATTCTTGACAAAACTTCTGGCAATGAGAACACAATGTACTGTGGGTAGGGTTCTTATTGCCTATCATAGAGTGATTTGGTAACTTCACTGTCCAAGCCAGTTGGGTCCTGAAAGATGTAACAATCAGACTCTGTCTGTAGTAACTTGGGGCATCAATCTACATCGAGCAAATGCACCTATTCATGGAGCTATTGGTAGAAATTATTACTATACAGTCCTTATGATGGAGACACAGTCCTGTCTTCTCATGAGACGCCCTGCATGACGTGTGTTACTACAGTCAAGCTAAATATGATAGATTCAGAACAGATGTCGCAAATGAAATATAGGCATCCATGGCATGCTGTGGACTCTCAACAAGCAGATCTGTATTCCATCAGAATCTGTAGCTACATGGCACAACTTATTCATCATTCCACCATTGTTATCAAGCCAGCTGGTTGACCCTGGATTAATGAGGAGTGCATAGAGACCTACCAGGACTTTACTAGTCTTACGTAAAAATAAGGTGCCAATCTGTTAATGCTACACTGCAAGCCTGCTGAATAGCAAAAACAACATGGAACACACAGAGCTAAGCAACCCCACGACCGTTGGATCAGGTCAAAGTGCTGCCATATCTGGTCATGAGTGATGGTCAACAGATAAGCAGCTATTGGGAGATGGAGGCTTCATTGATAATGCTCCCCTCAACATTGGCAGGGTCCAACATCAAGGTGTGGAGACAAGGCAGAAGCATTCTCTACAATTTGACTGGAAAGGTATGATCCAGCTCAGCTTCACCAAAGCAAGTCTTCCCATTTTTGATTCACTACACATGATATCAAGAAGTAGCTGAGTCTGTTGGGCACAACAAAGGCTATGGGACCAGGTAACACAATTTAAAAATTTAAACTTTAGTACCAGCTATTTCTCTAGCCAAGTGTTCCAGTGCAGCTACCACACTGGAATCAATCCAGCAATGTGGAGAATTGCCGTGGCGTGTCTCATCCACAGAAGCTGAGCGCATTCAGTCTGGCTCATTATTCACCCAGTCTTGTGTCAATTAGCAGCACAGTGGCCATTGATGGTACTGTCAAGCACTATTTCTCCAGTAACTTTGCTGATAACCTGTTCTGGTTTCATCAGGATATCTTGGCTTCACAGCTCATCATAGCCATGGTCTGAGAATGAACTAAAGGGTGACATCTATTGTTGAAGTGCAGGTCAAGGTGGCATTCAAATTGGTGTGGCATCAGAAACTGATAAGCTGAAATCATTGTGGAGTAAGGAGGAAAACATCAGTCCTTGAATCATCATTGATGATCTCCAGTCCTGCATCTGATCTCTTTTTGTGTGAGATAACCTTCTGCATAAATAAATTGATTGTTAGAAGCCAATTACCGCTGTCTGAGTCTATCCTGGCAGGAGTTCTTCATTTCTCTGTCCAAAGTCGAATCATCACCTTCATCAGAGAGCTTCCTTCCATCAAAAGATTAAAAGTGGAGTTGTTTTCGGATGATTGCAATGTTAGTTTTATTGGAATCTCTCGACAGATGAAGTTGATTGTATCAGATTGCAGCAAGATCCAGGCGACGTTTGAGCATGGGTTGACAAGTAGTGACTATCTATGTACAACGAGAGTGATCTACAATCACTTTTGATTCTTAATATTATTTTTATCAAGTTCACCACTATTAACATTTTGACATGTTCACCATTAATCAGAAGCTCATTTAGACCAGTCATAGATACCATGGCTGATGGGAGGAGTGGAAATGAGAGCGGAAATGTTGGAAATTATGGAGGATAATTTTAATCTGAAGTCCACTGTCTTAAATCTTCAGTCACAATTAAAGAGCATAGAGTAATACAGCACTTGTTCTGTTGTCCCTGTTATCTTAGATTCAGTGCATTTATCAGAAGGAAAACACTGTATAAAATGTGGTAACCAGCCTCTATGATTTATTAGTGAACAAAGTGATCTACCAACTTGTATCTAAATATCTCAACTTGCTTGTTCTACTCATCGGGTATTCTCGATTGGTACCCTGGCACTGGTTGTTTCTGAGTACAGTATTTGGAAGTCTGATTGAAGAATGTTCCTGAATTCCTTTATACTTGTTTTTTAAAGCTATCCACTCGTTGTGGCTGGATGTTGGGATGTGTCCTTGCAAAGTCTAGGTTGCTCCCCTTCAGTTAATTATCCCATCTCTGCTTAAGCAACCACATCTTATAGTTCTGAAGTAAATGTACCCCGCAGATAGGGATTCAGGCAGGGCTACAGAATTCTCCCTGAATCATAAACAGAGAAAAAGATAACTCTAACCATTTCCTAACATTGTGAGAAGCAAGCTAAAAAGCAGTTAAGAATAGGGAGGGAGGCAATTTTAACCCTTGCCTTAAAAGTACAGAAGTAGGCCCATTAGACTGATTGGTCTGTGCTGACTAAGATGCCTACTCAATCTAGTCCCATTTGTCTGCATTTGGCTTTATATATGTTGCCGCTTAAGTTCCTATTAAATCTAACCCCTCACCTTAAACCTATTCCCTCTATTTCTTGATTTCAGAGGTTCAAAGGTCCAATTTAATGTCAGAGAAATGTATACAATATACATCCTGAAATGCTTTTTCTTCACAAACATCCACGAAAACACAGAAGTTCCCCAAAGAATGAACAAAAGATAAGCATAGGAACCCCAAAGTCCCCTCCAGCTCCCCTCCTTCCTGTGCATAAGCAGCAGCGAGCAATAATGCCCCTCCCCCCCACCGGCAAAAAAAGCAAGTATTGTTACCACCGAGCAGTGTTAGCAAAACAATAGCAAAGACACAGACTTGCAGTTACACCAGAGACTTCATGTTTTATCTGGCATTTGATATACCACAGGTTCTCTCTCTCCCTAATAAGGGAGAAGGTGTCTCTATTTTTTCCCCAGCGAGCAGGGAAGCATAACAAACAACTTGCTGGTTTAGGATATTAGAAGTCTGTTACGTCTCTTTTTTTTTTCGAGCTCTGTGCCTGAAGATCACAAAGATCCCAGGTCTTTGGGCCCACAGCAGATATTCCGACCCTCCCGACGACACACGGGCCTCCTGCCGTGACACTGACCCTCGATCCACCCATCTCCAGAGCCCTGAGATCTCAGGCTTCCGAATTTGAGTCAGACTCTCAGGCTGAACCTTGACGAGCCAAACAATGGCCAGTCCTGAAACCCCGAGAACGGGTCCCATTCCAGCAAGGAACCGAAGTCAGCGTGTAACTCCAGGTCAGGTTCTTTAAAAGAACCCTGAAAGGGAAAAATAAAGATATTGAAGATGGAAGTAGAGCTGTTACCAAAGATACAAGCAAAGGAGTTGCCATTTAGCACCATCTTAACTTCTTTCCACCTCTTTCCTCAACATTGCATTCACCCTTTTTATGCCCCTCATGATTTTATTTGTGAAGATGGTGACTAGTAGATCCTTTACTCAGTGCAGAATATATGGAGTCTGATGGAGTAGGTGCTGAGCATAAGGGGAACCTTTTTCTGTTTTTGAATGGAAGCAGAGTGGGTGAGAACATGAATAGATGTGATTATGAACCCTGTCATAATGGTAGAAGGGAGAGTATGGTGAGGAAAAACAAATTTGCAGTGGTAGTATGGAAAATGACATTGTCAGAACAGAAGCAATAGTTTTGAATTGAGGTCTGATTTTGCAGCTGCCTCAGATTATTCTGACGCTGCAGCTTTCTAATCTGAATAGATTGTATTAGCAATGAAGAAATGTAAATGGCACAGCATGTTCCTACCTAACTCTGCTTGATAAAGCCTTAGCTTTTTTTTTGAATTACTTATTTTTACTATTCAGTTCAGCGTACCTTTGCTGAGAACATAAGTTGTAAATCTATTGCATTTGAATTGTTTGAGTGCTTTTAGGGATCTAACTATGGAACCTATGAAGATCAACTAAGAAAAAGAATGGACAACATGTAACCTGTGGGATATTTTTCTTTTATTAAATGAAGTCAAAAAACAGCATGTTCTGTGCCATTTTTAGATGCCGTTGCCAAAATGATCTATTCAGTTTTGGCTAAACTATATAATCAGATACTACATAAGTGAATGAACACTCAACACAAAAAAGCAACTAGGACTAAATTATCTATTTATTCCTGGGTGTAAGCCTGCTACCAGACAGAATTTAGGCCAGTAGGCATTGCCAAGTTAATTAAGATACTGGTAGACCATGCCCAGAGCCATAGTTGTGATTTGAATTTTGGCTTTTGTCGTGTTGAGCCAATCAAAGTAAAATGTGAAAAGGCACGAATATAACCTGTGGAATATTATAAATGGTGTAATAGCTCTTTCCTTAAATTAGTTCATCAAATAGTTTGAAAGATGATGGAAATACTAATGTGTTGTGTTAGTCTCTTAATGGGATATCACATTGAAAATCTAACACTTTGTATGGAAATAAAAAAAAGCATTTAGTTTACCAGATACGTGGGCACTTGCTACATGTTGAGTACCCCTTATCTGAAATTCCAAAATCCAGAAACCTCAGAAATTAATTTTTTTTTTGAGCACTGACATAAAGTCACCAATGGAAAATTCCTCAAGGCACTGGGGAAAGTACCCAGGTGATCATCACAGACAATTCTGAGAAGTGACCTCACGTATGTAATGAACAGAAGTTAATGAAAATGAAAAAAATTGCACAGTGACAAATGAAGATCTCGATTGTGTTTTAAAAGAGTGGATTCGTCAGCATTGGAGTAGAATATATTTTACTAAACGGTATGCTGATTACGAAAAAAACAAAAATCTATCACAGAGAGCTGAAAATCGAAGCTGATTGTGAACATTCAGCAAGCTGGTTGAACTTTAAGAAAAAGCACGGCATTAAATTCTTAAAGATTTTAAAAAAAAGCATTGCTGGTCAAGAAGCAACAGAGAAAGTACGTTTGCAAAAATCGTCCCTGATGAAAATCTAACACCTGAACGAGTCTACAATGCTGATTGTTTTTATACCTTACATAAAATCTTTAAAAAAATTAAATATTGTGTACATTCACCTTTTAGTCAAAACACGACATTGTAGCTGGAGACTAAAGCCGGCCTGTTGTTTTTCAGCAGTTAATTCAGGAATTCTACTGATGCTGCTGAGCTGCTTTGAGATCCTACACACGTGTTTCATTCTATTAACAGTACGTAATGCTTTTTATCATTAGGTACATATGTGTGATGAGCAAGTGTGAGACAAAGTCTGCTTACCGGTAGCACATAAATTCAGAGTCAGAAATGATGGCAATCCCAAGCTATCCCATTATATATTCTGAAATCCAAAACACTTTGGGCCCCAAGTATTCCAGTACTCAACCTGTATCTCTGTTCCTAATGACAACCACCTGCCTTTGGAGTGATGTTGTTATTGGGCCTTGTCACTCTCCCTGAAATGAATTAAGCATAGTGATCACTTGTATTATAATAGCAATAATAATTGCTGGAACTCTGGGAATTGGAGTGGGCTGTGATGCCAGCAAACTGAGCTGAGCAGTCTATTAAGCTAAGCAATTTGTTTGATGTAAAATATATATTCATTATATAATGCTATTCAAGGATTAGAGTAGTAAAGTGGAGTTAAGGTAGAAATCCACTCAGACATCACTGCAAAGCAAGTAGCGTAGAGGGTTGAGAATGCAACCTTGTGGAGCACCAGTGTTTAGAATAATCGTGTCTCGGGTGTTGCTGCCTTTCCTTTCTCATTCTGGTCTTTTGGTCAGAAAGACAAGGATCCAGTTGTAGAGGGAGGCATTCAACCCAGGGTCTGGAGTTTGGTGATGAGTTTGCTTGTGATAATATCTGAAAGAAAAAACACCTATTTTAGGATATTTTACAACAAGGCAAATTTGCAAATAGCCGAGGTTCATGTCAATTTAACTGATTTTCCTTCATTTCATCAGAAAAGCCTGCAAGCAAGTCAATCAGCGAATGAAGCTTGAATCACTGTTAACAGCTTCAGGATTTCTATATTTAATAATGTACACACCAGGATGTTGAAATCGCTGTCAGAACTATAGAGCAATGACAACAAACATGGATGTTTTTGCAGTCTTTAACTGTCTGGGATAGCAAACATTCTTTTTTCTGACCTTGCTGATTGATGCAAAATATGCGTTAAATTTCATTGGTGACTACACATGCCATTTTACCATGATATTTGTACAGTTCCATTTCCATTTTGTGAACTGATTTTTAAAAATTTCCCTTTGTGATTTGCAGACCTTTGCAATGGCAGAGAGGTATCATTGGGAGTCCATGTTGGTGGAATGGGAACAGGAGAAGCAAAAGATCCTTCACACTCTTCTGGCATCTGGAGAAGATGCTCTTGACTTTACCCAGGAGACTGAGGTAATTCTCAATGTGACCCAAGAAATTTAGGATACAGATTTAATCCCGTGGCTTTGGCATATTAGTTTTTTTTAATTAAACTTGATATCATGATTATGCATATAAATTTTTGAAAATCTTCAGAAGTTAAACTATGTGCAGTTTATTATGTAGTAATATTATTTCTACTGAAGTTTGTAGTTTCAAACCATTATAAATACATAATTCTGTTGTAGGTTTTAATTGTTGCAGACTCTCTGATTAATGTACTAGTATGAAATCCTTTGTGGATTACTCAGCACCGATTTATTTTAAAAATTAGTTCATTTTCCTATCTGATTCACTCATCCCGTCCAATTAAAACCCTACAGATGATGTCATTTCATCTTCTATGACACCTCTATTGTCTCTCCACATTTCACTCAGACTATCCATTCATGAGTAAACAGCGATTTGGTTATTTGTTAGCGTATTGTGGAGGCCTGCATCACCTGGTAAATGATTGATGTCATATTGATACCTTGTCACTTATGTGTACGTTATGCATCTATCTTATTTAGATTTTCACTATGGTGATGTGACTCTTTTTACCAAATCATATATTTCTTTACTTTGGTACCTTGTGCTGTTCTGAGCGGTTCTCTTGCTTCTGTTTCTTATTTAAAGTTTATATTGCTTATCGCTTACAATAGGGAAAAAAGTTCTCTTAAGGTATCTTCGCTGTATTCCTACAGTGCATGCGGCAAGTGGCTTCATCTTCAGTTCCATCTTCCATCTCAGTATGTCATTAGTTCATTACACTCTCATCCTTCTCCCACCCATCCTCTCTTTCCTTCCCCCACAACAAAGCTGTAATCTAATGTTTATTCCCTTCTTCCTTTTCCATCTTCCTTCACACTGTCGTTAACGCTTTGCAGAGGAGAAATACTTGTAGTTTCAGTGATTTGCTATCTGCCTGGCTGATTTTCCATTAGACATAGAGCTATACTGAATGAATTAGGATCCTTTGTTCCATGCCAACAATGTGTCTTTATGTCCATACCCTTCTAAGTCTTTCCTTTCCATGTATCTGTCTAAGTCTCTTAAATGTGGGTATAAAGATGCTTCGTCACTTCCTCGGGCTGGCTGTTCCATACCTGTGTGGTCCCCTTTAAACTTGCCCCTTTTGTGTTAAACCTATGCCTTCTAGTTGTAGACTCTACTTCCCTTCAAGATTATATAAATCTAAGTTACTCCTAGGTTTGAGAGAAAACAGTCCCAGCCTATCCAGCCCCTCATAATTCGAGCCCTCCAGTCCTGACAGTATTCTTGCAAATCTTTCCTGCATTCTCACTAACCTAAACCCATAGTACAGTGACCAGAAATTCACACAATGTTCCAGGTGCAGTCTTGCCAACATCTTGCTCAACTGTAACATGATATTCTAACTGTTGTACTCAGTGCCCTGTCTAAAGAACACCGGTGCCATATTCTGCCGGCACCACCGTGTCAGCTTGTGTTACTGCCTTGAGGAATTATGTACTTCAACTTTTATGTTCTTTAAAGTTCAAAGTAAATTTATTATCAAAATGTATTATGTCACCATGTACAAGCTTGAGATCATGTTCTTACTGACAAACTTAATAAATCCAATAATCATAATAGAATTAATCAAACAGGCAATCAATGTGTGAGACAAATTATGCAAATACAAAAGGGTGGGGAAATAATTAATAAATAACAATCAAGAATATGCAATAAGGGGTCCTTGAAAGTAAGTCCATAGGTTGTGGAAATATTCAGGGATGGGGCACGTGACGTTGAGTAAAGATATCCCCTCTGGTTCAGGGGCCTAATGGCTGATGGTTACTCATGTTGCTGAACCTGGTGGTGTGAGTCCTGGTTTGAGAGGTTGGTCATGACTAGACTGAACTCCTGCCTCAGCAAGGACCTGGACCTATTGCAATTTGCCTATTGCCACAATAGTTCAACGGCAGACGCAATCTCAATGGCTTTCCACATGGCTTTAGACCACCTGGACAACACAAACACCTATGACGGGATGCTATTCATCGACTATAGCTCAGCATTTAATACCATCATTTCCACAATCCTGATTGAGAAGTTGCAGAACCTGGGCCTCTGCAATTGGATCCTCGATTTTCTAGCTGGAAGACCACAATCTGTACGGATTGGTGATAACATATCCTCCTCACTGACGATCAACACTGGCGCACCTCAGGGGTGTGTGCTTAGCCCACTGCTCTACTCTCTGTATACACATGACTGTGTGGCTAGGCATAGCTCAAATACCATCTATAAATTTGCTGATGATACAACCATTGTTGGTAGAATCTCAGGTGGTGACTAGAGGGTGTACAAGAGTGAGATATGCCAACTAGTGGAGTGGTGCTGCAGCAACAACCTAGCACTTAATGTCAGTAAGACGAAAAAGCTGACTATGGACTTCAGGAAGGGTAAGATGAAGGAACACATACCAATCCTCATAGAGGGATCAGAAGTGGAGAGTGTGAGCAACTTCAAGTTCCTGGGTGTCAAGATCTCTGGGGACCTAACCTGGTCCCAACATATCGATGTAGTTATAAAGAAGGCAAGACAGCAGCTATACTTTATTAGGAGTTTGAAGAGATTTGGCATGTCAACAAATACACTCAAAAACTTCTATAGTTGTACTGTGGAGAGCATTCTGACAGGCTGCATCACTGTCTGGTATGGAGGGTCTGCTGCACAGGACTGAAAGAAGTTGTAGAAGGTTGTAAATCTAGTCAGCTCCATCTTGGGCTAGCCTACAAAGTACCCAGGACATCTTTAGGGAGTGGTGTCTCAGAATGGCGGTGTCCATTATTAAGGACCTCCAGCACCCAGGGCATGCCCTTTTTTCACTGTTACCATCAGGTAAGAGATACAGAAGCCTGAAGGCACACACTCAGTGATTCAGGAATAGCTTCTTCCCCTTTGCCATCGGATTCCTAAATGGACATCGAATCTTTGGACACCACCTCACTTTTTAAAAATATGCAGTATTTCTGTTGCACATTTTAAAATCTATTCAATATATATAATTGATTTTCTTTATTATTATTTTTTTTTTCTCTGCTAGATTATGTTTTGCATTGAACAACAGCTGCGATGCAGCTAAGTTAACAAATTTCACGTCACATGCTGGTGATAATAAACCTGATTCTGATTCTGAGGCTTCTGTACCACATTCCTGATGGCAGCAGCAAGAAGAGAACATGGCCTGGGTGGTGGACGTCTCTGATGAATGCTGCTTTCCTGCAACAACGCTCTGTGTTGATGTGCTCAGTGGTGGGGAGAGCTTAACCGGTGATCGACTGGGCTGTATCCACTACTTTTTGTAGGGTTTTCCATTCAAGCGCATTGTGTTTCCATACCAGGCTGTGAAGTAACCAGTCAATTTACTATCCACCACACATCTGTAGAAGTTTGTCAAATTTTTAGATGTCATGCCAAATCTTCACAACCTCCCTAAGGAAGTAGAGGTACTGGTGTGCTGACTTTGTAATTGCACTTGTGTGCTGGGCCTAGTACAGGTCCTCTGAAGTGATAACGCTGAGGAATTTAAAGTTGCTGATGCTCTTCACCTCTGATTCCCGCAGTGAGGACTGGCTCATGTTCTTCCTCCTAATGTCAATAATTAGCTCCTTTGTCACGCTAACATTGAGTAAGAGGTTATAGCTGTGGCACCACCCACCCAGATGTTCAATCACTCTTCTATATGCTCATTCATCACCAGCTTTGATTCGACCTACGACAGTGGTATTGTCAGCAAAGTTAAGGATGGCTTTGGAGCTGTGCCTAGCCACACAGTCACAAGTATAAAGTGAGTAGAGCAGGGTGCTTAGCACACAGCCTTGTGGTGAACTTGTGCTGATGGAGATTGTCGACGTGATGTTGTCGACAATCCGAACTGATTGGGGTCTGCAAGTGAGGAAATCGATGATCCAATTGCATAGAGGTATTGAGGCCAAGGTCTCGAAGCTTATTGATTAACTTTGAGGAGATGATAGTATTAAATGCTGAGCTGTATTCAATAAAGAGCTTCCCGATGTATGCACCTTTGCTGCCTAGATGTTCCAGGGTTGAATGAAGAGCCAATGAAATGGCATCTGCTGTGTGCCGGTTGGTAAGTTGGAGCAGATCCAAGTCATTTCTCAGGCAGGAGTTGATATGCTTCATCATCAACCTCTCAAAGGCTTCATCACAATGGATGTAAGTGCTACTGGACAGTAGTCATTGACACAGGTTACCGGTTCTTCTTGGGCACCAGTATAATTGAAGCTTATTCAAAGCGGATGAGTACCTCCAGACTGCTAAACTGAGATGTTAGAGATCTCAGTGAACAGTCCAGCCAGTTGATCAGCACAGGTCATTAAGACTCAGCCATCTGGACTGGATGCTCTCTTAGGGTTCACCCTTCTGAAGGATGCTTGCTTAGCCTTAGAGCCTGAAATCACAGGGTCATCGGGAGGCTGAGGGAGATCGTTGCTGACTTCTCAATATTTTGATGGTCAAAGCGAACATAGAAGGCATTGCGATAATCTGAAAGCAAAGCCCTATGGTCACCTATGTCGCTTGATTTCACTTTGTAAGAGGTGATCATTCAAGCCCTGCCACAGCTGTTGAACATCCCTCAGTGATTCAAGTTTAGCCTGGAATTGCCACTTTGCCTATGCGATGGCTTTCTGGAGATTGTACCCAGACCTTTGTAACTTCCTTGGTCACCAGAAATGAATGCCTCTGAGCTGGCCCTCAGCAGGTTACAGATCTCACGGTTCATCCAGGGCTTCTGGTTGGGGAAGAATCTGAATGATTTTGTGGGTACACACTCACCTACGACTGTTTTTCTAAATTCTGTGATAACCATGGTGTAATCATTCAAATCCATAGACGAGTCTGTGAACATGACCCAGTCCACTGACTTGAAGCAATCCTGTAGTTGCTCCTCTATGCCTTCTGCAACTACCCCTTTGTTGTCCTAATCTCTGGAGCATTGCCCTTTAGCCTCTGTCTGTATGCAGGTCGGAAGAGGACAGCCAGTGATCAGATTTTCTGAAATGGAGTATAGTCATGGAACAGTAGACATTTCTTTATCTTAGTATAATAGTGGTGAAGTGTTTTGGGACGTCTGGTGCTGTAGGTTATCTGCACATGGTAATTATGCAGAGATTTCCTCAAACAAGCTCAACTGAAATCTCTGATTATGATATGAAATGCTTTGGGGTGGACTGTTTCTTGTTTGGTGATGGCATCAAGTGCTTGATTATAGTTGGCCGCTGGTAATATATAAATTGCACTCAGGAACATGGAGGGGAACTCTCTTGGTAAATTGGACAGTTGGCATTTGATCGCTAGGTGTTCCAGGTAGGGGGAACATGAGTATGACAAAGCCACCGATTTGGAGTACACCTCCACCTTTTGCCTTTTCCAAAGCAGGAGGTCAGTTATTCCTGTGTATTGAAAAGAGAAACCTTCAGTCTGATCACCGTATCTGGTGTACTGAGTAAGCCATGTTTCGGTAAAACACAGAACACAACAATTTCTCATTTCCTTTTGATAAAGCACTCTTGCGCATAGGTCCTTAATTTAGTTCTCCAGCTACTTCACATTTGCTGGGTAGAGGGGGCCTCATCCCTCTGTTTCAGCCTGGTTTGGAAATTCCCCCCCATCCTCCTTCACCTCGTTTCTGGCCATGGTGATGAACCTTCGTTCTGCTGCTCACTATATGTCCTTCCCAAAGGATATCACTTAGCATTTGTCTGAATAAAATTTTATTTGCTGCTCCTTTGCTCTTATTCTCAGTTGATCTATTTCCTGTTGTAAGCTGGCAACCTTCCTAATTGTCCACCACACCATCACTTTTGGTGTCATCGGCAAACTTACTATTCATGCCACCTACATTCCCAGCTAAATGCTTAATTTATAGAATAAACACTTGTGGACACAGCACTGATCCCTGTGGCATACCATTGGTCAGAGGCCTTTGATCTGAAAATAGCCTTCCACAACCACCCCCTGACTCCTTCCACAACCACCCTCTGACTCCTTCCACCAGGTCAATTTTGTATGTAGTTGCCTTGCTCACCCTGTATCACATGATCTAACCTTCTGGACAAGCCTACCACATGGGGCCTTGTCAAAAGCCTTACTGAAGTCCATGAAGACAACATCTGCAAGCTTGACTTCATTAATCGTGTTTACCTTTTCAAAGCAAAACCCAATTAAACTTGAGAGACAATTTTCCATGCTCAAAGTCATGCAACTATCCCAAATCAGTCACTGCCTTTCCAAATGAAAATAGATCTCATCTCTCAGAATCCTCTCCAGTTGATTTTCCCATCACTGTTAGGCTTTCTCGCCTGAGGTTCACTGGTTGTCCTTGCAGCCCTTTGTAAATAACATCATCAAATAGACTGAAGTCAGCATAGTTTCCTTCAGGGGGAATCTTTCTGACAAATCTCTTGGAATTCTTTGAAGAAATAACAGGCAAGATAGAGAAAGGAGAGTCTGTAGATATTGTTTGTTTGGATTTTCAGAAGGCATTTGATAACGTGTCACACATAAGGCTGCGAAACAAGATGACAGCTTATGGTATTACAGGAAAGATACTCGCAAGGATAAGAGATTGGCTGACTGGCGGGAGGCAAAAAGTCAGAATAAAGAAGGCCCTTTCTGATTGACTGCTGGTGACTAGTGTTCCACAGCAATCAGTTTTAGGATCACTTCTTTTTGCATTCACAGAATTGATAGCTTTATGGTCAAGTTTGCAGATGATACAAAGGTGTGTAGGTGGAGGGCCAGGTAGTGTTGAAGAAGCAGGGCATCTACAGAAAGTCTTTAGCAGGTTAGGGGATTGGGCAAAGTAGTGGTAATTGAAATACATGTAGGGAAGTCTATGGTCATGCACTTGGGTAGAAGGAATAAAGGCATATACTATTTTCTAAATGTGGTTGAAATTCAGAGATCAGAGGTTCAAAGGGACTTGTGCAGGATTCCCTAAAAGATGACTAAGGTTGAGTCACTAGTAAGGAAGGAAGGAGAATGCATTCATTTTGAAAGGACTGGAGTATAAAAGTAAGGATGTAATGCTGAGGCTTTGTAAGGCACTGGTCACACTGCACTTGGAATGGTGAGTAGTTTTGGGTGACTTCTGAGAATGAATGGGGTTAATGTCTGAGGAGCATTTGATGGTTCTGAGTCTACAGAACATCGAACACTACAGCATGGCAGCAGGCACTTCTGTGCCAAGACCAACTAAAATGGCTAAATAAACTAATCTCTTCTGTCTACACAATGTACAAATCCTTCAATTTTCCTCACATTTTTGTGTCTATTTAAATGTCTCTTAAAAGTGCTTGATGTTTCTGTCTGTATCACCACCCCAGGCAGCCACTACTGGCATCCAAAAATCCCTGTCCCTCACATCTCCTTTGAAATTACCCCTTTCATCTTAAATACATTCCCTCTAGTATAAGACGTTTCAATCCTGGGGAGAAAGATACCGTCTGTCTACTCTGTCTATGCCTCTTATAAACCTCTATCATAGAAACATAGAAAATAGGTGCAGGAGTAGGCCACTCAGCCCTTTGAGCCTGCACTGCCATTCAGTACGACCATGGCTGATCATCCAACTCAGAAACCTGTACCTGCCTTCTCTCCATACCCCCTGATCCCTTTACCACAAGGGCCATATCTAACTCCCTCTTAAATATAGCCAATGAACTGGACTCAACTGTTTCCTGTGGCAGAGAATTCCACAGATTCACCACTCTCTGTGTGAAGAAGTTTTTCCTCATCTCGGTCCTAAAAGGCTTCCCCTTTATCCACAAACTGTGACCCCTCATTCTGGACTTCCCCAACATCGGGAACAATCTTCCTGCATCTAGCCTGTCCAATCCCTTTAGGATTTTATACATTTCAATAAGATCCCCCCCCCCCCCCAATCTTCTAAACTCCAGAGAGTACAAGCCTAGTCGATCCAGTCTTTCATCATATGAAAGTCCTGCCATCCCAGGAATCAATCTGGTGAACCTTCTTTGTACCCCCTCTATGGCAAGAATGTCTTTCCTCAGATTAGGGGACCAAAACTGCACACAATCCTCCAGGTGTGGTCTCACCAAGGCCTTGTGCAACTGCATAGTACCTTCCTGCTCCTGTACTCGAATCCTCTTGCTATGAATGCCAGCATACCATTCGCCTTTTTCACCGCCTGCTGTACCTGCATGCCCACTTTCAGTGACTGGTGTACAATGACATCCAGGTCTCGTTGCACCTCCCCTTTTCCTAATCGGCCACCATTCAGATAATCTGTTTTCCTGTTCTTGCCACCAAAGTGGATAACCTCACATTTATCCACATTAAATTGCATCTGCCATGAATTTGCCCACACACCTAACCTATCCAAGTCACCCTGCATCCTCTTAGCATCCTCCTCACAGCTAACACTGCCACCCAGCTTCGTGTCATCCGCAAACTTGGAGATGCTGCATTTAATTCTCATCTAAGTCATTAATATATATTGTAAACAACTGGGGTCCCAGCACTGAGCCTTGCGGTACCCCACTAGTCACTGCCTACCATTCTGAAAAGGTCCTGTTTATTCCCACTCTTTGCTTCCTGTCTGCCAACCAATTCTCTATCCACATCAATACCATACCCCCAATACTGTGTGCTTTAAGTTTGCACACCAATCTCCTGTGTGGGACCTTGTCAAAAGCCTTTTGAAAATCCAAATATACCACATCCACTGGTTCTCCCCTATCCACTCTACTAGTTACATCCTCAAAAAATTCTATGAGATTCGTCAGACATGATTTTCCTTTCACAAATCCATGCTGAATTTGTCCGATCATTTCACCGCTTTCCAAATGTGCTGTTATCGCATCTTTGATAACTGACTCTAGCATTTTCCCCACCACCAATGTCAGGCTTACCGGTCTATAATTCCCCGGTTTCTCTCTTCAACCCTCGCTGTTCCAGAAAAAACAACCGAAGTCTGCCTGTCCTCTCATTATGGCATGTGCCCTCTAATCCAGGCAACATCCTGATAAACCTCTTCTGCAGCCTCTCCAAAGCCTCAACATCCTTCCTATGGTGGGTTTATCAGAACTAAATGCAATACTCTATGTACTCACTGCTGTTATGGAGAATGAACATAACATTGTTCTTTAATTGCTACTCATTGACAGGCAAAACAATATTAATTAATCATCAAATTAATTAATCGCAACAATATTTCTTTTCATCCAATTGAAATTTGCTATCTCCCCAGTTTTTTAATATATCTAAGAATAGTGCACATCCATTTCCATACTATTCTCAATCTTGAGTGTCCCTAAAGATCCTTGTGACAAATTTTCCATTTAATCAGCCTCATTCAACTGAACTGAGCCCAGCATTGTGTTTCCTTTATGATTTGGGAGTATATTGGTAGACAAGGTTTCCTGAAGCACACTTCAGAAGTTTCCCCTTCACAGTCTGTTAGGATATTAAGTTTCCCATTATTACTACTCAATGTTTTTGCACAGGCAGCATGCATTTCCAATAATGTAGTGTGTTTAACTAAAGTAAAATAATAATTAAACCGTTAAGTGGATGGGATGGGATTCATTTCTTCATGTAACCTTTGATTTAAATTGGTAAATGCTTATGATTTGGCAGAGATTTACACATAATGTAAAATATTTTTCTTATGAATGTTTGTTGTATGCTCTTTCTTTCTTTTAAAAAAAAAATGCAGCCGAGTTTTGTTAGTGCGATGGGACCACCAGGACGCAGTGCAATGGATAACGTTGAAGTGGCTTATGCTCGACAGGTGTGTAAGGGCTATCTGAAGTTATGTTACTATTTATTTTAATTAAAGATACAACAGAGTAATGAGCCCTTCCAGCCCAATGAGCATACACCCCATAGTTACACCCATGTGATCAACTTACTGACTAACCTGTCTGTTTTTGGAATATGCGAGGAAACCAGAGCACCTGGCGGAAACCTACGCAGTAATGGGGAGAAGGGACAAACTCCTTACAGGTAGTGGTGGGAAATGCACCTGTGTCACTGGTACTATAATAATGTTATGCTAAACACTACCGTGCTGCTCAAATTTGATGGTTTTGGCTTTTTTGAGACTGAATGTGTTTTTGATAAGCTTTGGATGATTTTTTAAAATTGAAATTTTTTTGCACTTGGAGATTGTTGTAAAACTATTTGCAATGTTAATATAAGCACTATTTATAAAAGCCTGAAATTTTTTCTTAATGTAAAGTTGCTGCCAACTGATCACCATAAGTTAAGCCTGGTATGATTTCATTGATCTATGTAGATCCACTTCTAATATTTTAACAAAGAATTATATAAAGTTGTTACTGTCAGCTCTTACATTCCTATTTTAAGCAATTTTGAATGTTTAATTTTTAAAAACATAAAACTATAAAATAAAAATAATCTTCTGTGAAGTTGGGTTTTGTATGATTCTTCTCACTAAACCCATCATTTTGCTGGAAGACATGATTGCAGTTCATCTAGCCATCTTTAGCTACCTTATATTATCAACCTCAGAAATCTTTGGAAATGGTTTCTTGTCATAGGTACCTTGACAAGACATGAAAAGTCTTTGACACATTTGCCCTTTAATGAGAAATTGACCTGGTGTACGACTCAGCAAAAATCTAAATGAAAAGGAAATGGGCAATGAAGTAAAATACATTCATAATTACATACATTGTGGGCAGGTGTAATTCACGCTCATATTCAAACATAGCAAGTATAACAGGAATGGTGTATTCATCCAGTTACTTTGTTTCCATCATGATACAGTGGCATGCAAAAGTTTGGGCACCCCCAGTCAAAATTTCTGTTACTGTGAGTAATTAAGTGAGTAGAAGAGGACTGACGAAGGGTCCCGGCCTGAAACGTCGACTGTGCTTCTTCCTATGGATGCTGCCTGACCTGCTGCGTTCCACCAGCATTTTGTGTGTGTTGCTTGAATTTCCAGCATCTGCAGATTTCCTCGTGTTTATGTTACTAAGTACTGACCATGCAGCGTGCCCAAACTTTTGGTTCGGGCCCTTTTCCTTTTTTGTTATTTTGAAACTGTAAAAGATGGAAATAAAAATGTAATCTTGCTTAAAATATTAAAGAAATGTGTCATCTTTAACTTTATGCCTTTTGGAAATCAGGTCATCTTCTACTTGCTTAGCTAGTCACAGTAACAGAAATTTTGACCAGGGTGCCCAAACTTTTGCATGCCACTGTATATCTATTATCTATTACTACTGCAAATAAATATCAGCCTGCCCATATTATTGGTCTACATTTCTTCATTCTGTTACACACTGCAAGTAAGTAATTTTTTAGGTAAATTCATGCAAAATCTTTCAACCTAAACTCTGAAGGTTGATTTTTTTTTTAATCTCTCAATTGCAGATTTACATATATAATGAAAAGGTTGTGAATCAGCATCTTCAACCAAATCTAGGAGATCTTTGCAGTTCTGTAGCTGAATCTTTGGATGACAAGGTACACGGACATGGAATTTGTTATTCCATTCAACACAGAAATGGTTGTTTTCTTTTGTACTGCATAATCAACCCAAATTTTTTTCACTTTAGCACTAATAGTCATAATTTTATAAATGCCATTTTATGGTGTACAAAAAACAAAATCAATGTTTTTAATACAAAAATATCCTTATAAAACTATGGAAATATTTATTTTACTAACACTGCCTTTGCATTTAATATGAATTTACTTATATGGTGTTCAGCTTCACCTTTGTGGCAGGCATCCCTCTCCTGCATCCACCTGAGAACTTAAACACTGAGCTTTAAATGTGAGAATAATTCATTCATTGATTATCTCATTACATTTGAGAATCATTGAATTTCCAGTATCTGCAGAATTTCTGTTATTTGAGAATCATTAACAGGTTTTTCTTTGGATTACAGTTTGAGTTCAGCTTAAGCTATGTCTTTGTATTCTGATCTGGTAATGTTATTTTATATTTTGTTTATTATTGGAAATACAGTGGATTCCAGTTAACTCAAATGCATCGGGACAGGTACATTTTGGCCCAATTAAGTGGCTGTTCCAATTAGCCAAAGTTTTATGGAAATATTGAAAAAAGACAAGTTGAGGAACAAATGACGTATTTAAATGAAATTCAGAACAAATTAGAATACTATCAATACTACTGTTGTGTTGACTGCCATCAATTCATTGTCGACTCATGGCGACCCACTGGATAGTGTAGTTATCGTTGGGGTTTTTGTGGCAAGCTACGGAAATAGATTGCCAGGCCTGCCTTCTGCGCAGATACTGCTGCTGCCCAGACTGGGACCCGGCCAGGTTCGAACTCAGGACCATCTGCCTCGAAGTCCATTTCTGATGCCACGACACCACTGGCTGTACCCTCAATACCACTATTGTACTGCTACTCCTACTACTACGTCGACTCAGGCCAAGGGGGCCGGTGTCAGGCACGATGACGGACTCTCCACCTCTCCCCCTCCCTCATCAGTGTGTTCAGTTCATTTATGTTAGCTGTCTTCTAGGAGCGTGTTGACCATAGTCTTGGGAGGACGCCCAGGGTTCATCTTCCCATGCTTGGGCTCCCATATGATGACTAGGCTGGCAGGTAGCTCGGGGTGCATAGACAGTGCCCCGCTAGTTGCAGTCTTCTCGCCTCGATTTTAGTGGAGAGCATCAGTAGGTTGTTATAGAGCTCAACGTTCGTCATGTGCTGTTGCCAACTCACATCAAGAGCCATCCGGAGCATTTGTGTATAGCAACCATCTAGAGACTTTCGCATCGTCTTGGTGAGTGTCCACGTCTCGCATCCGTACGCGAGAATGGACTCTATGACTGCTATGAAAATCCTATAGTACTATAAAACTAAATTTGTTCCTTAATAGTTATCAATGTACATAGAACATAGAATAGTACAGCACAGTACAGGCCCTTCGACCCACAATGTTGTGCCGACCCTCCCATAGAAGCCCCCACCTTAAACTCCATATACCTGTCTCTTAAACTTCACTAGTGTATCTGCCTCCACCACTGACTCAGGCAGTGCATTCCACGCAGCAACCACTCTCTGAGTAAAAAACCTTCCTCTAATATCCCCCTTACCTTAAAGCCATGTCCTCTTGTATTGAGCAGTGGTACCCTGGGGAAGAGGCGCTGGCTATCCACTCTATCTATTCCTATTATTATCTTGTATACCTCTATCATGTCTCCTCTCATCCTCCTCCTGTCCAAAGAGTAAAGCCCTAGCTCCCGTAATCTCTGATCATAATGCATACTCTCTAAACCAGGCAGCATCCTGGTAAATCTCCTCTGTACCCTTTCCAATGCCTCCACATCTTCCTATGGTGAGGCGACCAGAACTGGACACAGTACTCCAAGTGTGGCCTAACCAGAGTTTCATAGAGCTGCATCATTACATCGTGACTCTTAAACTCTATCCCTTGACTTATGAAAGCTAACACCCCATAAGCTTTCTTAACTACCCTATCCACCTGTGAGGCAACTTTCAGAGATTGGTGGACATGTACCCCCAGCTCCCTCTGCTACTCCACACTACCAAGTATCCTGCCATTTACTTTGTAGTCTGCCTTGGAGTTTGTCCTTCCAAAGTGTACCACCTCACACTTCTCCAGGTTGAACTCCATCTGCCACTTCTCAGCCCACTTCTGCATCCTATCAATGTCTCTGCAATCTTTGACAATCCTCTATACTCTCTACAACACCACCAGCCTTTGTGTCATCTGCAAACTTGCCAACCTACCCTTCTACCCCCACATCCAGGTCATTAATAAAAATCACGAAAAGTAGAGGTCCTAGAACAGATCCTTGTAGGACACCACTAGTCACAATCCTCCAATCTGAATGTACTCCCTCCACCACGACCCTCTGCTTTCTGCAGGCAAGCCAATTCTGAATCCACCTGGCCACACTTCCCTGGATCCCATGCCTTCTGACTTTCTGAATAAGCCTACCATGTGGATCCTTGTCAAATGCCTTACTAAAATCCATATAGATCACATCCACTGCACTACCCTCATCGATATGCCTGGTCACCTCCTCAAAGAACTCTTATCAGGCTTGTTAGACACGATCTGCCCTTCACAAAGCCATGCTGACTGTCCCTGATCAGACCATGATTCTTTAAATGCCCAGAGATCCTATCACTAAGAATCTTTTCCAACAGCTTTCCCACCACAGACGTAAGGCTCACTGGTCTATAATTACCCGGACAATCCCTACTACCTTTTTTGAACAAGAGGACAACATTCGCCTCCCTCCAATCCTCCAGTACCATTCCTGTGGACAACGAGGACATAAAAGATTCTAGCCAGAGACTCAGCAATCTCTTCCCTCGCCTCATGGAGCAGCCTGGGCAATATTCCTTCAGGCCCTGGGGACTTATCCGTCCTAATGTATTTTAACAACTCCAACACCTCCTCTCCCTTTATATCAACATGCCCCAGAACATCAACCTCATTCATATTGTCCTCACCATCATCAAGTTCCATCTCATTGGTGAATACGGAAGAGAAGTATTCATTGAGGACCTCGCTCACTTCCACAGCCTCCAGGCACACCTTCCCACCTTTATCTCTGATCGATCCTACCTTCACTCCTGTCATCCTTTTTTTCTTCACATAATTGAAGAATGCCTTGGGGTGTTCCTTTACCCTACTCGCCAAGGCCTTCTCATGCCCCCTTCTTGCTCTTCTCAGCCCCTTCTTAAGCTCCCTTCTTGCTTCCCTATATTCCTCAATAGACCCATCTGATCCTTGCTTCCTAAACCTCATGGATGCTGCCTTCTTACACTTGACTAGATTTTCCACCTCACTTGTCACCCATGGTTCCTTCACCCTACTATTCTTTATCTTCCTCACCAGGACAAATTTATCCTTAACATTCTGCAAGAGTTCTCTAAACCGACCACATGTCCATAGTACATTTCCCTGCAAAAACATCATCCCAATTCACAACCGCAAGTTCTAGCCTTATAGCCTCATAATTTGCCCTTCCCCAATTAAAAATTTTTCTGTCCTCTCTGATTCTATCCTTTTCCTTGATAATGCTGAAGGCCAGGGAGCGGTGGTCACTGTCCCCCAGATGCTCACCCACTGAGAGATCTGTGACCTGACATGGTTCATTACCCTAGTACTAGATCTAGTATGGCATTCTCCCTAGTCGGGCTGTCCACATACTGTGATAGGAATCCGTCCTGGACACACTTAACAAATTCTGCTCCATCCAAACCCTTGGAACTAATCAAGTGCCAATCAATATTAGGGAAGTTAAAGCCACCCATGATAACAACCCTGTTATTTTTGCACCTTTCCAAAATCTGCCTCCCAATCTGCTCCTCTGTATCTCTGCTGCTGCCAGGGGGCCTATAGAATACCCCCAATAGAGTTAACTGCTCCCTTCCTGTTCCTGAATTCCACCCATACTGACTCAAAAGAGGATCCTGCTACATTACCCACCCTTTCTGTAGCTGTAATAGTATCCTTGTCCAGTAATGCCACCCCTCCTCCCCTTTCTCCCCCCTCTCTATCCCTTTTAAAGCACTGAAATCCAGGAATATTGAGAATCCATTCCTGCCTTGGTGCCAGCCAAGTCTCTAATGGCCACTACATCATAATTCCATGTATGTATCCAAGCTCTCAGTTCATCACCGTTGTTCCTGATGCTTATTGCATTGAGGTACACACACTTCAGCCCTTCTCCCTTACTGTCTTTACAGTAAGGGATGGGATGGCAGGACTTTCATATGATGAAGGACTGGGTGAACTAGGCTTATACTCGTTGGAATTTAGAAGATTGAGGGGGGATCTTATTGAAATGTATAAAATCCTAAAGGGATTAGACAGGCTAGATGCAGGAAGATTGTTCCCGATGTTGGGGAAGTCCAGAATGAGAGGTCACAGTTTGAGGATAAAGGGGAAGCCTTTTAGGACCGAGATGAGGAAAAACTTCTTCACAGAGAGAGTGGTGAATCTGTGGAATTCTCTGCCACAGGAAACAGTTGAGACCAGCTCATTGGCTATATTTAAGAGGGAGTTAGATATGGCCCTTGTGGCTAAAGGGATCAGGGGGTATGGAGGGAAGGCTGGTACAGGCTTCTGAGTTGGATGATCAGCCATGATCATACTGAATGGCAGTGCAGGCTCGAAGGGCCGAATGGCCTACTCCTGCACCTATTTTCTATTTTCTATTTACACCCTTTATTCTGCTTCTCTTTCCTCAAAGCCTGACTATAAATCATGAATTCCCAACCCTGGGTCCATGGACCCCTTTAATGATGTTGGTCCATGGCATAAACAAAGCTGGGAACCCCTGCTGTAAATGAAGAAAATTAGTGCGGATATCTAGTGCAGATAATGGAATGCCTTCAGACAATGTTTTCAATAATTTCATCCTTCAAATCTTCATTTTCAATCATTCATGATTGTTGATACTTTTAAATTCTTTGTAGTTCCTAAGCTGTTGAAGTAGTGTACTCCTTTCATTTCCACTCCCAGCCATTTCTGGCATCTGCATGTCTGAATGGTTGAAATTCCAGTGAGCAAAACAGCTCCGAATAGTCTTACTGCTTATTTTTCACCAAGTGGACACTATAGGCAGTAGTTAGAAATTGTTCGACAAAAGTTTCTTGTATCGATTAAGCGATGTGGTGTCCCAAATAAAGGAAGGGAATCCAGTTATTTTCTAAATTAGTTTTTAATTCTTTAAGAGTTGTGCAGATTAACCGATGGCCTAAATAACTGAAATCCACTGTGCCTCCAAATGAAGGTCAGTGGGTCATCTGCGTTGTTTCATTTTGTTTAAATGTTTCAAATGGCAGTAATTATTCTCCCCTTCCCTCTATGCTATTTATAGAAGATGGTTTCTGTTCTCCCCTTTAGCTGAAAAATGTCCAATGGGGTGAAAAGGAGCAAAAAGTAATCAAAAATTATTTTTTTGAATTAGGGCTATGAGAAAGAGACACTTATGTTTGCTCATTAATTCAATTGTGATCATAATGGTACAATGTTGCAGAGATCTGTAATTGTAAGAAAAATGTTCTTTTGTGGTCTGTGAATTCAGTGCTGGGAACTGCTGCTTTGAAGAAAGGTTTTCAGCAAGAGAAGTAACCATGAATTTCCAAGAATCCATATTCCTCAAGGCCATTATTTGTTATATAAATGAAAGCAGTTTACTTGTTTAATTTCTTGTAGAATGTCTCTGAATTGTGGGCAATGGTGAAGCAGATGACTGACGTTCCACTGGTACTTGCCTCAGAGACACTGAAGAGCCGTACCAGTTTGGAGATGCAGATGGCATTTGTTAAACAAGCCCTGTGTTTTCTGGAGCAGAGGTGAGAGGTGACCTTGCAAAAATACCTGGCATCCTATTGATTTGTTAAGAACTGTACGTTCAAGTCTGAAAAAATTTTTTATGGCCCTTGGAATCATCGTAGCTGATGGTTATTTAAACAGAAAGCAGGGTTTAGTTATTGTTATCTTAAGATTATATGTAAGAGATGAAACTTGTTCCTGTACAATTCATTGTGTAACCTATTTTCCTGTTTCATGTTTTCATTCAAAGCTACAAGAATTATGTAATGGCGACAGTCTATGGAAACCTACAGCAGGCTCAACTTGGTGGTGTTCCTGGGACTTATCAACTGGTCCGTAGCTTTCTTAATATTAAATTGCCAGGACCTTTGCAAGGACTTCAGGTATGAGCTCTTAACATATTGGAATGTATCTTTACCTTTTGTTCAATATTAAAGGAAAAGAAACTCAGCTTCTAAAGTTCACTATTTTTTCCAAAATCTACCAAGTCTCCCACTTTCATGCTGCTCATGGTTCAAAGTAAATTTATTACCCAAGTACATAATATGTCACTGTATACAATCCTGAGATTCATTTTCTTGTGGGTATTCTTAGTATATCCACGAACCATATTGAAATCAAAGAAAGAAATATGCAGAAGACACAAACTGTGCAAATACATAAAGGGGAAAGAATAAATAAGCAACAGATATCGAGAACATGAGGAGTGAGGAAATTGAGAATCCAATTGCACAAGGAGATATTGAGGCCAAGGTCTTGAAGTTTATTGATTATTTTTGAGGGGATGATAGTACTGAATGCCAAGCTGTAGTCATAAAGAGAATCCTGAATTATGGATCATTGCTGTCCAATTGTTCCAGAGTTGAGGAAGAGCCATTGAGATGACCTTTGCTGTGGAGTTGTGCCAGTAGGCAAATTGGAGCGGCACTAAGTCGCTTCTCAGGCAGGAGTTGTGTTTCATTACCCATCTCTCAAAACACTTCACTGTGGATGTAGGCGCTACTGTACAATAGTCGTTGAGGCAGGTTACCATATTTTTCTTGGGCATGGGTCTGATTGAGGCCTGCTTGAAGCAAGTGTAAGCTCAGACTGCCAAAGCGAGAGGTTAAAGATATTGAACACTCCAGCCAGTTGATCAGCACATCTTTAGTACTTGGCTTGGTACCCCATCTCGGTTGAATGCTTTCCATGGGTTCACCCTCCTGAAGGATGTTCTCACGTCCACCTCAGAGACTGAAATCACAAGGTTATTGGAAGCTGTGGGAGTTCGTGAAGGTTTCTCCATGCTGTGAAAGTAAACTCGAGCATAGAAGCCATTGAGCTCATCTGGAAGCTTGATTTCACTTTGTAATTCAAGCCCTGCCACAGCTTTCGAGCATCCTTCATTGATTCAAGTTTAGTCCAGAATTTCGCCCATGAGATGGCTTTCCGAGTGTCACCTGGACCTCTTTGGGTCGCCAGACCTGAATGCCTCCAGTCTGGATATCTGGGTTCATCCAGGGCTTCTGGTTGGGGAAGACAGCAATTTTGTGGGAAAACACTCGTCTATGACCATACATGGTGTTTTCATTAAGATCCACGGATGAGTCATTGAACACAGTCCAGGCCACCGACTTGAAGCAATCTCATAGTCGCTCCTCTGTCTTCTGTGACCACTCCTTCATTGTCTTTATTTCTGGATTCTTGCTTTTTTGCCTCCACCTATATGCAGGTGGGAGAAGGACAGCCAAATGATTTTCCAAAATGTGGTCTGGGCATGGAACGGTAGGCATTACTTATCGTTGTATAGAAGTGGTCTAGTGTGTTGGGACCTCTCGTGATATAGGGTGTGCTGATATTAATTGGGCAATGATTTCTTCAAACAGGCTCGGTTAATGTCCCTGAATATGATTTGAAATGTGTTGGGAGGGATTATTTCTGCCACAGTAGACAGTAGCATGCAGTATCTCAAGTGTCTGATTATTCCACTGATGGATCACAGAGGAGAAGTAGTATGGTTGGCAGTTGACCATTATGTGTTCCAGATCAGGAGGGAATATGAGTACGACTAAACCGTCGCATTGGAGAATCACAGCATGTTATAAAACACACACCCCACCTTTTGATTTTTCCTAAACAGAAGTTCAGTCCATCTGGTGTATCGAGAAGCCTTTGGGTTTGATTGCTGAATCTGGCATGCTGGGAATAAATATTATCTCAGTAAAGCACAGAACACAATTGTTCTTTTGCCCTCAATACAGCAACGTTGCCTGCAGGTCCTCATTCTTGTTCTCAAGTAACTGTACATTTGCTAACAAGACACTGGGTAGAAGATTCTTATTGCTCTGTCTTTAGATTCTCTTGTCTCCTGCCTCGTTTCTGGCCATGACAGTGAGCCTTTATCCACTTAGAGATGCCGTACCTGCTTGCTTGAGAGTTAAGTCCGCTGAGTCCTTCAGAAGACTGTGGAATTTGTAGTTCATTAAGTTGGTTTAAAAAGTACATTGCTTAAAGGGGAATTAAATGCCGCAGATTGCACTGAGAGTAATTCAAAAGGGGTATATTTAGTTTTTTAAGCAGCCCACAGAACTTTGCTGTGGTTCATCAGTGCCACCTTGAATACAGATAGCTTGCTGTTTGGTTAGTCTAATATAGAAAAAAAAACAACGGAAAGATACATGGGTAGGATGTACCCAGTTCGACTTGCCCCTATCTCTTCCTCTGGCAGCTCACTGCATGTTCCCACATCCATATGTGTGAGAAAGCCTACCCTTCAGGCCCTCTTTAAACCTTCCCCTCTCACCTTAAATATATGCAACACACATAAAAGTTGCTGGTGGACGCAGCAGGCCAGGCAGCATCTCTAGGAAGAGGTACAGTTGACGTTTCATGCCGAGACCCTTCATCACGACACTGAAGAAGTTTAAATCTTCTCTTCGACGGGAGTTCAGTGAAACCATCTCTCAGTGCTCCCCATCTGTAATTTCTTTGGCTCCTCAACTTTTCAACCACATTTTGACTTAATATATGCTCTCTGGTTGTATACTTCTCTCCCTTAGGATACAATCAATGACTCTATGATGTTATAAACCTATAAAGTCAGCTTTTGGCCACCTTCGTTCTGGAGAAAACAATCTCAGCCTATCCAGCCTCTCTTTATAATGCAGACTTGCAACATCCTTGCGAAGTTTTTCTGCAATTTGTAGCTTCATCGCATACTTCCTATAGAATGGATATTAGAAAAGCACAGATTTCCAGGTGCTGTCTTAACGTGTGTGGTACTGTTGTAACATGGCATCACAACTCTGTCTGATGAAGGCATGTGTGTCATAAGCCTGCTTCACCACCTTGTCTACCTGTAATATCATTTTTGCATTAATCACTTTTTTGTAGAAATCATACGTTAGCAAGACAAATCATTTAGCTAAAAATTACATTGGGCAGTTACTGTAATTCTGAAATCTGAGAAATCTTAGCATAGTTCAGAGCATAGAAGGAGATAATTTGAATAGAAGTTAAAATGGTTTTGTATGGAGAAATCTACAACGCCAATTGATGCCTTCAAATCATTCTTTCTATTTGTGGTCAGAAGTGTTTACAGTATTAATGTAACTTATTTTAGTGGGCTCCTTGAAGAGAGTCATCTTTTGAAGTAATAACTTTTCTGTTCAGGTTAAGTTAATGAGTACCTTATGCCCTTTGTATTGGCATAACTATAGGAAATGCACTCAAATCAAAATAGCTGATCTTTAGAAGGAACCAAATGCATAATTTTAATGAAAGATGGAGTCAACTCATGAGAGCATATATTCTATGTCTAGTTTTCAGTACTCTTCTGCATAGTGAGCAGAGCCATGTTAATGGGTAGCAAGTGTATTATCTAATTATTTCACATTTTAATACATGCATTGGATGAAGGCATGCAGACACCTTTTGCAGCACAAATAGCTTTGCTTTGATGTTTCCATTCAAGTTTTCAGGGAATTTCAGTTTTGAACGGTGTAGTCTAAGTCTTAGGCATTTCAAATTTCTAACTTTTTAGAAAATAAATTCTAATTGCATTACAATGGTGCAGACATTTTCAGATGGCACTTTTTGTTCACATTTATTTGAAGATGGTGATTTTGATGTCCAGTGGTATCTTGGTGCAAGAGCTGCCAAACTGCATTACATTGCAAACTGTATTACAAGATACCACGTTAATTTGTGATGGGGATATTTTGCTGACCAATTTTTAATTGGGGTAAATTAGCCAAAACTGCAGATTATTCCTTGTATATTGAGGAAGGACATTGCCATGAATGGCTTAATAACCATTGTATGTACTAAAATGAATAAGGATTGCAAAGAATAAAGTTTCAAGTGTTTTTTTAAAATTCTCTTTGATTGTTCCAGGACGGTGAAATTGAAGGCCAGCCTGTCTGGGCTCTCATCTACTATTGTTTGCGGTGTGGAGATTTAATGGCAGCAATGCAGGTGGTAAACCGTGCTCAACATCAGTTGGGGGAATTTCACAATTGGTTCATTGAGTATGTTCAAGGTGATGATAGAAGGTAAATGTTATATTAAATTTGAAATTCTTGAAAAGTTGTTGGGTTATGATTTGAGTCTTGAATGTTGAGGAGTGAGAAGGAAGACCCTCACCTGGGGTATGATTTAAGTATGTAACTTTTAAATTACATTTATCCCCCCAAATTAAAGCATTCCGTTGATTGATGTGGATGTGATAAAGTCCTGAAAAACTGCAGATCTCCATTTTTCAGAGTGAAAGGTTGCTAGAGGAGAATTTTGTTCTAAATAGGGGGAAATTGATAAGTTGAACCTTAAAAATAATTTAATACAGGTGTTTCTCATGAAGCTGTAGATATGTATTAGAATAATCCTAAATGAACCTTTGTTACTTTGGAGGGGTATGTTTTTCTTATTTGCAATCAATGACAAGAAAGTAGAGTGGAGTTCAGTTAGAATGGTGTGTATTTAGTCATAGTCATATTTTATTGATCCCGAGGGAAATTGATTTTTGTTACAGTTGCCCTAACCAAGAATAGAGTATAAATATAGCAATATAAAACCATAAATAATTAAATAGTAATATGTAAATTATGCCAGGAAATAAGTCCAAGACCAGCCTATTGGCTCAGGGTGTCTGACCCTCCAAGGGAGGAGTTGTAAAGTTTGATGGCCACAGGCAGGAATGACTTCCTGTGACGCTCAGTGTTGCATCTCGGTGGAATGAGTCTCTGGCTGAATGTACTCCTGTGCCCACCCAGTACATTATGTAGTGGATGGGAGACATTATCCAAGATGGCATGCAACTTAGACAGCATCCTCTTTTCAGACACCACCGTTAGAGGTGGGGGGGGGGGAGGGAGGTTTAAAGGAGATATGTGGGCAAGTTTTTTGATACTGTTGTGGGTGACTGGAAAAGGCTTCTGGGGAAGATACAATAGCAGCATTTAAGAGGCTGTTAAATAAGCACAGGTAGAAACAAATTAGTTTAATTCAGCATCGTGCTTTTTGCAGATGTTTAGCCCGAAGGCCTGTTCCTGTGCTGTACTGTTCTGAGTTGAATGTTGAGTCCATCTGGGTAGAGATTAAGAATAGAAAAGGGAAAAAAATCACTGGTGGGAGTTGTCTATAGGCCACCCAATAAAAATATTGCAGTGGCAGAGGCGATTAAACAAGAAATAACTGAGGCCTGTAAGAACAGAATGGCAGTTGTCATGGGGGATTTTAACTTCCACATAGATTGGGCGAATCAGGTTGGTCAAGGAAGTCTTGAGGAGGACTTCATAGAATGCATCCGTGATGGCTTTCTTGAGCAGCATGTTAGTGAACCTACAAGGGAAAATGCTATCTTAGATCTAGTCCTGTGCAATGAGACAGGTAAGATTAACGATCTTGTAGTCAGGGATCCTCTTGGAAAGAGTGATCATAGTATGATTGAATTTCACATTCAGATGGAGGATGAAATAGTTAGATCTAAAACTAGTGTATTATACTTGAACAAGGGAGGCTACAACAGGATGATGGAGAAGTTGGCTTATGTGGATTGGGAGCACAGGCTATTTGGTAGGACTGTTGAGGAATAATGGAAGACTTTGAAAGAGATTTTTCACAGTGCTCAACAAAAGTATATTCCACTCAAAAGTAAGGACAGTAAGTGTGGGGAGAGACAGCCTTGGATAACTAAGGAAATAAAAGATGGTGTCAAATTAAAAGCTTGTGTACAAAGTCTCAAAGAGTAGTGGGAGACTGGAGGATTGGGAAAACTTTAAAAAGCAACAGAGAACAACTAAACAAGAAATAAGGAAAAGGAAGATAGAGTATGAAAGTAAATTAGCACAAAATATAAAAACAGCGAAAGTTTTTATAGATATATAAAGCGGAAGAGGGTGGCTAAAGTCAATGTAGGTCCCTTGGAAGTTAGAAGGGGAAATTGATATTGGGTGTTAAGGAAATGGTGGGATTGAATTCAAGAGCAAGGAGGTCATACTGCAACTCTACAGGGTACTGGTGAGGTTGCACCTGGAGTACTGTGTGCAGTTCTGGTCTCCATATTTGAAGAAGGATATACTGGCTTTGGAAGCAGTGCAGAGGAGGTTCACCAGGTTGATTCCAGAGATGAAGGGGTTAACTTACAAGGAGAGTTTGAGTCGCCTGGGACTATACTCTCTGGAATTCAGAAGAATGAGAGGGGATCTTATAGAAACATACAAAATTTTGAAAGGGATAGGTAAGATAGAAGTAGAAAAGTTGTTTCCATTGGTAGGTGAGACTAGAACTAGGGGACATTGCCTCAAGATTCAGGGGAGAAGATTTAGGACGGAGATGAGGAGAAACTGTTTTTCCCAGAGAGTGGTGAATCTGTGGAATTCTCTGCCCAGGGAAGCAGTTGAGGCTTCTTCACTAAATATAGTTAAGATACAGTTAGATAGATTTTTACATAGGGAGTTAAGGGTTATGGGGGGAAAGGCAGGTAGATGGAGCTGAGTTTACGGACAGATCAGGCATGATCTTATTGAATGGTGGGGCAGGCTCAATGGGTGGAAGGCCTACTCCTGCTCCTATTTCTTATGTGGAGGCCGAAACTTCAGTATGCTTTATTTTTACATTCTCACCAATAATTACTCTGCATTTTGTCTTTTCTGTAGATTACCTCCTACTGCAGAGAACAAACTGCGTCTACATTACCGTCGCGCATTGCGGAATAGCACAGATCCTTATAAGAGAGTGGTTTACTGCCTCATTGGTCGATGTGATGTTACTGATAATCATAGTGAAATTGCGGATAAAACAGATGACTATCTCTGGTTAAAAGTATGTGTGTTCATTTAAAATTTCCCCACCTT
Source organism: Mobula birostris (assembly GCF_030028105.1). Classification (NCBI taxonomy): domain Eukaryota; kingdom Metazoa; phylum Chordata; class Chondrichthyes; order Myliobatiformes; family Myliobatidae; genus Mobula; species Mobula birostris. The sequence goes on along the minus strand of NC_092384.1, from coordinate 25,036,834 downwards.
GCATGTCTAAAAGGGTGGCAGTGTTGAAAATCTCATTGTTTTCCACATGAGTGTTTACCTCACTCTCAATGGTTTAGATCATGATCCTTTTATTAACTGCACAGTTAAATATCTTTGATTATGTACTGTTACCACTTTTATAGCAACACATTTGAAGAAGCAGTAGTGAACTACTAACAGCAAGTCAATAGGAATTCAGATACTAATTTCTACATGCACACATTTTAGTCTTGTTGCTTGTCCATCCACTGCTGTCTTGTCTCCATAAACGTTTTAAAAAGAATTATTTTTGATTTTGAAGTGGCAGAAGAGATGTCAGGGACAAAATGTCTTATGGTTATCGTAAGAAGGAAAACCTAACATACATAGAAACATACATAGAAAATAGGTGCAGGAGTAGGCCATTCGGCCCTTCGAGCCTGCACCGCCATTTATTATGATCATGGCTGATCATCCAACTCAGAACCCCGCCCCAGCCTTCCCTCCATACCCCCTGACCCCCGTAGCCACAAGGGCCATATCTAACTCTCTCTTAAATATAGCCAATGAACTGGCCTCAACTGTTTCCTGTGGCAGAGAATTCCACAGATTCACCACTCTCTGTGTGAAGAAGTTTTTCCTAATCTCGGTCCTAAAAGGCTTCCCCTCTATCCTCAAACTGTGGCCCCTCGTTCTGGACTTCCCCAACATCGGGAACAATCTTCCTGCATCTAGCCTGTCCAATCCCTTTAGGATCTTATACGTTTCAATCAGATCCCCCCCTCAATCTTCTAAATTCCAACGAGTATAAGCCCAGTTCATCCAGTCTTTCTTCATATGAAAGTCCTGCCATCCCAGGAATCAATCTGGTGAACCTTCTTTGTACTCCCTCTATGGCAAGGATGTCTTTCCTCAGATTAGGGGACCAAAACTGCACACAATACTCCAGGTGTGGTCTCACCAAGGCCTTGTACAACTGCAGTAGTACCTCCCTGCTCCTGTACTCGAATCCTCTCGCTATAAATGCCAGCATACCATTCGCCTTTTTCACCGCCTGCTGTACCTGCATGTCCACTTTCAATGACTGGTGTATAATGACACCCAGGTCTCGTTGCACCTCCCCTTTTCCTAATCGGCCACCATTCAGATAATAATCTGTTTTCCTATTTTTGTCACCAAAGTGGATAACTTCACATTTATCCACATTAAATTGCATCTGCCATGAATTTGCCCACTCACCCAACCTATCCAAGTCACCCTGCATCCTCTTAGCATCCTCCTCACAGCTAACACTGCCACCCAGCTTCGTGTCATCCGCAAACTTGGAGATGCTGCATTTAATTCCCTCATCCAAGTCATTAATATATATTGTAAACAACTGAGGTCCTAGCATAGAGCCTTGCGGTACCCCACTAGTCACCGCCTGCCATTCTGAAAAGGTCCCGTTTATTCCCACTCTTTACTTCCTGTCTGCTAACCAACTCTCCACCCACACCAATACCTTACCCGCAATACCGTGTGCTTTAAGTTTGCACAGTAATCTCCTGTGTGGGACCTTGTCAAAAGCCTTCTGAAACAAAATTCAAAGAATCTTTAAAAGACATTGCCTTTAGTAAAAACATTTTTTAAAATTCCAGATAATAACATAACTTAGTTCCAGCATAGACAGACGATGAAGGCTGTTCCTATGCTGGCCACAAGGATCTGGGCATAGATTCATGAGCAGAAACTGGGTAATTCAGAGACTTCAAGAGTGAAATATATACAGTGGCATGCAAAAGTTTGGGCACCCCGGTCAAAATTTCTGTTACTGTGATTAGCTTAGCGAGTAAAAGATGAACTGATTTCCAAAAGGTATAAAGTTAAAGATGACACATTTCTTTAATATTTTAAGCAAGAAAACTTTTTTAGTTTCCATCTTCTTACAGTTTCAAAAGAACAAAAAAGGACAAGGGCCTGAAGCAAAGGTTTGGGCACCCTGCATGGTCACCCCTGCATGGTCAGTACTTAGTAGCACCCCATTTTGGCAAGTATCACAGCTTGTAAGCGCCTTTTGTAGCCAGGTAAGAGTCTTTCAATTCTTGCTTGGGGGATTTTCGCCCATTCTTCCTTGCAAAAAGCTTCTAGTTCTGTGAGATTCTTGGGCCGTCTTGCATGCACTGCTCTTTTAAGGTCTATCCACAGATTTTCGATGATGTTTAGGTCAGGGGACTGTGAGGGCCATGGCAAAACCTTCAGCCTGCACCTCTTGACATAATCCATTGTGGATTTTGAGGTGTGTTCAGGATCATTATCCTGTTGTAGAAGCCATCCTCTGTTTATCTTCGACTTTTTTTTTTTTTTTTTTTTTTTTTTTACAGACGGTGTGATGTTTGCTTCCAGAATTTGCTGGTATTTAATTGAATACATTCTTCCCTTTACCAGTGAAATGTTCCCTGTGCCACTGGCTGCAACACAAGCCCAAAGCATGATCGATCCACCCCCGTGCTTAACAGTTGGAGAGGTGTTCTTTTCATGAAATTCTGCACCCTTTTTTCTCCAAACCTGTTTGCCCATTGCGGCCAAAAAGTTCTATTCAAAAGATTCAAAAGGTTCAAAAGGAGCATCTAAACAAGACTGATGCATTTTGGAAACAAGTCCTGTGGACTGATGAAGTTAAAATAGAACTTTTTGGCCGCAATGAGTATGTTTGGAGAAAAAAGGGTGCAGAATTTCATGAAAAGAACACCTCTCCAACTGTTAAGCACGGGTGTGGATCGATCATGCTTTGGACTTCTGATGCAGCCAGTGGCATGAGGAACATTTACTGGTAGAGGGAAGAATGAATTCAATTAACCACCAGTAAATTCTGGAAGCAAACATCACACTATGTTTAAAAAAAAGCCGAAGATGAAAAGAGGATGGCTTCTACAACAGGATTATGATCCTGAACACAACACAAAATCCACAATGGACTATCTCAAGAGGCGCAAGCTGAAGGTTTTACCATGGCCCTCACAGTCCTCTGACCTAAACATCATCGAAAATCTGTGGATAGACCTCGAAAGAGCAGTGCATGCAAGACAGCCCAAGAATCTCACAGAAGGAGAAGACTTTTGCAAGGAAGAATGGGCGAAAATCCCCTAAACAAGAATTGAAAGACTCTTAGCTGGCTACAGTAAGCGTTTACAAGCTGTGATACTTGCCAAAGGAGGTGTTACTAAGTACTGACCATGCAGGGTGCCCAAACTTTTGCCTCAGGGCCTTTTCCTTTTTTGTTATTTTGAAACTGTAAAAGATGGAAATAAAAAAGTTTTCTTGCTTAAAATATTAAAGAAATGTGTCATCTTTAACTTTATGCCTTTTGGAAATCAGTTCATCTTTTACTCGCTTTGCTATTCACAGTAACAGAAATTTTGACCAGTGCCCAAACTTTTGCATACTATTGTATTTCAGACCATAGATAGGGATTTCCTCGAGAGTTTAGCATTAATGCATGTTATTAGACTGTCATATGTAGGACATTAACCTAATCTAATGTTGTATAGTGTATGGAATGGCCTTTTATACTAAAACTGTATGTTGATCTAAGTGCCTTCTTGTTATGTCTAGCTGAATCAAGTGTGCTTTGAAGATGATGGCAACAGTTCACCTCAGGATAAGCAAACCCTTCCTCAACTGCAGAGTCAGCTGTTGGAAGAGTATGGTAAGCTTCTGCCAGGACTCAACAGTCATGAGTTGTGCATTTATTCAGTTTCAGTTCTGTTTGGTACCCCACCTTGGCTCAATTCAGGTGCATGTCTTTGAATTTAATGGATGCCCATTAATAAATGGCACAGTAAAAGAAAGTGTAACTCTTGGTTGGGTTCCACCAGTTATAAACCAGCACTTTAAGATCTATATCATTGATTGTGTAGATGGTGAGTACAAGGAGTTCACTTGTACTTTTATGTCAAAAGACATTTTTATAAACATCTGTATCTGCCCTTTATTCTAGAAAATCTGTACAGAAAATTTGTCATCTTCCGCACAGTGCTTTGATAATTAGACAATTAATTTTTGTTGAAGGTTTATTTAATTTGCACATAATTCAGGCCAAATAGCCATTTATCTAATTTCCATTAACTTTTTCCTTCTCTAGAGGTATTGCCTGACCTGAGTATTCCTAAAATTTTGAAAATCGAATATACTGCAGATGTTGAAAATCTAAAACAAAAACAGAAAATACTGGAAATACTCAGGTCAGACTATGTCTGTGGGAAGAAAAAAAACAGTCAGGTCAGAAAGCTTTTGTGAGGATTGAAAATGGGGGGAAAAACTTGTTAAAAAGCTGCAGGGGAGGGACATGTCGGGTTGGAAGCAGTGTACAGGTTATCTGGTCAGTCAGTGAACTGGAGCAGGTGAAGAATGAGAACATAGACAAAAGAATGTGTGAGCTAGGAAATGCAGAGCAGGAGGTCACGCTCAGCAGCTCAGTAGACATGTCCTCCACTCCCAGAGAGTAGAAAAAGGGGAGAAACCAAAGTGAGCCAGTATCACCGATGACAAGAAGTTATCTGCAGTTGTGAATGTAGTTTTAAGTCTAGAAGCCTGCAGCATGCCCAGATAGAAGATGAGGGGCTGTATCTCACACTTGATTTGTTCCTCATTGATGGTACTGGAGAACACAGACTTGATAGGTCTGAGTGGGAGTGAGATGAGAATTGAAGTGGCAGGCAATGAAAAGCTGAGGATCATCCCTACAGACTTTGCGGGTGTTCTGCAAAGTGGCCTCCCGGTCTGCATTGGTTCATCCAGTGTAGAGGAGATCATGTTATGAGCAGTGAATTCAGTACACTGGATCAAAAATGCAAGTGAATCACTGCTTCAGAAATGACTGAGTCATGGATAATAGGAAGGGAAGAGGTAGAAGGACAAGTGTTACGTTGCCTGTATTTGTATGGAACATTGCTGTCAGGGTGCAGGTGGGTGGGAATGCAAGAATGAAAACTGAGAATGAGGAAGGAAGAGGGCATCTTGGAGGCACCTATCCATAAAGTCTCATTGGAGAAAATATAGCTGAGAAGGAGTAACTGGAGAATGGAATAGGGTTCTTAGAAAAGGCAGAGTGGACCAAAGAATATTCTATTCCTATGGGGGTTAGTAGGCTGACATAGGGCCTCAACCTGAAATGTCGACAATTCCTTCCCCCACTACCACCACAGGTGCTGCCTGGCCTGCTGAGATTTTTCCAGTAGATTGTTTGTCTTTAGTTTGTAATAGATGTTGGTAGTTAATCTATCTCCTGACATGGAGACACCAGGATCCAGAAATAGGTTAATTATGTACAGATGAAGACAGGTTGGAAATTGGCAGCAAAAGTAATGAGCCTGAGTTTTGAATGAGTGTAGGAGACAGCAGCAGTGCAGTCCTTGGTGTACTGGAAAGTGAACTGAGGGAGTGGGTCTGTGTAGAACAGAAACAGGCTGATCCACATATTCCATGTGTATGCCCATACCTATGCTTCGTTCAGGATTCCTAAGATTTTCTATATGTTTATTTTGGATATCTGTAGGGTTTTGCTTTGAGTATGTCATCCTTTATCTCGTACCATTTTGTATTTAATGTTTTGTGAACTAATAATCCAGAGTTGTAATGAATCAAGTCTTTACTCTCTAACTGCTGATTTTTTTCTTCCCCCTCAGGTGAATCACATTTTGCAGCCAATCAACATCCTTTCCTATATTTCCAAGTGTTGTTCCTTACAGCCCAGTTTGAAGCAGCTATTGCTTTCCTCTTCCGTATGGAGCGACTCCGTTGTCATGCAGTGCACGTGGCATTGGTTCTTTATGAGCTAAAGCTTCTTCTGAAGTCATCTGCCCAAAGTGCACAACTGTGTAAGTATATAAGTAGAAATATTTTATTGAGGTCTTTTTAGCTGTTTTGCAAAAAGTCTTTAGGTTACATTTCTGTAGTCTTTAATCATATCGCAGTTCAACATCAGGTGGAAAGATTTTAATGTACTCTGCTGGCAGTACCTGCTTTTATTTTTGCAGCGCTTGCTCCTAAATTTGTTTTCAATTAGTTGTTAAGAAATGGCTTCCCAAGTAGTTCCATTATTAGCAACACACATAAAAGTTGCTGGTGAATGCAGCAGGCCAGGCAGCATCTCTAGGAAGAGGTGCAGTCGACGTTTCAGGCCGAGACCCTTCGTCAGTTCCATTATTTCTCAGTTTTATTCTTTTCGGGTATCTGTCCTTTTCCCTTTTGATTATTGCTACTGAATATCTTCCTGCTGATTTCAGGAACTATGTTCCAGATACCGTAACAGCATGATGTAATGGGAAAGTTCATCTCTCTTCTAATTTTCTTTTTGCTAATTGTATTAAATGTGACTTCTGATTGCTATCACTGTCTTGGCAGTGGGGAAGGCTTTCACTAATTGCCACTAATTTTCTTGGCTGTGGAAATAAACCCAGTTTTGTTGGGTATTTTGTATAATGGAAGCCCATCACCTTGTCATTGTCTTGGTAAATCTCATCTGTACCTATCAGAATCAGGTTTAATATCGCTGGCATGTATCATGGAGCTTGGTTTGTGGCTGCAGTACATTGCAATACATAATTTAAAACTCTACAATAAGAAATCCATACAAGAAATTAAATTAAGTAGTGTAAAAAGAGGGGGGAAGGTGCCGTTCCTAGAGGGTTGAGTCTGTGTCTGCAAGCTCCTGTACCACCACCTTGATGGTAGCAATGAGAAGAGGGCATGTCCTGGGTGATGGGGGTTCTTAATGATGGCTGCTGCTGCCTTGGGGAATTACCTTTTGAAGGTGTCCTCAATGCTGGGGATGCTAATGCCCATGACAGAGCTGGCTGAGTTCACAGCTTTTTTTTTTTTTTGCAGCTTTTTCCAATCCTGTACAGTGGCCCTCCATACCAAATGATGGTGCAACCGGTTAGAATACTGTCCACAGTATGCCTGTAGAAATTCATGAGAGTCTTTGTTGATGTGCCTAATCTCCTCAAACTCCTAATGAAATGTAGTGGCTGTCATGCTATCTTTATAATTGCATCAATGTGTTGAACCCAGGATAGATTTTCAGAGATGTTGACATCCAGGAACCTTTTCCACTGCTGATATGTCAATGAGGACTAGTGTGTGTTCCTACGACCTCCATTTCCTGATCTCCACAATCAGTTTCTTCGTCTTACAGAGGTGGTTGTTGCGGTACCACTCAACCAGCTGATCTACAGTATCTTGCTCCTGTACACCTCATCGTCACCATCTGAAATTCTGTCAACAATAGTTGTGTCTTCAGCAAATTTATCCAATGTCATGGAGGAACTTGGCCAGGCAGCATGAATTGGAAAAAAGTACAGTCAACGTTTCAGGCTGAGACCCTTCAGCTGGACTAGAGAAAAAAAGATGGAGGATCAGGTGGGGCATGGGAGAGATAAACAAAGTGATTGGTGAAACTGTGAGGGGGAGGGGTGAAGTTGATTGGTGAAGGATACAGGGCTGGAGAAGGAGAAGTGTAATAGAGGACAGAAGGCTATGGAAGAAAGAAAAGGGGGGAATAGCACGAGAGGGAGGTGATGGGCAGGGAAGGAGATAAGGTGAGAGAGGGAAAAGGGGATTGAGAATGGTGGAGTGGAGGCGAGCATTACTGGAAGCTCGAGAAACCGATATTCATGCCATCAGGTTGGAGGCTACTGAGATGGAATAAAAGGTGTTGTTCCTCCATCCTGAGTGTGGCCTCATTGCAACAGTAGAGGAGGCCATGGATTGACATGGTGGAATGGGGAGTGGAATTAAAATTGGTGGCTACTGGGAGATCCTGTTGCTTCTGGTGGTCAAAGCGTAGGTGCTCAGCGAAGCAGTCTCCAAATCTACGTCGGGTCTCGCCGATATAAAGGAAGCCACACTGGGAGCACCAAACACGGTATATGACCCCAACAGACTTGCAGGTGAAGTGTCATCTCACCGGGAAGGACTGTTCGGGGCCCTGAATGGTAGTGAAGGAGTTGGTGTAGGGGCAAGTTTAGTACTTGTTCCACTTGCAAGGGTAAGTGCCAGGAGGGAGATCAGTGGGGAGGGACCAGTGGATGAGGGATCCCTACAGAAAGCAGAAAGTGGTGGGAGGGGTGGGGAAGGAAAGGACGTGCTTGGTGGTGGGATCCTGTTGGAGATGGCGGAAGGTCTAGAGAATTATGTGCTGTCACGGAGGCTGGTGGGGTAATGTCCCCCCTCCATCATTTCCCATCACCCTTTTCATTCTCTCACCTTATCTCCTGGCCAGCCCATCGCCTCCCTCTGGTGTTCCTCCCCCCTTTTCTTTTTTCCGTGACCTGTCTTCCCCTATAAGATTACCCTTCTCCAGCCCTGTATCTCTTTCACCAATCAACTTCCCAGCTCTTTACTTCACCCCTCCCCCTCCTGGTTTTACTTATCACCTTGTGTTTCTCCCTCCCCTCCCCCACCTTTTAAATCTACTCCTCATCATTTTTTCTCTAGTCCTGCTGAAGGGTCTCAGCCCGAAACATCAACTGCACTTTTTTCCATACATACTGCCTGGCCTGCTGAGTTCCTCTGGCGTTTTATGTGTGTTGCTTGGATTTCCAGCATCTACAGATTTTCTCTTGTTTGTGATTAGATTATCCAATTGTGTCTGATCTTTGAAAAGTTCTGTTAAACTGCTTTGAAGTTGTATATTTGGTAATTTCATTTTCATAAGGGATTCATAGGTACTGTTTCAAATAACACTATTCCACATTTTTGCTTCATATCCTTTAATGGTTTTATTCAATAAGGGTCTTTCTTTTTCCATCTTACTGTTCTTCACCATGCCTTGTGAAACAAACAAGCAGCAATCTTGCTAGCTCAATGCTGCACTCAGCACAGATGGACAGTGTGCAAGGATCCGGCTGGATTCGAACCCGGGACCACTCGCCTTGAAGTCTGGTGCAGATGCTACTACACTACTGGCCAGCATATTTTCCATTTTGAAGTCAATAATTCATCTTATAGCCACAGCCTGTTGGGGACCAAGCTCTGGATTTCACAAACTTTTTGTTGTAAAAGTTCTTCCAATTATTACTCCTAATTTCAAAATAATATCCTTTTTTTCTTGATTCCTCAAGACACATTCATTTCTTTGCATCCATCTTATTGAATTGTTTTTATCATTTCAAACATTTTGATTATCTTACCCTTCACCTTCATAAGTACAACATTATGAGGAGGCAAGCTGACCTTGTGTTTTAACTCTACCACAACCGACATCATGATCCCCAGTTCTGGCATATAAGACTTCATACAAATATAAAACTCACTGCATGTGTATGGTTGAAACATTGATTATGTAACATAACTAATGTTTTGCCCAGAGTATTTTGATGTGAACCTTGGTTCCAAATAATCGGGTTTATTTTTCCCTGTCAGTACTGAGCTTTTAACAGTAATTGAGGGATATGATTGACATTTGCAAGGCCAGCATTTATGGCCCAGCCCAAACATGAGATTCTACAGATACTGGAAATGTTGAGCAACAGACACAAAATCTGCAGAAACTGAGCAGCTCAGGCAGCATTTATGGAGAAAAATAAATAGTTGATGTTTCGTCCTGAAACATCGACTGCTTATCTTCCTCCATATATGAACATAGTACGTAGAAGGTAGCACAGTACAGTCACTTAGGCCCACGATGACATGCCAATCCTTTTAACCTACTCAAGGGTCAATCTAACCCTTCCTTCCTTCCCACACAGCCTTCCATTTTTCTTTCATCTATGTGCCTAAGTGTCTCTGAAATGGACCTGTTATATCTACCTCTACCACCACCCCTAGCAGTACATTCCATGCACCTTACACTCTATGTATATTTAAAAATAGTACCTCTGACATTGGCCTCCCCCCTGCCTACTTTCCTCCCACACCTTAAAGTTATGCCACCTTTTATTAACCATTTCTACCTGGGGAAAGGTCTCTGACTGTCCACTCTGTTTTATTGTCTTATATACTTTTATCAAGTCACCTCTCCAAAAAGAAAACCTCTCCTCATAAGACATGCTCGCTAATCAAGGCAGCATCCTGCTGCACCTCCTTTGCACGCACTCTAAAGCTTCCAAATCCTTCCTATAATGAGGTGATTGGAGCTCCATCTTTACCATGTGGCTCTTGACCTCAATCCTCCATTGCTGTCTGAGTTGCTGAGTTCCTCCAGCATTTTGTGTGTATTGCCCATTCCTACTTGCCTTTAGGCTTTGGCATGGTAGGTGAGAGGGGCCCTTTCTATGCTGTTTGTCTCTCAGGTGATGCCACATTTTCTGGAACTGCTGTTGTCCTGCCGGTGAAGGTACTGCCATATTCCTGTCTAATAGAGAGATTCAGGATGTGGACAGTGATATTGGAGGAATAGGTAAAATTTTCCAAGTTGGTGTGATGTGTGGCTTGCAGAGGAACCTTGCTTCTGTTCCTCATCCTTCTGTGGGTGTGATAGGTGTTATCAGTGTGCCAATGGTGAGTTATTGTTTTGCACTGTGTATTGGATATGCCACAGGATAGAAATATCAAATGCTAGAGGACATAGATTTCAGGCAAATTGCAGGATTTAATGTTTGGATTGGTGAATAAGTGCCAATCAAGCTGGATTGGATATTCTGAGAGAGGCTCAGCTTGAATGTTGTTCACCTGGGCAAATGGAGTCTTTTCTTTCATGTATACTGACTTCTGAAATGGTTTCATCAACGGATAACAGAATGGTTTTGGAGAGTCAATGAATGAGTCACTGGGTACATATACCCAGCCATGTACCCAACTTGCACCCAAAGTGGTAGTTAACTTTCTAATCAGTGGTGGCTTCCAGTGTGTTGAAGGTAATGTGATTGAATTCAATAATAGATGATTATGATTTGAGATGATTGACTGACCCTTGTGGTTAGGAATGTTATGTAACACTTAACAGCTTAATGCAGGCAACTGCAGCTACATTTTCTGAGGAGTTGCAAATAAAATTGAAATTTTGTAACAGCAGCAAACATTATCGAAGAAGAGTAATTGAAGATGCAGCTGAGATTGGATAAACTTGTGACGCTGCCTTAAAAGCCTCTTAGAGTAACTTCCAGTGGCTGCAACCATTCCTCCGTGTGCTGCACTACTGATGATTGAGAATGGAGTGGGAACTGGCCAGACTGGATTTGTTCTGGGGTTTTTTTTTGGGACAAGATGTATACCTGAGTAATTTGCCACATTATTGGTAGAAGTCAGCGTTGTAATAGTATTGGAAGAGCTAGGTTAAGGATTCAAGCAACACACATCAAAGTTGCTGGTGAACGCAGCAGGCCAGGCAGCATCTCTAGGAAGAGGTACAGTCGGCGTTTCAGGCCGAGACCTTTCGTCAGGACTAACTGAAGGAAGAGTGAGTAAGAGATTTGAAAGTGGAAGGGGGAGGGGGAGATCCAAAATGATAGGAGAAGATAGGAGGGGGAGGGATGGAGCCAAGAGCTGGACAGGTGATTGGCAAAGGGGATATGAGAGGATCATGGGATGGGAGGTCCGGGGAGAAAGACAAGGGGGGGGGGAACCAGAGGATGGGCAAGGGGTATATTCAGAGGGACAGAGGGAGAAAAAGGAGAGTGAGAGAAAGAATGTGTGTATAAAAATAAATAACAGTTGGGGTACAAGGGGGAGGTGGGGCATTAGCGGAAGGATTCAGTTTGTTTTGCAAATCTTCAAAACTCCAGCCGAAATGTTATCTGCTAGCCTAACCATTAGTGCACTCAGCCATTCTTGATATTTTGGAAAAGGAATTAAATTAGCTGATGACTGGCTTCTGTGTTGGCACTTACCTTGGGTGTGAATTGAAGTGAAACATCCATTTGTCACTACTGAACTGAAAATGCTTTCGTCTCATGCCTGGCATTGATGCTGTGCACTGACAGCACTAAGGATGTGGAAGTTCTTGGATCTCCCTATTTGAGTTAGCTGTTTAATTATCCACTAGCATTTCCTAATGGGTGTGGCAAGACCATAGAGCTTTGATCTCAACTGTTGGTTATTGTAAACGAGACAATAATTTTTGATATTTATTTGAATTTAGCAGTAGTCACAAGAAATCCATATAAAACATAAACTGTCTTCGCTCTTGAGGACAATCTCCATCATCTAATTATATTTACCTGGGACAGATTTTAAGAACAAAATTGAGAATACATAAGTCACCGTCAGTCAAATGTAACAACAGAAGAGCTGTACTCCAACATCATTCAGGACTAGTACACCCTCACTCTTATCATTATAAGGCTGGGGATGAGGTCCTGAAGAGGCAATATAGGGAGTTAGGTAGAAAGTTGAAAAGTAGAACTTCCAGGATACTAATCTCTGGATTGCTGCCTGTGCCACGTGCCAGTGAGGAGAAGAATTGGATGATTTGACAGATGAATGCGTGGTTCAGGAATTGGTACAGAGGGCAGGATTTCAGATATCTAGATCATTGGGACCTGAACAAAAAGGATGGATTACATCTGAACTTGAGGACCAATATCCTTGAGGGCAGGTTTGCTAGAACTGTTGGGGAGGGTTTAAACTAATTTGGTAGAGGCGTGGGAACTAGTGATAAGACTGAGGATGGGGCAGTTGGTATACAAGTAGATGCACTGTGTAGTGAGACTGAGGAAGGATAGGTAGATGAAAGAGCAAAATTGTAGTCAGTGGGATGGGTTGAAATATGTTTTTAAATGAATTAATAGTTTTAATAGTTCAACAGTTTGCAAAAGTAAAAGGGAAGGAGAATGCAGGAGAGATTACAAAAGCCCCCATGAGCCCCCATTTCATCTTAGAAAAGATATGCTGGCATTGGAGAGGGTGCAGATGAGGTTCACAAGGATGATTCCAGGAATGAAAGGGCTATCTTAGAGTAACATTTGATGGCTCCGGGTCTGTACTTGCTGGAATTCAGAAGGATGAGGGGGGATCTCACGGAAACCTTTCGAGTGTTGAAAGACCTAGGCAGAGTAGATGTGGAAAGAATGTTTCCCATGGTGGGAGAGTCGAGGACAAGAGGGCACAGCCTCAGGATAGAGGGGTGCCCTTTCAAAAGGAGATTCAGAGAAATTTCTTTAGTCAAAAGGTGGTGAATTGGTGGAATTTATTGCCACATACAGCTGTGGAGGCCAGGTCACTGGGTGTATATAGGGCAGAGATTGATAGGTTCTTGATTGGACATGGCATCAGAGGTTACGGGGAGAAGGCCAGGAACTGGGGTTGAGGAGGAGATAGAAAGAAAAGGATCAGCCATGATTGAATGGCGGAGCAGACTCGATGGGCCAGATGACCTAATTCTCCTGCTGTGTCTTATGGTCTTATGACCCCAAAAGTTTTTCCAGATATATAAAGAGTAAAGGAGAAGTGAGAGTGGATGTTATGATGCTGGAGAGGTAGTAATGGGGCACAAAGAAATGGCGGACAAACTGAATAAGTATTTTGTGTCTGTTTTCACTGTGGAAGACATCAGCTGTATGCCAGAAACCTGAGTGCATACAGGGCAGAAGTGAGTGATATCGCTATTGCTAAGGAGAAGGTGCCTGGGAAGCTGAAAGGTGGATAATTTGTCTGGACCAGATGGACTATACGTCGGGTTTCTGTAAGAGGTAGCTGATGATATTTTTGTGGCAGTAGTAATGATCTTTCAAGAATAACTAGTTTCTGGAATGGCTCCAAAGGACTGGAAAATGTCACCCCTCTTTAAGATGGGAGGGAGGCAAAAGACAGAAAATTATAGGTCAGTTAGCCAGTTAGTGGTTGGTAAGCTATAGGAGTTGATTGTTAAGGATTAGATTTTTGGGTACTTAGAGGCACATGATAAAGTAGGCCAAAGTCAGCACGATTTCCTTAAGGGGAAACCTTGCCTGACAGATCTGTTGGAATTCTTTGAGGAAATAGGCAGAATAGATAGTGGATGTCCCACAAAATCAGTCATAGTCTTCCACAACCAGAAGCTCTGGATGAACCATGAGATCTGCAATCTGCTGAGAGCCAGTTCTGAGGCATTAGGGTATGGTGACCAAGTAAGGTACAAGAGGTTCACCTATGATGTGCAGAAAGCCATCTCATGGGCAAAGTGACAATTCCAGAATAAGCTTGAATCAATGAAGCATCACCTCTTACAAAGTGAAATTATATATAGATGACAACAGGGCTTTGTTTCCAGATGAGTTCAGTGCTTTCTATGCTCACTGACCACCAAAACATGGAAGAACCTTCATAAAATTCTATAACCCCCAATAAATGTGATTTCATTCTCTGAGGCCAACATGAGTGTGTCCATCAGGGCAGTGAACCCATGGAAAGCATCTGGCCCAGACAGGGTACCTGGTCAAGTACTAAAGACCTGTGCTGATCAGCTGGCTGGAGTGTTTACTGAGATCTTTAACCTCTCTCTTCAGCAGTCTGAGGCATCCACTTGCTTCAAGCAGGCTTCAATTATACCAGTGCCTTAGAAGAGCGTGGTAACCTGCCTCTCACTATTGTCCAGTAGCACTTGTATCCACTGTGATGAAGTGTTTTGAGAAATTGTTGATGATTGTTGATCAACTCTTGCCAGAGAAGTGGCTTGGATCCACTTCAATATGCCTACCAGCACATCAGCTCCACAGTAAATGCCACTCCACTCAACCCTGGAATATCTGGACAGCAAAGGTGTATACATCAGGATGCTTTTTATTGACTACAGCATTCAAGAACGTTATTCCCTGAAAACTCATCAATAGCTTTAAGACCTTGGCCTCCATACCTCCTTATGCAATTGGATCCTCGATTTCCTCACTTGCAAACCCCAGTCAATTTGGATTGGCAACAACATCTCCTCTACAATCTCCATCAACACAGGTGCATCACAAGGCTTAGCAATACTTAGCACCCCTGCTCCATGCACTTTGGACTTGTGACTGTGTGGCTAAGCCCAGCTCTAATGCCATATTTAAGTTTGCTGACACCACTGTCGTTGGCCCAGTCAAGGGTGGTGATGGATTTTATTGACTTTATTACTTACATCCTTCATATACATGAGTAAAAATTGTTTATGTTACGTCTCCATCTAAATGTGCAATTTATAGTAATTTATAATAAATGGTATATACAACTGGGCAGTCAGTATAACATAGAAATACAGTTGTGTCAGTGTGAATTAATCAGACTGATGACCTGGTGGAAGAAGCTGTCCTGAAGCCTGTTGGTCCTGGCTTTTATGCTGTGGTACTGTTTCCCGGATGGTAGCAGCTGGAACAGTTTGTGGTTAGGGGTGACTCGGGTCCCCAATGATCCTTTGGCGCACAGCCGTGAGATTGGTTTATTGCCTACACAGCAAGAACCTCTTACTCAATGTCAGTAAGTCCAAAGAGCTGATTATTGGCTTTGGAAGGAAGAAACCGAAGGTCTATGAGGTAGTACTCACTGAGGAATCAGGGGTGGAGATGGTCAACAACTTTAGTTTCCTTGGTGTTAGCATTTCGGAAGACATTTCATTATCATGTTGGCACAACACGATTATGAAGTACATTTATGAAGAAAGCACAGCAGTGCCTCTACTTCCTTAGAAGTTTACAAAGATTCATCATGACATCTAAAACTTCGACAACCTTCCACGAATGGGTGGTGGAGATGACTGGTTACATCACAGCCTACATGGAGTGCTGTCGCAGGAAAGCATCATCTATCATTGGGACCCCCACCTCCCAAGTCATGCTCTCAGTGCTGCTGCCATCAAGACAAAGGTATAGGAGCCTCTGGACTTACACCACCAGGTTCAGGAAGAGTTATTACCCCTAAACCATCAGGCTCTTGAACCAGAGGCGATAACTTCACTCATCTTCACTTGCCCATCCCTGTAATATTCCCTTAAATTATAGACTCACTTTCAAGGACTCTTCATCTCATGTTCATGATATTTATTGTTTATTTATTTAGTTTTTAATTATTCCTTTTTTTTCTTTTGCATTTGCAGTTTTTGCCTTTTGCACATTGTTTGTCCGCCCTGTTGAGAGCAGTCTTTCATTGATTCTATTATGGTTCTAGGATTTACTGAGTATGCCCAAAAGAAAATGAATCTCATGGTAGTATATGGTGACAATTATGTACTTTGAGTTAATTGGATTTTCAGAAATCCTTTGACAAGGTGCCACACGTGAGACTCCTAAACAAGATTAAAGTCCATGGTATTACAGGAAGTATACTAGCATATTTAGAAGATTGTGTGATTGGCAGGAGGCAAAGATTGGGAATAAAAAGGGATTTTTCTGGTTGGTTGCCAGTGACTAGTGGCATTCCACATGGGTCAGTGTTGGAGCTTCTTCTTTGTACTTTGTATGTCAATGATTTGGATGATGGCTTTGTGGCCAGACAAGACAAAGACAGGTGGAGTAGCAGGTAGTGTTGAGATGGCAGGGACTCTGCAAAAGGACTTAAATTAAGAGAATAGGCAAAGAAGTGGCAGATGGAATATATTGTAGGGAGGTGAATGGTTACGCACTTTGGTAGAAGGAATAAAGGCATAGACCATTTTATAGATGGGGGAAAAATTCAGAAATCAGGGGTGCAAAGAGACTTGGGAGTCCTTGTGCAGGATTCTCTACAGGTTAACTTGCAGGTTGTGTGCTTTGGTGGTAAGGAAGGCAAATGCAATGTTAGCATTCATTTCGAGAGGACTAGAATATAAAAGCAGTGATATAATCCTGAGGCTTTGTAAGGCATTGGTCCAACTGTACTTGGATTATAGTAAGTACCTTTGGGCTCCTTGACTATGAAAGGATGCTCTAGCATTGCAAAGGGTCCAGAGGAGGTTCACAAGAATGATCCTAGGAAATTGGGAGTTAATGTATGAGGAGTATTTGATGGCTTTGGCCTGTTCTTGTTGGAGTTCAGAAGAATGAGAGAGGATCTCATTGAAACCTTCCAAATATTGAAAAACCTAGATAGAGTGGATGTGGAGAGGATATTTGCTGTAGTGGAGGAGTCTAGGACTAGTAGGCACAGCCTCAGAATAAAAGGACATCCTTTTAGAACAAAGATGAGAGGGATTCCTTTAACCAGAGTGTGGTGAATCTGTCGAATTGATTGATGCGGACAGCTGTGAAGGCCATGTTAGTGGGTATATTTAACATAGAGGTTGTTCGGTTCTTGATTAGTCAGGACATCAAAGGTTATGTGGAGAAGGTACGACAATGGGGTTAAGGAGGATAATAAATCTGCCATGATGGAGTGACAGAGTAGACTTGATGGACCAAATGACCTAATTCTGCTCTTGTGTCTTCTGATCTAAATGGCAGGATCTCCCAGTGCCAATTATTAGATTAGATTAGATTATTAGATTATGAGGACACTCAGTCCTCATTTATTGTCATTTAGAAATGCATGCATTAAGAAATGATACAATGTTCCTCCAATATGATATCACAGAAACACAGGACAGAGCAAGACTAAAACTGACAAAAACCACATAATTATAACATATAGTTATAACAGTGCAAAACAATACTGTAATTTGATAAAGAGCAGACCATGGGCACGGTAAAAAAAAAAGTCTCAAAGTCCCGATAGCCCCATCATCTCACGCAGACAGTAGAAGGGAGAAACTCTCCCTGCCATGAGCCTCCAGCGCTGCAAACTTGCCGATGCAGCATCCTGGAAGCACCCGACCACAGCGGATTCTGAGTCCGTCCAAAAACTTCGAGCCTCCGACCAGCCCTCCAGCACCGAGCACCATCCTCTACCGAGCGCTTCGACCCCGCCCTGGCCACCGAGCAACAAGCAAAGCCGAGGACTCGGGGCCTTCCCCTCTGGAGATTTCGGATCACACAGTAGCAGCGTCAGCAAAACAGGCATTTCACCAGATGTTCCTCTGTGCTCTCACATCTGCCTCCATCAAATCAGAATTGTGCATGGCACCCTACTTGACAGATAACAGATATTCATTACCGGAGTGGCCACTACGCGCTGCGTTGCGCCGCCATCTTCTCCTCTCCTATTTCAATTCAACTTCCCTTTCCCACACTGACATGTCTGTCCACTGCCTCCTTTACTGCCATTATGAGGCTAAATGCAGGTTAGTAGCAATACCTCGTACTCTGTTTGGGTAGTCTCCAACCTGATGGTATGTACATCAATTTCTCTAGCTTTCAGTAACCACTTATCCCTCTTTCTCCTCCGCCCCCCCCCACCCCCCCACCCCCCCACCATTTTTGTTTTTATTTCCCCCATTCTGGTGTCCCTCTCACCCGTTCCCTTCTCCTCTCCCATCCTCAATCTTCCCATTGCCCTCCTTCACACCTCCTTCCCTTTGCTTCACTGCCCTCTGCTATCAGATAATTTCTTCCTCAGCCATCTACCTTTTCCACCTATCATCTTCCAGCTTCTTGCATCAATACGTACTTACCCCACCCACCCACCTTCCCCTTACCTGTTTCACCTGCTAGCAGTACTCGTCTTTCCACCTTATGGCTCTTTCTTTCTAGTCCTGTTGAAGGTTCTCAGCCCAAATCACCAACTAATTACTCTGATTCATAGATGCTGCCTGGTTTGCTGAGTTCATCCGGCATTTTGTGGATGTTGCTGTTGGTATTGATACTGTGTACAATGCTCATGGGAGGTGCTGGATTTAACTTGGGAACATGTATCCATTTGTCTTATCCCAACGGTTGAAAGAGGGTAGCTTGGTTTATGGCCCTTAGTTGCTTCCTGTAGTAATCATTGAAGGTATTCATGGGAGGTTTTCGCTTTGCTGCCTGTGGGCTGCAAGACATGGCAGCTCTACAGTGTTCTTTTCCAGTTTAAGCATGATTTTGTACAATGTTATGACCAAATGGAGTTTGGTTTTAATGTACAATCTTGAGAAATGCCTGTTTGGGGTTGAAAGTAGCTTTTAATCTTTGTTCAGGTGGCCTTGTTTATTCTAAAGACATACAGAATATTTTCATGTTATTGCTAGCTTTGTCAAGGCTACCTTCTTTCTGCTACAAAGTTGTAGCAAATCTGCCTTGAACGTGCTCTTTTCCAAGCTAATCAATGCTAATATTGGATGCATTGCTTGTCATTTCTTTTCCATTCCCCAGCAATACTCGTTACTGTCATCAATTGAATAGTCTGCTTATAATTCAAATTTCACAATATAGTGTTTTATCACAAGTTATTGGGACATCATCTTGATCTTTTATATTGTTATCCAATTCACTTGGATGTAAACAACATGAGCTACAAATGATATCCTGTTTAATCTTTCAATATGGCTACATTGACATATCCTGTGTTTGATTTCCCAAGACCCAGAGCTAAATAGTGCTTTATGGCATATTTGCACTTAGCAAAGTTTCTTGAGCTAGCATGCTATCTGTTTTTGTGAGGGAGAATTTAATTTCATTTTGACTGTTTACAAACTAATTCTGGTTTGTAATCTCTGATAGTGAGTCAAGACAGCGCTGATCCCCGTCCAATACGACGCCTTAATTTCATCCGTCTGCTAATGCTGTACACCAGAAAGTTTGAGCCGACTGATCCCAGAGAAGCTCTACAGTATTTCTATTTTCTCAGGTGAAATTGTCAATGTCTTCTTTAATCTGAGTAAATACAGATGCAGGGTCTATTAAAACTTCAGAATAAAGTGGATTCTAGTTAATTGGGTAGGAAGTTATTATCTATCAGGTTCTAACTGGTGTTAGTTGCGTGCACTTGTGTGGTCATTAGATGCTACACTGTACAGTACCTCGGGTGAACAGTTTTTAAATAGCGCCAGTTGTATGTGTTTGTGTTCAAATAGCAGTGACTTTTATTACTTGGTTGGCGACCAATTAGCAATAAGACGACTCAGAAATATTTTGCTCATTGTGGTTTCAAGCATTCAAGTTTGGAGATGCCAAAAACTCTTTGCTGTAAGCACGGTGTAGTGTCTAATGACCATGCAAGTGCATGTGACTGACACTAGTTAGAAACTGGTTGACAACAGTCCCCTGACCCAATTAAATGGCATAAACAAACAGAATCCTGGGTATATTCTCAACTAGTTTTTGTACTTTAAGAGTTTTCCCAAATAAGTGGCTCCCTGATTTATTGATGGCCCAATTACCTGGAACCCACTGTATTTTTATTTTAAAAGGCTATTTTGTGCTTCATGTCCTTAATGAAGTGATCACAGAAAAATATCATTTATTCCTTTTCATGATGATTATGAAAAATGACATGGATGCTTATGGTAAAATTCTTGTCAATAAATATTATAAGTTAATATAGTAACTTCCAGCAATACTTTCCTGCATGCAAATTTCATGAATGTTTAGGTTCATGTTGATATTTTGACCTGCTGCTGAAATACTATGAAGCTTCTGAGTCACGTAAATGAAATGATATGCATTGAGTTGCAAAAGCAGGGTGTGGAATGCAACCAGTTGAATTCCACTATCTGAAACTTTTCCAGAAAAAAATTCATTTCAGAGCTTCCTCCTTTTCTCGGAAGAGAAAAGAGGCAAGCAATCTGTACATTTTCTCTAATTCAGCTGCCACATTTTGATTGCTACTTATTACAGTTCACATGTCCCTCTTACAGAAATGAAACTGACAGTCAAGGAGAAAACATGTTCATGCGATGTGTCAGTGAGCTTGTCATTGAAAGTCGAGAGGTAAGCATTACACTAGCAGACATACTGCCAGACAATGTCACATGCTGGATGCCTTTTTAATAATTTTTAAATCTTCTCATTTCAGTTTGACATGCTGCTTGGACGATTAGAGAAAGATGGCAGTCGAAAGGTGAGGCTCCATAATCATTGCTTTTGATGAAGGTGTTTTCTTCCTTTGGAGAGGTTTAATTTGAACTGCACTCTTGCTATTTTTTCACTGAAGCTGAGTTCACATAAGCTATTTTACTGTAACCAATTGGGTGCCTTGGCAGATGTGAATGCAACTTCCAAACCCAAGGTTTCATTCCAGATTGCCTTAGTTGTTTTTCATCCCATCTTGCCCTCTAAAGGTAGGCATTGAGGTACGTTTCCGGTATGTTAGCAACCAAAGAATAACATCCAGGTTGTTGGGAACTCCCGATCAATGAGAGACTGCCTTTTTGTAATCCCATTCTATCCCTCACTTCCAACAGGAAAGTAACAATCCTTAAAGCATACTGAGGTTAAAGCTCAAGTTTGGCTAATATAGCATAGATCAGAGACAAAATCCTTGGATGCTGCTTGCCTGTCTTTTGCTATGTGCATCCATTTAACAAAGGATACGCTTTGAGCCTTGCTGTTTAGAAGTATCAATAGCACAGAAGGAAGCATGTTCTTAGAAAGGAGACAAGCAAGAATTGATAAGCTCTGCAGAAAATAGTATCAGTTGTGTGCTGATGGACAATCAAAGTTGAAATTTTCTTATTTTTGAATAGTTATTGTTGATGCAATCAATCTCTTCATTAAGAAACAATATTCTTATGTATTTTATCTCAAAGAATTCAAAGTGGAGTCAATGTAGTTTTCAAAAAGCAGTATTTACTTTCACAGCTAATGTTTGAGTTTTTTGTTTTAAGTGCCCCGTGAGGTTCTTAAAGTTCCCTAATACACTTTACTGGTAAACTACACAACTTCAGAACCCAGTCTGAGATCCTAAGGATGAACTTCAAAAAAAAAAGTTGCAGCTGATTCATGGATATGCCAAACAAACTTGTGGAAAAGTAGCTTTCTATTTTGTATTACTAGTGTTAATTTGTCACACTAGTCTGTCATGTGCCTCTCACTGGCAGAATAGACTAACTTGTCACAACCATTGGAGGCTCACCGCACCCACAAATTTGCCCAGTTGTTTACCCATGCCTGCACAAGCTGATCACTCCACCTACCCTTCCCCATACAGTGCTGCTGCTGTCTCTTCACAATCTAAAACACATGGTCAGTGAGAATGAGAAAGAGGGAGGGAGAAAGTTGACATGGCATAGAGCGGGTGCGGCCTCAAATGGCATTAATGCAGTAGAGGCATACAATAGCAGAAATGACTTTTTTATTAAAAATAAAAATTAGGTTTAATCCAAACTAATGACTGTAAAGCTAATTGGATAGTAAGCTGTACCTCCAATTTCTGGAGCTAAACTGCTCCAGCTATAGATTTATGACATGTAATCAATAAAGTTTACAAGAGGTAAATGAATATTTTCATTTTTTTTCAGTAGAGTATTGTAGTACCAAGTGATCATGCCATGCACTGCGATAAGAGAGAGCGTAGCTCACTATTCTTCAATATGTACACTCAGTGGCCACTTTATTAGGTACAGGAGTGGAGCCCAGTGTGGTCTTCTGTTGCTGTAGACCTTCCACTTCAATGTTAGATGTGTTGTATATTGAGAGATGCTCTTCTGCATGCCACTATTTCAGTGCTTTGTTATTGGACTTGCTGTTGCCTTCCTGTCAGCTTGAACCGGTCTGGCCATTCTCCTCTAACCTCTCATTAACAAGGTGTTTTTCCCACAAAACTACTACTCACTGGATGTTTTGTTGTTTTTTGCACCATTCTGTGTAAACCCTAGAGAATGTTATGTGTGCAAATCCTAGGAGATCAGCAATTTCTGAGATACTCAGACCACTCCATCTGGCACCAACAATCATCCCACAGTCAAAGTCACTTAGATTACCTTTTCCCCATTCTGATGTTTAGTCTGAATAACAACTGAACCCCTTGGCCATGTCTACATGCTTTTATACATTGAGTTGCTGCCACATGATTGGCTAATTAGATATTTGCATTAATGAGCAGATGTACCTAATAAAGTGGCCACTGAGTGTATATATTAACCCCATTCTCAAAGTGCACTTTGTGGTGCACTTACAATATTTTCATTTCCCATATTAGCTATTTGGTTACCATTCATTATCAGTTTTGTAATAAATTGTCACTTAGAATGGCATAGAAAATTTCACTGAAGGTTTGTAAGTATCCAATGAAAATAAGATGCTTATCCCATTTATTTGACTAAAACCGTTTTCTTCTGACCAGCCTGGCATAATTGACAAGTTTTCCGAAAACACGAAAGCTGTAATAAATAAAGTGGCGTTAGTAGCTGAAAGTAAGGGCTTGTTTGAAGAGGCTGTAAAGCTCTATGATCTGGCCAAGGTAAGCAACCAACTATTAAGCATCATCTTGGGGATGTGGATTAACACTTTCTTCCAAACTATGTTTAATTTATGGAATGGTAGAGATTTTATTAACTTCATTAAAATTACTTTGATAATTTTTAAACTAAATACTGTATAAAACTTACAAATGGAATTTACTAAGCAACACCTAATTTTAATGGGTGTGACAACCTAACTTTACCTTTCCAGGTTTAAGGTCTTCATAAAAACCAACCTGCATGTTTTATACATGAACCTGAACTTTAGAGTAGCATAAATAATGATTAAAGAGCTTTTCACTAATTTGAATTGGTAAATATACGCACTTATTACGCTGCTTGAGTGGCTTGCCAAGAATATGTCTGCCGTAGGCCTTTGTAACCTGACATAAATTAAACAATGTTTTACATTTGGTACAGTGGGGCCAACGGACAGTAGTGCCATTATTATAACACAGCCTCTGGAGGTTTAGTACAGGGTATCAATAGATGGTGGATCTCTATTTTGTGCTTCGCCACATATCCAGTTCCCAATCTTCCACCTGCTATTCTGCTGATGTAACAGGGGCTAAATCCTCCCTCTAGTCAACAGAATCATTGCAATTTGCTTTCGCTTCATCTCCTGACTAGTGTCATGGTAAAAGTGAAATGAACTTGTTCACTCACCATTCTTCTCCCTTCTCTTTTCTCACATCACAAAAGTGCAAGGATGAAGGTCACTGAGGAGACCAAGAGAGTGGAGTGGGCAGAAGGAATCTCTGAAATCAGTATTCTGAATTATTCCCACTCAGCCACTTGGGTTATGGAGTCGCATTAGCTGTCAGTCCCAGCAGTGCATGTCCAAACTCTGCTGTTATAAGAGAAACCATTTCCGTATGTTGACCACACCATAGAGCCATGGGGAGAATTTTCATGATACTGAATTGAAGATTAGCAGGAGGCTGTTGATGGAACATCCATTTTTCTGTTGATTTTAAAAGAAAATTATTTCTGCAGCTGTTTAGAAATCTATTCCTGCTGTCTGAAACTCTGGAGCAAGTTTTAAGGTTCACTTACAAATTTTTAGGTATAGAATGTTAAGATTGCAAGATTTGTTCTGTCTCTTCACAGTATTGTGAATAATCAAAAGGAAAATTTTTATTATTATCCCCAAATATCATGATACTTGTCAACTGTAGTTGATATTTTTTGAGGGCCCAGTGTGGTCGCCTGTATGTGTGATTTTTTAGTATGTAGAAATGCAGATAATCTGTAGACTAATACTTTAGTGGCATTCTTTTCGCAGAAACCAGATAAGGTCCTGGAATTGATGAACAAATTATTGAGTCCTGTGATACCACAAATCAGTGCACCACAGTCTAACAAAGAGCGACTGAAAAACATGGCACTTTCTATAGCTGAGAGGTATGAATTACAGGTCCTGCTTTATTTTTTGTCTTTCCCTTTCCTCATGATTAAGATAAATGGAAACGGCTGGATTTTATCTATTATTCATGCATTGTGCATATTCTTTGTTACCTTGCAAATGCATTGCTTGTTTTTTTTAAAAGATTAGAACTGAGCTTTATTTGTCATGTACATTGAAATATTAAAACATACAGTGAAATGTGTCATTTGCATCAAAGCAAATTAGTGAGGATTGTGCTAGAATTCTTGAGGCTTAATCATTTTGAGCAGCTTGTAAACATTACATGAACTTGCTAATAATGGATATTTTTATAATATAGACCTGAAATTTAGCACAAGTTGAGTAATCAGTAGAAAGCATTAGATGGATGCACTGGCTTGGAGGTTAGCTGGTGATTCTGATTTCCCAAAAAAGTAAATTTCCTACTTTTAATTGACTGGTTTTCAAATAATTCACACCAGTACCACTGAGGATGAGAGAGTATTAGCATGTACCTATTGAACTGTTTATGCTGGAAATCTGAAACAAAATCCAAAAATGCTACAACCTGTGTCTATAAGCATCTGGAAAGAGAATCAAAGTTAACCTTTCAGATTGCCTATAATTTGTCAGAACTATGAAAGAATGGAAAAAAAAAATAGTTTTATCTTACAGAAGTTTGAGAAGGCATGAAGAGGGGCAAAGTGAATCTCTGATAGGGGATAGAGACCAAGGATCCCGTGGGGATCAGCGGTTAGTGATGTTATCTGGTGGGTAGGTCTGATAGTAAGGCCAGTGAGAGTACAAACAAAGCGACATAAAGACTGCTAAATGCAGAGCTGTAGGAAATGCCCAATCACCCGTGTGTGTAAAGAAAGATAACCTGAGGCAATATTACAAATGGATGAGCTATAATAGAAATGGCTACTTTTACTTAAATTCTCATAGAAAAATACCTGTTGAATTTACTACATCTAGTCTCAAAGGCTGCAGCATGCCTAGACAGAAGATGAGGTACTGTGCCTCTAGCTTGCACTCAAAATGTCACCGACAGAGTAAGGCAGAATGAGAATGGCAGTGAAATGGAGATTTCACCCAGGCAACAAAGCTTGGAATACCTATTGCACACTGAGCGCAGGTTTCTCCAATGATGGGGTGTTACATTGTGACTACGAAATAGTGAATTAGAGAGGAAAAATTGCATGTGATTCATGTCTTCAGCTGGATGGCAGGAAGGGGAAAAGTAAAAGAGCAGGTATTGCATTTCCTGCACTTGCATGGGGAAGTATCGTGAGAAGGGGAATGATGGATGGAGATAGAAGAGAGGTCCCAGTGAACGAAATGGTCCCTTCTGAATGTTAAAAGGAAGATGTGTACTAGGTCAGAATCTCATTGCTGATTAAGGAAATTGTGAGGGGTAATTAAATAAAGAAAACCTGTCAGGTGAAGAGCAGTGGTGCCTATCCTAGCCCTTTCTGGGGTAAAGAGGGCTCAAGAGCAGAGGTGTGTGAAATAGAGGAGATTGAGTCAATAGTTCTGTCAATCATGGTCAAGGGGAAGCAGTGATTCAGTAAAAAGGATGACACCTTAACGGTGTAGGATGTCTTGTGATTGGAGCAGATGGAAAGGAGATGGCTGCTTTTGTGGGGGGGGGGAGGGTGAAGAAATAGAATGGAGTCTGTATGAGAGGTAAGGAAGGAGGAGGTCTTACCAGATAGCTGTGATAGTCACTACTTGTAGTGTATGGTTGTGCAAAACTTTCTTTGAGATTGAGGAAGGGAGGAGTCAGAATCAGCTTTAATTTCACTGGCATGTGTTGTGAAATTTGTTGCTTTGCAGCTGCAGTATATTGCAGTATATAATAATAACAAAAAAAATCCTGAGGTAGTGTTCATAGATTCATTGTCTATTTATTGGCGGAGAGGAAGAAGCTGTTCCGGAAACATTGAGTGTGTGTCTTCAGGTTCATGCTTGGTAGTAGCAATGAGAGGAGGTATGTCCTGAGTGATGGGGATCCTTAATGATGGATGCTGCCTTTTTCAGGCATCACCTTGTAAAGGGGACCTGGATGCTGGGGAGGCTACTGCCCATGACGGCTAAATTTACAACTTCCTACAACTTATTCTGAGCTTGTGGAATGGTATCTCCGTACCAGATGGTGATATAACCAGTTAGAATGCTTTCCACAGTACATCTGCAGAAATCTGCGAGTTAGATGGGCCATGTGAAATTGAACATGGGTTGGGAATCGGCAGGAAAGGCAATGATAATTGTGGAGTTCTGCATGAGTGCAGGCGGCAGTGTCAGTACAAAGGTCAATGTACCAGAGAAAGAGATAAGGGACAAAGCCTCAGCAGGACTAAAACAAAGCGTTCCATTTATCCCATAGAAACATGGGTCCAGATTGGCCCTCACACATTTCCATGTTACACTTTGGATCTGGAGAACACGAGTGGAGCTGAAGGAATTGTTGAATGATTGAATGAGGAGAACTGGTTGGGTTTCTGTTCAAGAGAGAAGCAATGGACCCTCAGACATTTCCTGGTGTGGGAGAGAGGTATAAAGATGAGTTTTTCATGCTGAGTGCAGTTAGTGATAGGGGAAGAAATCTGCTGTGAGTGGAACAAATTGTTGGTGAGACTTAACTGGAATCTCTGAAATGGAGTGAACGCGTCATGTACAAGAGTGACAGGACATATTCGAAGAGTGGCAAGTAAAGTGTACTCTTAAGAAGGCTAAGGTTCTGTTTTAAAAACATTGTCTTCATCTCCCAAGGTTCTTCAGAGATGAAAAGAGCTTCCAAATCAAAAGGAGATATTAGAAAAGGCAATGGTAACTTTAAAATAGGTCTCCCGAAAACCCTAAAGAAGGATATAGAATTTGAGTGACTAAAGGACAGATGTTCTGAGCAGGTGGCCAAATTCTGAGAAAGGGGAAGGTTGGGCTGGTGAAGTGGTGATAAACTTGGAAATTAATGAAATGAGGGGGCAAGGATTTGGATTTAAGCAAGTATTTGAAGAAGCGTAGGTAGCACAGCTATCCATGTACTAAAGAAATCCACGTCACTCTGGTTTGGGTACTATTTCTGTTGAATATCTTTTGTCTTTTGTGATAGATATCGCAATCAAGGAATTGCTGCTGCAAAGTCAGTTGACAGCACCTTCTACCTTCTACTGGACCTAATTACCTTCTTCGATGAGTACCATTCTGGCAATATTGACAGAGCAATTGATGTGAGTTACTTAAACTTTCATTTCATTAAAAGGTGGTAAATTTTATTTCTCTGCATTATCCTATTCCTTCCAGAAACAAATCTCAAGGCTGTTCATGCTCAAGACAGATCCATGTACTCTTGTGGTTGAGTTGAATTCTGATGTTTAATCCAAGGCTCTTTTAGAAGTCTGAAACAAGGCCCAAAACTTGTTGCTTCATGATCATTTTATTAAGAGTTGATAGAACAAAAAGAAGAGGAACAGAACAGTGACAGAATTCTACCACTTGAAGAGAGAAAAACTGAAGATGATGCCCAATATAAAATAGCTATTTTTATACTACTGAGATGAGGAAAATTCCAGTCAAATTTATAGATAAGAGACAACCAATTAGAAAGTACTCATTCAATTTACTCCAGTATCGAGTTAACCAATGACTTGAATAAATCCAATAAAAAAAAATCCCATCCATTACATTAATGTATGTTAGCTGCTGGTTTAAAAATATGATCAGCCAAATTAGTTAAGTCTTCAGATTATTAGTTATGTACATACAACACGCCTTGCGTATAACTGCACATGTACCCCACCCCCTCCCAAACTGCTAAGAGAAGAGCTAATGCCATACAATTTTGAAGAACCGTCTTGCACCCATGTCTGTTGTCACTTTTCTCAATTCAGCAGTGTCATTGCTTACTCTTTCTTAGGCTGCAGCAACATTCTTTATCTTTCATATGCGCTTTGTAACACCATAAACTGATGCAAAACGACCTCCTTTATTTCTAGACTTGGATAGGTAAAGGTAAGGTGTATGTGTCATTGCAGGAAAAAAACATATGCTAAATAGCAAGATTGTAACCAATTACTTGGCAGAGAGGTGTAGACTCCATTTCCACATACAAAGTATATATTGTTCCATGAACTTGGACCATTTCTTATTATTTGACAGGAGTCTTGTTGAATTGTAGTATTTTTCTGATCGTTAATGAACGTTCCAGAGTCATTACCCCATTTAGGACAATTTAGAGTGCGATTGCATAAACTATGCCCTGCCTACTGGTATGGTACCTTTTGAACCCGTTCAAAGGTTCATTTTATTACCCAAAATATGTATGCAGAAACTCTGAGATTTGTCTTCTCCAGATCGCCATAAATACAGAAAACTATACTAGTTGAAAGAAAGGCATCAATTCCCCCCCCCCCCCCCCACCGGCATGAAAAGAAAAATAAACAAAGACTCGCAAACCCCAACTGCTTCACTCACATAAAAACTAAGAGATCGCCCAACCCCCAGCCTGCCAATCAGCAGCAAGAAAAGAAGGGCGAGAACACACAAGAAACATGAAAGAGGTCAATATGAGCAACGGTCCAATCCATAAATCTCAGAATCTCAATAACATCTCCGAGGGAAGTGACTCAAGCCAGTAACCTTCCAAGAGCCGCTTGCTCTCCTCCGCATTTGCCTTGATGTTTCAGTCTTCCTCAGCACTTTACTTGGTGAGAAATGTAGTTGACCATAGCCCCATGTCTCTGAGCCTCTCCTCGTGGTAGTTTGTGCTTGCATTTCTTTCCTGAAGTTTTCTCAGCAACAGCAGAGTGCTAGCTCACTCAATCAAACTACAGACTGTAAATCACAGGCTCCAGCAGTTTCAAAAACAAAATTGAGATAAAAAGAATAAGCGGAAGAGGTGGAAAAACTGGAATGATTGACTACTTGGAAGATGTCGTCCAAGGAATCATTCACCAGTGCCATCTTGACTGGAAGAAAGTAGCTTTTATAATGAACACATGAAAAGATTTAATAGCTTTGTCATGAACATTAGATGTGGATATAAAATTATCCCAGGATAAGACATCAATAGAATCAGATGTGGTATTCCTTAAATCATGTTGATTATTATTTCATAAATGTTCCAGTTTAAGAAGCTATGTGGGGGGCATGATCATTGTATATTTAGGTCTCCCTTGGGAATAATGAATCGTAGGCATAGTGTGAACACTACCATTGCTGGATTGTGATAATGAACTTACGAAAGAGGACACATGCTTGTTCTGAATCTGCGGGAATGTTTAACATTGGTGAATATTTTGAACTGTATATGTTGACATACCCAACAGCTAGAATCATTAACAGCATCTGCAAATTCATGTGATACTCACAATTATACATTGAGTCATCTCAACTGCACATTCTGAGTAGAGAAAATTGGCAAAAATATAACGACTCATAATATAATAAACTTCATAATGCGCACTTGTTGATCTGCTTGAAGTTTTCTGGCTGTGCAGTGCTTGCTGTCCTCATTGGGCACCACTTTAGCTCGCTTGCAGTGGTTGGTATGTATCCACTTACTTTTACCTTCTACTTTCACTGCCAAGTCGGTAATTAACAGCACTCAGTAAGGACCTTCCCATCCAGCTCAAAGTGATTCCTTATGGAGTTTCTTCATCAGGGTGTGTCCTCCTTTTGTTGGATCATTCCAAGCGGCAGAAACTTGTTGAGAAGCCGACCGTACAACTTGAGTAAATTTCACACAAATATTACCTAAACTGTCTGCCATGTTGTGTGTATCAGCCTCTGAGATCAAGAGCTCCCAGCAATGACACAAAACATTCTGTTACCACTTTGAATGCTCTTAGGTTAATTTTCTTGTTTGAGGTGGCTTTGGTGCTAATCAAGACCATTGGAAGAGCTGTAGGCCATGGTACGCCTTTCTCATGATACTTGATCGGTGTTGGGTGGTTCCATTCATTTGTTCAACATGTCCTGTTGTCTCTGGGTGATGTGGACAATGGAAAGCCTGTTCAATGTTCATCAGTTGACATAAATCCTGACAAGCATTCCCAGTGAAATGTCTTCCTTGGTCTGAATCGATGTGACATGGCAATCCCCATCTAGGAATATAGTTCTTGATCAAGAGGTTTTGCTGTGTGTGTGGCAATGTCTACCTTTTCTGGGATAGTTTCTACCCATCTTAAAAACTTGTGAATCTGAGTATCCTTGACACTTTGGTAAAGAAATCTAATCCACTTGTAGATGTAAAAATGGACCAAATGGAGTACTTAATTGCGGTAGCTTCTCTGCTGATCCAAGATTTGTTTCCTGGCATGTCATACAGATTTAAAACAGTTGTCGAACTTTAGATTCCACCACCATTGGGAGAATCTGTCGGTCTTTTTTTGCACTCCATTGTGTCCTCGGGAGTGTATTTGCAGTGGCAGATATGGAAGCAACATACAGTAGTTGGGGCTACCAGTCTATAACTAGTGCCATATCTCCATGCTCCATCACTGTTTAACTTCCAACCTGTCTCTGTCCGGAACCACTTTTCCTGGTTAGAGCATTCCAAGCATTTTATATACTCATCTGTGATAGTTTTCATAATTCCATTTGTCAGAGGTTCACTGTATATGTTCTTGGTACTTTTTCTATCTTTTTTTCTGCTGCCTTTGTTGGAATTTCATCCTCAAATACATCTTCACAGCTTTCCATTGTAGTCTTTTTGGAGTAACTTTTACACTTCAACATGGCAACTTCTGACAGTAGTTGTATAACATTCATAAGTTCTTGTACTAGTTGAATATTCTTATTTGGGCTTCCTACAGCCGTAAGAAATACTTGTTTCCATAAGTTTCCAAATTTACATCAAGAATCAGTGTAGATATTAGCTGATTTTCCTCTGCCAATTTACAGGCTTCAATCAAAGCTCTTAGTTCTGCCTTTTACATGGAGGTACCAGGAGCCATGCTTCCTGAAGCCAGCACTTCAGTTCTAGAAACGTGCATTGAATTCCCCTCTGGGTCACTGAGGAGCCATCAATGTACAGAATAATAAGCAGCAGGGCACTGCTGGTGTCCATATTCTTGGCTTAAGACTGCTATCATGTGTTTCTCCTGGACAAACAGGCTAAAGGGTTTACCTCTATCAGGGATTCTTAATGCAGGTGTAATACACAATGTCACCTTTAAAGTTTGAAAAGCTTTCAGCTGTTCTTCAGTAAGAGTCATAGCTCATCTGAGCACTTGCTGTCCTGCAGCATAGCCATCCTTCAGGTATCGAGCAATAGTTGATGGATCTGCCACTAGCTTGTCAATACATTGATTGGAACTGGTGTCATCTTCAGTCCTGTGTCTTCTCTCCCTTGTCTTTATTGGAGCAGGCTGTGACATAGCTGTCAATCTTATTATTTCATCTCTGTCATCCTCATTTGAGTTGCTAGGGGCAACTGTACAGTCCATTTCATGTCCATCGTGTAAATCCTTGGCGTTCTGATGGTGTCACTGTATACAGAGACTGTTCAATGTGAGCTGCAGTTCCTCAGGCAGACTTTCACTAGCAGGATTGCCCACTTGAAATTGTGGCTATGCTTTTTTTTACATTGTTTCAGTTTGTTCCTAATCCCCAAATAATGCACTTTGATTGAATTACTGTGTTGTTCTTCCACTCATTCAATTAATACAAAGATTTGCTCGTTAGACTTTTTAATGTCTCTATCATGCTGCTTTGTAGTTTATCATAAGTTTTGCATTTCTTTCAATTAGTAGAAGAATTTACATGTCCCGTTAACTCTTTCAATTGCTCACACATTCGATCAAACAGACCACACAGTCTTATATTTAAATCAGCAGCAAGCATTGCCTGGATTTTAATAAATTTAACATTGTTGGTATTTTTTTGTCTGGACTTTTTATTAATTTTATCAAACTCAAATGTTTCATTTAGGTAAGAACTGAATCTCTAAGTTATCTATTCACATGCAACTGGACATTTTGTAGTTGATTTCATGACTTTGGCCAGTGTTTTGATTCGATCTTAATTCATGCATACATTTTATTACTTAGTTCGCGATCTCGAAATTTAATAGGTTGTCCTGCAACCCAAATTTAATTATTTTCCCTGTGCTCTGCTAGCTTGCATGTATTTAAGCTTTTTTTCACGCACTCCACTGAGTTGCACTCATTTAATTTTTTTATCCATGCTCCACTGCTTGTACGTATTTAATTTTTTATGTTCCACCCACTTGCGTATTTGATCAGCGCTCTACCGGCCTGCATGTGGCTCCACTGGCTTGCATTTTTTAAACAGATCATTTTTTTAATTGCAACATAGCAGTTCCTCACTCCTAGCTGTCATCTGATATCCAAAGCCTGAACTTTCCTCTCAGTTAAATTGGAACATAAGAGGACATGTTGTTGTGCGCTAAAAGTTCCACTTTGTCTGGGTGATTCCTCCAAGTCCTAAACTCTGATTCCTGACAACTGAACCACTTGTTGGATTCTGACGTTTTTGTTTCAAGGTGCATTTAGAAGTCAGGTGCGAGGCATAAAACCTGTTGTTTCAAGATTGTTTTATTAAGCGTCGATAGAACACTGAGAACAGGAACAGAACAGTGACAGGGGTCTACAACTTGGAGAGAGAGAAACTAAAGATGGCACCCAGCATGAAACACACAAAATGCTGGAGGAACTCAGCAGGTCAGGCAACTTCTGGGGAAAAGAGTAAACAGTTGATGTTTTGGGCCAAGACCCTTCATTAGGACCGGATTAAAAAAAAGAGAAGTCAGAGTAAGAGGATGGGGGGAGGGGAGGAAGAAATACAAAGTGATAGATTAGCCTGGGAGTGGGAGAGGGGAGAATTAAACAGCTAGGAAGTTGTTAGGTGAAAAAGATAAAGGGCTGGAGAAGGGGGAATCTGACAGAGGACAGAAGGCCATGGAAGAAAGGGAAGGGGGAGGAGCACCAGAGCCCAGCAAAAACAGCTAATTTTATACTACGAAGATATAAATTTCATTCAAATGTATAGGTAAGAGTCAATTAATTAGAAAGTACTCATCTGAAGCATGTAGTACCATATTAGTCAAGGGGAAAACACTTATTCACTTAATGCAGAGCAAAAAGGTTTCCCGAGTTTTCCGTAATTATAACTTGTATAACCACTGGAGGCATATTAAACTAGAATAAAATATGAACAGATAATTGTTAATCTGCAAAGGAAGTATCAATTTAAACAGTCTAATACGATGAGTGGATGTGAGATCATCCACTTTGGAAGGAATAATAGAAGAGCAGGTTATTTAAATAGTGAAAGATTGCAGCATGCTGTTGTGCAGAGGGGCTTGGGAGTGCTTGTTCATGATTCGCAAAAAGTTGGCTTGCAGGTACAACAGGTTATTAAGAAGGTAAACAAAATGATGGCCTTCATTGCTAGAGGGATTGAATTCAAGAGCAGGGAGGTCGTGCTGCAACTATACAGGGTACTGGTGAAGCCGTACCTGGAGCACTGTGTGCAGTTCTGGTCTCCATACTTGAGGAAGGATATGCTGGCTTTGGAGGCAGTGCAGAGGAGGTTTACCAGGTAGATTCCAGGGATAAAGGGGTTAACCTATGAGGAGAGATTGAGTCGCCTGGGACTATACTCTCTGGAGTTCAGAAGAATGAGAGGGGATCTTATAGAAACATACAAGACTTTGAAAGGGATAGATAAGATAGAAGTAGGAAAGTTGTTTCCATTGGTAGGTGAGACTAGTACTAGGGAACATTGCCTCAAGATTCAGGGAAGAAGATTTAGGAAAGAGATGAGAAGAAACTGTTTTTCCCAGAGAGTGGTGAATCTGTGGAATTCTCTGCCCAGGGAAGCAGTTGAGGCTTCCTCACTAAATATAATTAAGAAACAGCTAGATAGGTTTTTACATAGTAGGGGAATTAAGGATTATGGGGGACAAAGCAGGTAGATGGAGCTGAGTTTATGGACAGATCAGCCATGATCTTATTGAATGGTGGGGCAGGCTTGATGGGCTGTATGGCCTACTCCTCCTATTTCTTATGTTCTAACAGTTAAAAAGTAGTTGAGGCAACAATAACCTTCTCCTCCTCACATGGATTGCAATCTGTGTTAAGGAATTTAACTTTGCATTTGGGCATATTTGTTTTGTATAATAACAAGAACACTGCCATCTTTGTTTCATCTTTTACTGTACAGTAACCAGGATCTCATTCAGGTCATTTATCAATTCACTGAATAACAGAACAGACTTGAGGAAGAAAATAGCCTTATTGTTTGTGTTCCTTACTCACATGCGGTATCATTGATATGCCAGGTCTACTCGCTCACTATTTCTTAATTCAGGGCCCCATAGTGTGGACCTTCCTCAAGGTTTCTCTGCTAAAAATACATGGTCATATTGTAAATGATTTTTACAATGCTGTTCCTAACCCCTGTTACATTTTGCTGTTTAGATCATGGACAAACTGAAACTTGTGCCTCTCAGTCAAGAGAGTGTTGAGGAGAGAGTGACAGCTTTCAAAAATTTCAGTGATGAGGTAAGAAGCTTCAGCAGTGATTCTTTACTGTCATTTATTCTTTTGTTTACCCTCTTCAGTGATGTAAAATTTCAGCCTGTCACTGTATTGAAGTATTTGAATAAAACCAGAGACTGTATTTCAGGACTAGTCTGAATGCCATTTGATAAGGGTGTAAAGATCCCTTTGTCAATATAATTTGGACTGGATTTGGATACAAGGACTCTGGGTCAATATCCCAATCTCTTCGCATAAGTAAAGTGATGAATGATCAATATACTATCTTCCTGACACACACAAATTGGTTCAGATTCGGATTGGTTTATTGTCACATACTCCAGGGTGCAATGAGTTTCCTTGTTCACATGAAGAAATAGAATACAGTCAGCCTTCCTTATCCGCGAGTTCTGCATGCATGAATTCAACCAACCGCGAATCGGGAAAACCCGGAAGTTCTCTCTCCAACACTCGTTGTTCGAGCGTTGTTCGCCTCGCATCTCGTTCATTGGCTACTTTGTTTCTGTGAAAAAATGGCTCCTAAAAAGCAATTACTTGGTCAAAGCAATTCCTCAAAGGCTAAGAGGGAGCGTAAAGTGCTAACTCTCGCCGAGAAATTAGAAGTATTAGATCTTTTGAAAAGTGGCATGTCGCATTCCGAAGTGAGCCGTAAGGTCGGTAAGAATAAATTGAACATTCGTGCAATGAAGCAGAAAGAAGCTGAAATTCGTGGAAGTGTTAGTGCCAGGGATGGCTGGCTGGCTGTGTAAAGCGCTACAGCCTCAAGAACTTAAAGATCACGGGAGAATCGGCATTGGCTGATGCTGAGGCAACGTCAGCGTTCCCAGAAGAGCCACAATGGTTGCATCTGTACTGAACATGTACAGACTTTTTTTTGTCATTATTCCCTAAACAATACAGTATATCAACTATTTACATAGCATTTGCATTGTATTAGGTATTATAAGTCAATGGAACAGAAACACTGAGGGCAGCGGGTCCTATGCTGCCCTGGGTCCTAAAGTCCACCCGCACTGAGACAGGTTAAATAAGGGACTTGAGCATCCGCGTCTTTTGGTATCCACGAAGGTTCTCGGAACCAATCCCTCGCAGACAAGGAGGGCCAACTGTAAATACAACAAAGAGCACAAAACAGCAGAATAATGCTAAGTATAGTAGTGAAATTGAAGTTGTGCAGAAGAAATGCTGAAGTGACCACAATGGAAGAGAGAGAATTAATGGTTCGACAAAATTTCAGTGCCACTGGGAAGGGGGTGTGAAAGGGAATTGGTACAGAAGTTTGATAGCAGTGGAGAAGAAGCTGTTATGTCTGGACTTTCCGGCTCCTGTGTTGTGTAGTAAGTAGAGGAAAGGAAGGGAACGACCGGGGTGGGCTATGTCGCTACAGCAGCTTGACATTGCGAAACTGGGTTTGTGATCCTATTCCTGCATTCTGTCTCATCATTTTTATTGATCCAGCCTAGAAAATAAACTGATCTGAATGTTAGAAGTATATCTTTGCAAATCTTGTACTCACTTCACTACCTCTTTACCCTAATTATAATGTTGTAACCAGAAATGTACACTGTACTTTAAATGTAGTCCAGTTAAGGTTCAATTAAAAATTTAACATAACTTCTCTAGTTATTTTCAATTATTCCTTCTAGAATTAAAATCATAACTGCCTTTGCAGATCAGACTGCATCGGAAAACTAATGCCTATGAATTTGTTTATACTACAAGATCCTGCACATCTACCCCATTTAGATCTTTATTCCTAATATATCTTATTACCAATAACCAAAACTGATGAAAATCAATTTGCTAATTCAGTGGCCATTCTGCATTTATTTTTGGAATTTTTTGCAGTCCTTCTTATGAGCTATTATCCTTCTCCTAAAGACATGTCTCTTTCTATTGATTACAAAAGTTAAATCATCATTCCAGCGTGCAATATTTTTATGTCTTCAAAACACATGCCAGAGAAGGTGTAATCTATTCTTCAAAAAGGCTTTGTGTTGCTGACTGTCACTAGCAGTTCTAAAGGAAGTCTACAGTCATTTGACACAGATATGGCACTGGAACTGATAATCAGGGATTTGCTGAAAGACTCAATGACCCAAATCTGACATGACCACAGGTTCCTAATTAAAACTGGTCATTAAGATGCAATGGTATTAAAGGTTTTTTTTAAAAAACCATTTTCATTGTTACTTCTGTTATGGAAACAGCAGCTAATTTACTTTATCATTGAATACAAACTCAGTTGCTGATTCACTAATTATTGGCATACTAATGAACAGTTCTTCTTTGTACAGATTAGACACAACCTGTCTGAAGTATTGCTTGCCACCATGAATATTCTGTTTACCCAGTATAAAAGACTGAAGGGTACAAGCCCAGCCACCCCTGCAAGACCTCAGCGCATGATGGAGGACAGAGACACGGTAAGAATGCATTACTTTTTGCCTTTCAGGGACCATTTAGAAATGCTGAACTTGTTATTCTGCATCTTCAAATATCCAAAAAACTAAGTATGGTAATGAAAACAGCTGAAGTTTTATGGATTTATAAGACTTACGCAGTTTGCACTTTAAGCCGAATAAGCAAGGAGGAAGTGAAATCGTAGTAGCAAGATGTGAAAATGGAGCAGGAATACAAGGAAAGATTTAAAAGAATAAAAAAATGTAATATATTAACCTAATTTGTCTAATATCCTGTATAAATTTTATGCTCAATGACAGCTTCTATCCTGCTGTTATAAGTATACTTGCATGGTCCCCTGGTATGATAAAAATGACTCTTAATTTCACAACCCACTTCACTTCACAACCTACTTCATTATGTCTTGCGTGGACCTGTACTGTACTTTCTCTGTAACAGTAACACTTTATTCTGCAGTTTGGTAATCTTTTACCTTGTTCTGCGTCAGTGCACTGTTGTAATGAATTGATATATATGAGTGATAAGTTTTTAAATTGTACCTTGATACATGTGACAGTAAACAAGTTTACCAATTAAAAATTTTTAATTTAAACACAAAGCCACAAGAAATGAATACTGTTAGCATTTCATGTGTGGAATTTTGGCAGATATTTGATTCATTTACTCATAAAAGTTCACATGCTGGTGATGCTAGCAGTAATATTTACTCAGACTTTTTATTAAAGTTTGGTATTCATGCTCTTGATGGAACTTGATGATGGTGAGGACAATATGAGTGAGGTTGATGTTCTGGAGCATGTTGATATTAAGGGAGAGAAGGTGTTGGAGTTGTTAAAATACATTAGGACGGATAAGTCCCCGGGGCCTGATGGAATATTGCCCAGGTTGCTCCACGAGGCGAGGGAAGAGATTGCTGAGCCTCTGGCTAGGATCTTTATGTTCTCGTTGTCCACGGGAATGGTACCGGAGGATTGGAGGGAGGCGAATGTTGTCTCCTTGTTCAAAAAAGGTAGTAAGGATAGTCCGGGTAATTATAGACCAGTGAGCCTTACATCTGTGGTGAGAAAGCTGTTGGAAAAGATTCTTAGAGATAGGATCTATAGGCATTTAGAGAATCATGGTCTGATCAGGGACAGTCAGCATGGCTTGGTGAGGGGCAGATCGTGTCTAACAAGCCTGATAGAGTTCTTTGAGGAGGTGACCAGGCATATAGATGAGGGTAGTGCAGTGGATGTGATCTATATGGATTTTAGTAAGGCATTTGACAAGGATCCACACGGTAGGCTTATTCAGAAAGTCAGAAGGCATGGGATCCAGGGAAGTTTGACCAGGTGGATTCAGAATTGCTTTGCCTGCAGAGGGCAGAGGGTCGTCGTGGAGGGAGTACGTTCAGATTGGAGGATTGTGACTAGTGGTGTCCCACAGGATCTGTTCTGTGACCTCTACTTTTCGTGATTTTCATTAACGACCTGGATGTCGGGGTAGAAGGGTGGGTTGGCAAGTTTGCAGACGACACAAAAGTTGGTGGTGTTGTAGATAGTATAGAGGATTGTCAAAGATTGCAGAGAGACATTGATAGGATGCAGAAGTGGGCTGAGAAGTGGCAGATGGAGTTCAACCTGGAGAAGTGTGAGGTGGTACACTTTGGAAGGACAAACTCCAAGGCAGAGTACAAAGTAAATGGCAGGATACTTGGTAGTGTGGAGGAGCAGAGGGATCTGGGGGTACATGTCCACAGATCCCCGAAAGTTGCCTCGCAGGTGGATAGGGTAGTTAAGAAAGCTTATGGGGTGTTAGCTTTCATAAGTTGAGGGATAGAGTTTAAGAGTCACGATGCAATGATGCAGCTCTATAAAACTCTGGTTAGGCCACACTTGGAGTACTGTGTCCAGTTCTGGTTGCCTCACTTATAGGAAGGATGTGGAAGCATTGGAAAGGGTACAGAGGAGATTTACCAGGATGCTGCCTGGTTTAGAGAGTATGCATTATGATCAGAGATTAAGGGAGCTAGGGCTTTACTCTTTGGAGAGAAGGAGGATGAGAGGAGACATGATAGAGGTGTACAAGATAATAAGAGGAATAGATAGAGTGGATAGCCAGCACCTCTTCCCCAGGGCACCACTGCTCAGTACAAGGGGACATGGCTTTAAGGTAAGGAGTGGGAAGTTCAAGGGGGATATTAGAGGAAGGTTTTTTACTCAGAGAGTGGTTGGTGCGTGGAATGCACTGCCTGAGTCAGTGGCGGAGGCAGATACACTAGTGAAGTTTAAGAGACTACTAGACAGGTATATGGAGGAATTTAAGGTGGGGGCTCATATGGGAGGCAGGGTTTAAGGGTCGGCACAACATTGTGGGCCAAAGGGCCTGTACTGTGCTGTACTATTCTATGTTCTATGTTCTCTTTTCCCAAATTCATTAATACTCCATTGGTATAGGAAGAGGAGTCCGTTTCATTTTTAAGCCTCCATTGGTCTTTAGTAGTAAGTTCAAGATTCTAGTACTTTTATATTGCAAAGCATATCTGATCAGTCCATTTCTCCATTCTGGTAGTCATATGGATCAGATAATATTTGTAGATTATACATTCTTTTAATTTGTTTAATTATTAGTGTATACTGCATTGTTTTCTTCAAAAGTTAACCAATATATCAGATGCTTGTTTCAGTTGGAATTGCTTTTGCATCATATTTCTTAAAAATATTTTGTTACACGTTTCCTTTGGTTTCTTTACAGCAACTCCGACGCCAGGCACGTGCCTTAATAACGTTTGCTGGAATGATACCATACAGGATGGCTGGTGATACAAATGCACGCCTGGTGCAGATGGAGGTCCTCATGAACTGACAGAGTTGAAAGATTTCACAACGGAACATTAAGCCAATGGTTTAATAGATGTTTGCTTTTGGAGTTCACTTTATATTTTTTCAAATTGGAAATGTTATTTTTCTTTAAAATTTTAATTTTCACTTTTTGGAAACTCTTACCCTTGTTTAGTTGAATCTCCAGTTTTAAAATAAATGGAAAATCACAAACTTGTTATCGCAGATGATGTTTGTTTTATTGCACCCTTACACTAAAGTTGCTCTTGTATTTGTTTGAGAAAAATAATTATTTTACACTTTTCTCTGAATGAATGTGTAAGTATATATCTATTGCTATAGCTCTCTGCATGGTTTCTTTGTTCTTGGTTGTTTCAAGACCTAGTTGTAAGAAATGAGTTGAGTACTTTCTGCGACAAGTTCAATCACAGTAATGTAAATAGAAAATGTAATTCATTTTAAAGAATTGCAGACAGCTACAAAGTTGTATCTCTAAAGAAAATCCTTCCCTTATGCTTTAAGTACTTTAACCAATATCTGTCAATCATCAAAATGTGTTGATTGAAGTTGGTCACTCCAGTTCTAGTTGGTTTCTCTATTGAAGCTCCTTTTATAAGTTGCTTGTTCAATTACATTGCTATCAGGTAAAGTTGTAGATATTTGTCCAACCATATTTTCACTTGTACACCATTTTACTATTTGACTTACAGATATAAAGTGCCACTGTATTGTTCCTTTTGGAAATCGTTCTACACACAGGGCCATTCGACTTACTGTACCTGACCCAACTACCCATAAAATCTGTCCATGTACTTAGTTTTCCAAGTATATATCCAATTTGCTTCTTGTACATTACTGTTGCATTCCTTCCATCACCCTTTTCAGCCAGGTGTTTCAGACCATTGCAACTCACTGCACAAAATGGTTTCTTCTCTCCCTCTCTTTTGAGAAGAAAATGGCTGATTTTTTTGCTTTGATGCAAGTTGCACAATAGTAGTTAACAAAGCTTGGCCATTCGATCTCCCTCAGTACCTGTGATCCAGATGAGATCCTGCTGTGATTGCAGGTAATCCACCATCCATCTGTCGGTTCTTTTGACTGAATGAACAAATTAATTTAACTTGATTTTATAGCTACTGCAGTGAGGTACGCAAGAGTGCTGGACAGGCCGATGTGCTGCCATTAATCCGAGGTCGGTATTGGTGCAGCAGCTGGTGTTGTGAATCAGGCCGGCAAAAAGCAACTGCTACAATCCGGCTATTTCACAACACCAGGGTTGCATCATACCACTGTCTTCACTGCAAGACCTGCTTTGAAAATGTTCTTGTATTACTCGAAGCTGAGGTAAGTGATAATAGCTTTATCTTTTTAATTAATTGTACTTTCATTCCTTTTATTTATAAAAAAGGAAAACCGCATTTACATTTATATGGCAACACCAGGTGCTCCAGCTGTACAGAGGCATCAGACACTTTGAACATAGTTGCTCACCTCCATTCAATTAAGGAAAAGTATCGAGCAGAGGTCAAATGTTTCGCTGCACACAAACGAAAAATGCAAGAGCTTGTTTTTTAGGAGCATTTGTTGGCCTCCTTTTGGTCCTTTTGCAGTGGGACTAGAGCAAATGAACAAGGGTGCCACAGTAGCACAATGCTATTATAGCTCGAGACATCAGAGTTTGGAGTTCAGTTCCAGCACTATCTGTAAGGACTTTGTATGTTCTCACCATGACTGTGGCTTTGTTCTTGTGCTCTATCTTCCTCCCACTGTCCAAAGAAATACAAGTTAGTGAGTTAATTGGTTATTTTAGATTGTCCTGTGATTGGGCTACAGTTAACTTGGTGGGTTGCTTGGCAATGTGGCTCATTGGGCTTGAAGGGCCTGTCTGCACTGT
Organism: Mobula birostris; assembly: GCF_030028105.1. NCBI lineage: Eukaryota > Metazoa > Chordata > Chondrichthyes > Myliobatiformes > Myliobatidae > Mobula > Mobula birostris. Next base: position 24,994,713 of record NC_092384.1, on the reverse strand, counting down.
ATCTCTAAATAAAATTTTTAAAAATTAAAAAATCGGGAAAGAACAGCAGTGTCTAATCAGCTATAGTGTAATGGCAAATGGAGAATCTGTAATAACAGTAGTAGTGCTATTAAGATTGATAGCAAAAATCTGCAAAGTTGTCAGAATAGAGAATCTTTGGATTAATTATGTGACTAATTAATTGTGTTTATTTGCCATTCTATTAGTTGCCTGTTTGTCTGCTCCATTTCCCCCCACCCAACAAGTCACCAATGAAAATGGAACATTCCTTTCAATGAAAATTCTCTTCATTCTCTGCATTTATATAGTTCAATAGTTCTATTTAATATCAGAGGATGTATACAATATACAATCTGAAATTCTTGTTCTTTGCAGACATCCAGGAAAACAGAAGTGTGCCCCAAAGAATGAGTGACAGTAAAAACCTTGGGTCCCCAAAGTCCCCCCATGCACAAGCAGCAGCAAAGCAATGGCCTTCCCCCCCGCCCGCCACAAACCAGCAAAAAATGCATCACCACCATTCACCCAACAAGCAAGCAATAGCAAAGCCCCAAGAAAGACCATGATCTGCAGTACAACAAAAGCTAATCATTCACCTGAAAATTCAACATACTACAGGCTTTCTTACTCTCCCTAATAAAGGGACAGAGGGGTGTCCTCCTTTCACAGCAAAAGGGGAGACCAACAAAGACAAGCAACCTGCTGATTTGTGGTGTTAAAAGTCTGCCATGCCACTTTTTTTTTTCTTGAATTCTCTGACTGGAGAATCAGCTACAAACTCTCCCTCACCTACGAGAGAGAGAAAGAGAGAGAGCACACGATTTGCCAAGTACAGAGCCCCAACAGTTGATCCGCTGTTCCCGATTATATAGCAACTTTCCCTATAAATCTACCCTCATCTCTGCACCTTTGGGTTGTAAGTAACTCACTTAAATGCTTGAAATTACATTGTAAATTATTAATTCTGCTTAATGTGATTATTTTGTACCAAATTTCAAAAATCAATTCTGCTTTCTATGTTAAATGCATTTGTATAAAATTGAAGGCATCTCTTTTACAGTCAATACCAAATCAAAGTTGTGTACCAAAGGTGTAAAATTAAACTTTATTATAATGAAGAGCTGACTACTTTTGTTCATTTGTAATGTAAAATTTTAATCAAATATCAATAAACTTTGTATATGAATCCTGATTACCTGAAAATGTATATTTAATTGAGTTTCAATGCCTACAATTAAGTTAACAACAGTTGAAAATCATCACTTTTGTAACAGTTCCTAAGATTTTGTATCAAAATGACACAATTGTTTTGTAAGTGCTGTTATCTTAGTAAATGCTTAATGCTTATCAAGTTGAACATATATATTTGTAGAATAATTCAGAAGTGGAAAAGTTTTTTCACTAGAGTCTATTAGAGGTGGTAGGTTTGGGGGGGTGAGATATATCATTATTCACAACATGGTGATGCAGAGCTGAAAGGAAATAGTTGCTTAAATACCCATTTCATTAGAAATATTATCTCTCTGTTTATCTGACTCTTGAGCGTGAAATTCTAAAGCCACGTTTATTGAATGTACAGAATAAATTATCCATGACTTCCTCAGGCTTAAAATAAAAACAGGTTATAGAGTTTTGACTTCACTTTGTTGCTATGTAATTCAGCTTCGTTTAGTGCCAGTTTCTATGCTATATGTTTGTTTATAACAGTACCTGGAAATTATTAGACGTTAAAATTTAAATTGATTCCTTCCGTCATTACATATTTTTGAATTATGATTTCTAGTATCCTGTTTCTCTTAAAGAAACACATGAAATGCAGTTCAATTTATGCCCAGTCAGAACTGCAGTGTGTTAACTTATGAGAAGTAGTCATATTAGAACATTCATAAAATGCTGGAGGAACTCAACAGGTCAGGGAGTATCTGTGGAGAGGAGAGGAGAGGAATAAACAGCTGATGTTTCAGGCTGAGACCCTTCAGCAGGATTCTGATAACTATTCTTGAAACACCCATAATGGTTCTAAGGCATTCATAGTTTTATCTTCTGCCACTTGACTAAATAGCCAAGTGTATTAAATATTTAATTGGAGAACTTGGTATGATTGGGTTTAAAAGGAGGAAACCAAGTCCTGCCAATTCTTCACTTCCTGTTGACAGACCATTGCTTAATTCAATGTGGTATTCGGAGGGTGAAACCAATACATCAGCATGTTGTGTGATGACTTCCTGCCGTTCTATGGAATAGGCCAAGTCTATAGTTATCTGCAGCAAATGCATGCATGTATTTGATACTGTTGAAATCTTGGCTCCTGCCATCCTGCAGCCAGTCTTCGGTGCAAGGGTAACTTGTTCCTTAAGAAAAATCAAATGTACTTCATTCTGAGAGATGTGAAACTCAGTTTACAATTTGATCTCTTCAGATCAAAAAGAGCTCCCCAAAATGGAATACTTACTGATGGCAATAGGTACTTCATTGGATGAACAATGATTTGGGGCTAACCAAAGTAGTATTTTGGGAAGGGCATCTTCTACATTGCTGAAATCCATGGCTACTTTGCACCTATCAAACCAAAGTGTACTCTTCCATCTGGCTGTAGTTTTGTTTTCATTGTTATACTTACCTCTGCCTCACTAAACAAATTTTGCTTGGCATTATTTAATCAACTATTCATTTGGTTGCCTCTGAATTTTTCTTGAGGCTGGTCGCTTATTCTACTTTGTTTTATGTAAATTGCTTCCTTTCTACATTTTAAAAAGTTTAAACTTCGACCTCTCTTTACTGGTTTTCCAGGTCGAGTTGTGTGAGTAGGTCTTTTTTTTAATTGGAATGAACAAAAATTTCTGCTGACCTTTGCAATAAACTTACTTCCATTCTGCTGACCTTTGTAATAAACTTATTTCCATTATGCTGACCTTTGTAATAAACCTTTTTCCAGTTACTATGCCTGGGGTAGTGGTCCACTTAATTTACTAGAACCATTACGTGCCTGTTCCTGTCTGCTGTAGGTTTCCCATATATAAAAGATCTGCAGTAAAGCTTCCGCTATCATTATTTCCTCAAGCTGTCACATAGCCGTGACCCTATTCAATGGCAGATCCCATAAGCTGTGTGCAGTCTCCCAGCTCAGAAATTGAAGCTATCTCCCATGGCAGGTTCACCATCAACACTCTGATTGGCAACGAAGAGGACAACATGAACATCTACTACCAGTCTGAGCTCACTAACAGCAGCTTCAGTTCCTCCAACAACCTGACTCAAAACAGCAATTTTTACTTGAGGACTTTTGGCTACAACACTCTGGATGTTGTGCCCAGTTGCGAATATTATGCCAACACACAGATTGCAGGAGAAGAGAAGAAAAACAGACCGACCTTAGCAGATCTGCGCTGCTACATGGTGGTAAGAGGGTTCACACCCGGTCCATAATGACTTGTTGCTCTTCCTTCAATTCACCTGTACATAATAAATACCATTTTGTTTGGACCTGATTCTGATCGGTGTAGATCATTCACACACCACATGATGTATTTTCAATATGCTCTGTCTTAAAGTTCTTTTGAATTTACCTCATTTTTAAATGCATCGAGTTCAGATGAAAGCTTTTCGGATACTGCACACCCTACTCGGTTTTTAAAACTTTGCATGTGAGCTCAAAGCATATGTTTTTGATAATACACCTATTTAAATTTGTTAATACTTTTTACCCTTCAGAATTTTAGGGCAACCCTAATTTCAACCATTTAAAAAAAATACATAGTTGTATAAAGTCTCGCTGTTTCAGTCAAATGTTAGTCTTCTAAACATTGGACTCAGATCCGCAGGTCCATTTCAGCCTGTTGAAATGTTCCATTTCTAAAGGTACCTGAGTTTTACAGATCAAATTTTCTAGTCTTACCTGGCCATCTCAGCGTTTAGGGGCACTAACTTTCAGCTACTATCCTGTGATAGTGCTGTTTAAAATATAGTTCAGAATGCTTTTTAATCTGTAATGACAAAGGTTGAGAAGGGATGCAGGACAACTTGTGTTTAGGGACTATCATTTAATTAGTAAATTGTTATTCTGAAGTGTGCAATGTTATTGAAGATAAAATTGAGCAAAGTAAGTTGAGACTGAGCAAGGGAAAAAATTGTCTTTGACATATTAGGGCTTAGGATGAAGAACAAATCTGGATCTTAAAGAGAAGTTCAAAAACTTCCAAAATGCCAGCTGGTACTGGCACCTACACCGGACTTTGAGGCGAGTGGTCCCAGATTTGAATCCAGCTGGCTCCTTGCATGCTTTCCATCATGCTGAGTTGAGCAACCAGCTAGCAACTCGGCCTCATTTTCAAAAAAGACAAATGCTGAAGAAACAGCAATTTTACTGCCCAATGCAGCACAAGGGGTGGTGGAGAGGAACTATGTATACAGTCTTAATTCAATCAATTCAGTTCTGACCTCTGTCTCTGCAGAGTTTGCATGTACTCCTAGGGACTCCATGGGTTTAAAGTGGGTGTTTATTTCCTCCCACATCCCCAAGTCTGGGTAGGTTAATTGGGTACTAGAGATTCTCACATTATGTATACGAGTGGCCAAGCTTTGGGTGCGGAGTGGGTGAAATCTAGCAAGAATAAAAGAGTTTAGGTAGGATAAGTGTACACAGGTGATTGATACTCAGCATGCTGAATGGCCTGTTCCGATGGAGTGTGACCCATGGCTGCTTTAACTTTGTCAATTGTGCAGTTGTGAGAACTCCATTTAAGCTTAAAAAATTAAAATGAGCGTGTGTTGGTAGGTGAAGAATGACATTGGGTGAATCATTCCAAACAATAAGTAGCAAGGCATTGATTTTTTTTTATTGTCTTTTGGCATAAAAGCAAAGCTGTAGTTGGCAGCCCATGAGTTCATGGAGGCTCCGGGTATATTTGGATCTGACAATCTCATATGCAAAGAAATAGTTAACAAGGTACAGAGATTGAGCTGAGGCCAATCTTGAATGAATTTACAAATTATTTAATGGATTAATAATCCCCCTACCCAGAAGGAGCTAATTGAGGTGGGCATAACCTTGTGTCATCTTGAGATTGTAGCTGAACAATGTGTTGTTCTAAATAAGATACTGCCTTATTTGGTGCCATGAAGTTGTCTAAAATGGATCAAGGTAAGAACACAAAATGTTTTAAGTATATGGTAGATTCAGAAGCAGCAGGCTTATATTTTAGATAATACTCTAATCAGTGTTTTCCAGTGATAGTTCACATTTTGAACCTTTGCATTTTTTTTTTGTTTTTAGTGTGTATTAAGGATGGAATGTAGTGCAACCATAATTCTGTGCTTGGAGCCCATGCATTGCATTACCAGATATACATGGATTTCTGAATTCTTGCCATGATTCTATTGCTTTCCAGGGCACAGAGCAGGTTTCACCTCCCTTGCAGGAAAGTGAAACGAATGATGAACTTGGCAAAAGGGAGAGACGGGTGCTAAGTGATGAGGTTCGAGAGAAACCTGTCCGATTTGGTTGGATAAAAGGTGTAATGGTATGTATTCTTTCTTTCCAAAATGATTATTCTACATCAGAGTGCATGAGGGTATTATTTGCTATAATGACTTTTTTTCCCTCCACAGTCAATTAGGTTCTAATATTTGCAAGCAATAGGTGGTAAAGTCATTCTGTAACAGCATAGCACATATTTGTACAATTTTCGTGTGTTACAGTGAAATGATCAGTCATTGCCTGGTTATGCGATCAGTGTTCCATTATAATCTGCAGTGACATGACAAACTGAAAGAAGATGAACAATTTTTTAACTGTGTTCAAGGATTAATTTGATTATTCGTCAGTCCAAGAATTAGTGTTTTTCCAGACATTCATGGAAAATATATCAATGCACTTTAGGATATTTTTTGCTTTTAGAGAGAAGAACAGATTTTGTCTTAGAGTGCATCCTATAATGTGTCAGTAGTGGAATAATATCAGTTCAGGCTTCTCCACAGTTGTGAGAAGACTTAACGTTATGTATTCTCAGGAAATTCAGCCAACATTTTATATGTTCCAGGTGTCAAAATTTTCTCTTAGTGTTGACAAGAAATCAGCGATGTGTTGTTTCAGAACGTAGATGGCAGCTCTCAATCCTCATTTTGAGCATCACTATGATGTTGTCTGGCCTTTCTGACAGTTAACTCAGCAAATGCAGTAGCATTCCACTGCAGTCTGTTTACGTAATCCTTTACAAAGTCAAGCATTCTAGCAAGGATTAATGTAGATGTCAAGTCTGGGAAATGAGGGAAAGAAGCTTTACAGCAAAATCAGCCTAAAGATCAAGTTATTGTTCAATTGCTGTTACATGAGAAGGTACAATTCACACGAATCAATTCTTAATCTATATAATGGGTGAATTTGTATCCAGTTGAATCATTAGAGTACTGTTTTTAACACAGTTGTCATAATGAACAAAGTGGTTAATGATCTTTGTGTCGTGAGGATGATTTAAAATGTGGTTGCTGCAATTATGTTGAAGCTGGTAGCAGTTTGTGGGTGTTGATACATACATGGTTAAATGCAGAAACCTGGGAAGTGTTGTCATACTGTGCTGCAAGCTGCAGTATTATAACCCCTACAAATGGAATCCACTGCTTTGACAAGAAGTTTGATTATATGCACACTATTCTTGCTGCAAAATTGACTGGAAAATATAACACTTTGTTAAATGGTGTTGCATTCTTCGCATGTCCTAATTAATGCGAAAATAACTTGGCTATAACAAACTAAATTTGAGTGGTATTTACTTCAGACAGTGAATTATTTTTTTAAAAGTGATTTTTTTTTGTGTGTACAACTTTCTACCATTATCTCATATGATAGACTTTAAAATAAGTTCAATAAAGTTGGGCAAATTTAAAAGTCAGCTAGAAGTCATATTATGATATTTTGTTTGGATCTGAACTAAATTGTTGCCTATCCAAATAATCTAAGAATTCTCCAATATGATTAATTATTCAGTCAATTTGACGATACAGTTGATGCTAGATATTGCAGATCCCTTTTAACAGACATCTGATTCAATTAAGATTAGAAACAAGAAAATCTGTGCCAGAGAGATCAGTGATTTTTTTTTTGTCTCTGAGGTCAGTGGCAAATACGCCAATAACCAGAAAATCATATGGACGTTCATTTGTCAAACCTTCACATGAGAATTCTTAATATGTTTTACCATAAACTTGTATCTTGAATAAATTTTTTTCAGGCAAGACATTAGGGAGCAGCAATTCAATTGATAGCATCTGGTAACAACATAATAGACTACATAGAGATTACATTGTGCACATCATAGTAATCTTAACCTTATTGACTGGAATGTGGAAGCCTTTTTAAATGCATTTGCTATAATAATTATTGTTTTCCTACTTAGGTTCGATGTATGCTGAATATCTGGGGAGTTATTCTCTATTTACGGCTATCATGGATTACTGCACAGGCTGGAATAGGCAAGTGAACATTTGTAGACTTTGAAGTTTTTTTTATTAAGAGATTCAGTGCCTACAGAGTCTGCACTGACCATTAAGATTTAATTTTACCATTGCTACATTAATTCCCATTTTATTCTAATTTTCTCCTCAACTTCCCCCAGATTCTACCACTAACCTACACACTAGGGGCAAGTTACAGCAGCCACTTAGTCTACCAGCTCACATATCTTTGGGGTGAAGATTAAACCAGGGTCTCTCGTGCTGTGAGGCAGTGGCTCTACCAGCCCAGCCATTGTGCCAATATTGATTCAATTGGTTTACTTTTCAAAATAAAGAGAAGTGTTTGCATGATTATTTGAATTTGTTTCATTGATAAAGAATTAAAATGCCTCAATTTTGTTTGCAATTTTTTTGCTTGCAAACATTTTAACAAATAATTACTCCGCAGAGACTGTGAGATGGGGATGACATTTTCCGAGTGTTTCTCACACTAATACAGAAAATACAGCTATGGAATAATGTTATATTGTGTCATGATGTGTACTGAATAATTTTTATAAATGATTTATTTCTTTAAAAATGTATTTTAGAATAGTTTCACTGGCTGCCTTGGGTCAGCGTGAATGTAATGTATTATTCACAATAATGATCTTTGTTCCTCATTGTGATGGTCACTTTGACCCTTTAATGCCTTGACACCAGCAGAAAATTAGTTGGGATCACCATCCAACAAATACTTATACATGATTTGCCTGTGTTTCATGAGGATAGGCCAGGACTGAACATAGCTGGGATGTACCTGTGCACACTGAATGAGTTCTGCCTTAAGGCCAATTTATACTTCAGTATCAAAACTACATCGTAGGTATGGCGTAGCCACGTACCCTACGCCGTAGCACCTCCCCAAAATTGTAACTACGCGTTGTGGTGACGCAGATCACAACAACTGTGATTGGCCTGCTTGGTAGCATTGCATTTCTTCCTACGCTGCAATAGCTTCCCATTGGGTGACTGAATGGCAGAGAAGGAACTCTGGCTGCAATGTTTTCCATAAAGCTTTACAGACCTCTGAAATTATGGCGGACCCTTTGCTTGACACCAGTTTGTAGCTAGCTGCTACAGCCTGTCGACTTCCACCTGAAGCTAAAACTCGAATGGTAATTGCCAGTTTCTGAGTATACTGTGCGTACACTGATGCGAAATAAATGGTTGGAGACAATGAACCAAATCGTCAAATCTACCTGCCGACATCCAAAAAGATTTGAAATGCATTTCCTCGTCCATGTCTCTCAGTGGCCGGACAAGCAGAGAAAGTTCACCCTTCTTCAGTTTCAGTCGCCATTGTTTGAAGTTTGAGTTTCTTCTGAAACTCAACACAGTGGCATAGAAACCCCACCGCTAACTAGCGTTTTGGCTGTGAATTGCAGAGTGACGCAGACACACCAACGTACAAATATAAATGCTCACAACGGCGTAGGCCACTTGTGTAGGCTACGGCGTAGGCTACTACGCAGAAGTATAAATCAGCCTTTAATGAGAATTAAAGCAGAACCAGCTTTATGAAATAAAGGATCAAGAATCAACTTTATTTGCTATATACTGTATATTCACTTTCATAGATATCAGCTTGATACAATTTTACGACATCCAAACTTGTCTGAATATCACCTCATATGATGTGATGTTGTTAGGATGTTTTATTGCATTAAAATGGTTAATTATTGTAATTTGTTGACATAATGTGACCACAGTTCCACTTCATGTGCGAAGAACACATTTCGGGAAGGAATGGAATTCTGCATGTTGGTAGGATTTAAAGAGACAGTTGAAAGTATCATAATTGGGAGATAATGAGATCATCACTCCATTAGCAGCTGAACTAAATCTTGGGGAAAAATAAAGAGAAACAAACTATGTTCAAGTGAGCCTCCCAGCAGAGCGGCCGTTGTGTTAAGTTTTCGCTAAGTGTTGCCATCTCTGTATCACTCAGTGATGCTCTTATCATGAACCAATATTGCAACAGGTACCTCCTGCACATAATGAAGTGGCCACTGAGTGTGCGTCCGTGGACTTCTGCAGCTGTCGTCCATCCACTTCAAGATTCGACGAGTGCGTTCAGAGATGCTCTTCTGCAACACACTGTTGTAACGTGTGGTTATTTGAGTTGCCGTCGCTTTCCTGTCGGCTTGAACCGGTCTGGCTATTCTCTGACCTCCCTCATCAACAAGGCATTTTCACTCTCAGAACTGCCGCTCACTAGATTTTATTTTATGTTTTGCACCATTCTCCGTAAACTCTAGAGACTGTTGTGCATGAAAAGCCCAGGAGGTCAGCAGTTTCTGAGATATTCGAACCATTTCATCTGGTACCAACAATCATTTCATGTTCAAAGTCACTTAGATCACATTTCTTCCCCATTGCAATGTTTTGTCTGCAACAACTGAAGCTTTTGATAATATCTGTATGCTTTTATATGTTGAGTCGCTGTCACATGATTGGCTGATTAGATATTTGCATTAATGAGCAGGTGTGCCTAATAAAGTGGTCACTGAGTGTATGTCAAGCAAGCTAACACCTATTAGGCTATTTTGAAGCCCAGCTACAGGTATTTTGAAGCACTGAATATTTTACGATTGTGACGAAAACACCAATAACATTGATTTTGTTTGCTTCCATTACAGCTTTGACGTGGTTAATCATCTTAATGTCTGTAATTGTAACTAGTATCACAGGTTTATCCATATCAGCAATATCTACTAACGGCAAGGTCAAATCAGGTATATTTTATTTACTTTGCATTGCTTACTGCAATTTCTGCTAGTAGAATTTATACAGTTCTTTTAAATTTGAAAGTCGATGTTGGTTAGTAAATGTGAATTGTTGAAGGGAAGAGGATGGTAGCTAATCTTTGATTGAGCTGAAAGTTCTGAAAGGTCTATAATAGGTTTCAGCAGGACAGCATTGGAATAGTCAGTTCTGAAGTTGACAGCCTCGTGTATGAGGTTATTGCCATCAAAGGAGAGGAATAATTAGTGCAATTCAATCATTATTGTTATGGAGTTGGATTAAGTTGGTTTGCAAGTAATCTGCTTTGCAAGTTTAAACCTTTCTGTGATTAGCAGTTAAAGGGCCTTGGTTAATAGGAGAAAGAAGTGGATTTCATGAACCAAATTTTGGAGCAAAGATATGGAGGAACATGTTTAGGGGCTCAGGGGAAGTAAGTGGATTGGGGCTGGTCTTGGGTTGCTGTGACTAGGTTAAACTTCATGTAACTGTAAATAGTCCAAATGGCCTTTACTTTTTTACAAGTCAGCATTCTTCACTATTTAAGATCTGAACCATGGGGTAGGGAAGCACCGAAGACAGGGACACTTGAGCATATTTTAAAGTGTACATAAATTAAAAGCCAAATTCTGACATAGTAGTAGAAATCACAGCCAGGGCTGTTTCATTCCTGTGAAAATTATTTTTCATTCCTCTGCACTTTGTTGCTATTTTTCAGGTGGAACGTATTTCCTCATCTCCAGGAGCCTTGGACCAGAGCTTGGAGGCCCTATTGGTCTCATTTTCGCTTTTGCAAATGCAGTGGCAGTTTCTATGCACACTGTAGGCTTCGCTGAAACTGTAAAAGACCTCCTCATTGTAAGTTATGTTGCTTTAAAAATATTTCCATAAGCTTGATGATCCCATTCAAGGCCATTCTCAAAATTAATGAGCCCAGGACTGCCTTTACAGTGACTGAGATTACAGTGGGATCAGCACTTCTACTTCTCTGTTTTTCCAGGGTGAAGCAGTGGCAGCATTGTCAGGTTTGCAATGCACTCTAAACGTTGGAGGAAATCACAGGTTCTTTCTACCTAAGGACAGCAGAATTTATCTTATTCTCCTCATGGAGAGCAATAGTCAGTTGCTTAGTCTATATACTACTAAAACTCTCATGCTCCATCTGTTTGTGACCCCCAATTAGTGCAAACAGTGCATTACAGTGGCACTTCTTTTGACTAAATCGAATTAAAATGCGCTAACTTATAGAATGCAGTCAAAGTTCAGAGTTATATATTTGTATAAAATTGCTCATTCGCCAAAAATCAGCAGGCTGGCTTTGACCTGAGAGCCGATCGGCCATCATGGAAATTGGGACGCATGCGCACGGCCAGCCTCAGCAGCGACACCTACTGGAGCAAAAGGGCAGGGCAGCTCTGTTTCGAGGGGTCACATTCTGCTAACGACCATCAGCGTGTGCAGGATTGGGACAGATCTAACTGCTACCCATCAATAAGAGACATTTAAATCTTATTGTAATGACGTACTTCGAGACACCAATAAAACCCTTTGCTGCAGTCAAAGGACAGCAGTGACTATATCACGTCCATTTAGGAGAGCGCCAACCACATCATCAAGAATCAGCATCCTTTGGTGTTAGTGCTTCGTATCTTCTATCCAGCATTGGGGTAAAAAAAAAATGGTCAGCCTAATTATGCCGCGTGGAAAGGGAAGGGGGACATTATGGTCAAGAGATGACACCAAACGTCATCGGGAAGCAACAAGGAGAGGGAGAGAACAAGAATCCGATGAGGCCAGGGCCGCACAACTCCAGGATCAAAGAGTCAGGACAAAAAAAGATGAGAGATGAAGAGACAGAGGAGGACAGGTATGCACATCTCCAGGATCAGAGACAAACAACAAACAGCAGAAGAGCTGAAGAAATGGGGGATGAAAGGGCTGCATGTCTCCATAATGACAAAAGCAGCCACAGGAGGAGGAGAGAGGAAGAGACAGAGAAATGCACGTCTCCAGGATCAGAGACAAAGAACAAACAGCAGAAGAGATGAAGAAACGGGGGATGAAAGGAATGCACGTCTCCAGAATAACAACAAGAGGCACGAGATGGTGGATAAACCAGAAATGATGCCATCAAAAATGTCCTTCGTTAAACGAGGAGGAGCTGTATTCGCTTTGCTACGCGTCGTTCTTCTTTTATAAACTGACATTTTCTACTTCAGTTTCCAAAGCAAAGCGATACCAATCGCATTCAGGAAAATTTAATGTTCATTCTGGTCACATCAGACTGCACTACCCTTCTCTCAAAAAGTGCCCCAACGGGTCACCCCGTTGTCTAGTTCAAAATAAATTAACTATCCAAATATGTATACCATATGCAATTTTGAGATTTCATGCAGGCAGCCAAAAGAAAACAAAGAAATAAAAGAGAATCCAAGAAAAAAAAAGACAAACATCTAATGTGTAAATGAGGACTAATCATGCGAATAATAAGAAAAAAGTAAACAAGTAAAACTGAGAATATGAGCTACAGAGTCCCCAAAAGTGAGTCCACAGGCTGCAGAGTTTGTTCAGTGTTAGGCTAGTGAAAGCCAGTGGACCCGAACCTGGCAGCATGGACCCAAGGCTCCTACACCTTCTGCCTGATGATAGTAGCAAGAGGAGAGGGAGACAGGTTAAACACAGGCAGACAGAATGGGTTCAGGTGGGGGATCTAAGCTGGCACGGAGTAATGGGGTTGAACATTGGTTCCTTTCTGTTCTTGGGCCTTTATACTTTAATCTGGTTTGATGCTTTAATCGAGACTCTCTCTTCCGATAGCGATAGCCAATATTCATCTGCCTGCAAGGTGCTGCGTTCCTGAGAGGCAAGTTCACAGAATCTTTCAGGAAACCGTAAAATCACTAGTTTGTTTAAATGGTATGGGGTGCTATTTCAAAGTTTGTGTCACAGAGGGTTCAGCTCATACCAAATCAAAAGATTAAGCTTATTTTTGGCCACAAATTGAAACTGTATTTTTCACCAGGATTTGTTAATTAAAGACTGCTGTCCACACTTGGTGATACGTATATTGCACTTGAGGAAAGTTAGCTTAGTAATTGCAAAAGGGATGAATACTTTTTTTAGCCTCACAATTGTGGTTTTCAATTTTTAGTAAATTGTTGAAGGTTTTGGAATTTTCCTTTTGATTTGACATGATGCACAATATTCTGTAGATTAGCTTCAAAAAACCCTACTTCACTATATTTTACATTTAGAAAATGAGACAGTAAAATGTGAAAATAGTTGTGGAGGCTGATTACTTTTTCAAGATATGCCATCTATCTTTGTTTTAGATTTTTCTTAATCAGAAACTTTAGAAAACTATAGTAAAATGAACTGTACAGTGAGAAATTTTAAAAGCCATTTTTATTGCATACTTTAACCTCTAGCCTTATTTTTATATAATTCTTTATTATTTATAATTGTTGAATGTTGTTTTGAAGTATGTCGTGCCAATGCACTACAGCAAAATCCTACTGCACAAATATATATTACCGATGAAGTTGATCCTGATCTTCCATCCTTTCTTAAAAAAAAGATCTGATATCACCAAAAATGAACTTAAAAATATAGTGCAGTGAAAGGTAAAATTGTAACTTACCTTATTCTGGCATTCTTCCTCACTGCCATAAAATCTCCTTGAAATAAGTGAACTCATGGTCCGAATGCTAGGGAACTGCAGAAAGTTTATGCACTGGAGTCTGTGCAGAATGCATTAGCAGAGTGCACTAAATAGCATGGTTTGGCCTTCCACTTTTGGGTGCATGTATCTTCTGACATTTGCATGGGTAAGTAGTCACTGTGAACAACTGGCAATTTTCAGGCTTCATAGTTTCATTTCTTGCCAAAAAAAACTAGTAGAATTATCTATGGTATTCTTTTGCAGTTGTATACAGCTGACTTTGTTTCCAGAAGTCCCAGTAGTTCTAAACTGAAATCATATGTACTGAATTTATGCAATGCCTTTGTTATTAACTGGGTAAGAAAATCATTCCACAGTATCTAAAATTGCATTCTTAATTTTTCTATGATTTCTTGTTCCTTTGTGTGGAACTCCCGTTAAGTTAGATTTATTTTTAACAGGAGCACAGTGCAACAATTGTGGATCCCACAAATGATATCCGGATTATTGGAGTCATAACAGTTACAGTGCTGCTCGGGATTTCACTGGCTGGGATGGAATGGGAAGCAAAGGTAAAGTCACAGAAACAAACTTCACACAAATGTGCTCACGTAGAATCCGGCTACCATAGTTGTAATTTTCCAAAAAGAAATCTTAGATTTTGGAGAATTACCAGAGAATTGGAAAACTGCTAGTGCATACTTTTACTCACAAAGGGAGATTTTGAAAAAGTAGTTGTCAGTCAACTAATCAAATATCTTCCGAAATACAAGGAAAGCAAATGCTGGAATCTGGAGCAACAAACAATTTGCTCAGGAACTCAGGGTGAGTGTCTGTGCATAGGGGATGCAGAATCAAAAAGGATAGCAAATATAGTACTCAAAAATGTTATATCTCAATGCGTGGAGTATAAGGAATAAGGTGGATGATCTTGTTGCACTATTACAGATAGTCAGTTATGACGTGGTTATCAATCATGGCTGAAGGATGGTTGTACTTGGGAGCTGAATGTCCAAGGTTATATGTTGTATCAGCGAGATAGGAAGTAGGGAGAGGGGGCAGTATGGCTCTGCTGGTAAAGAATGGCATCAAATCAGTAGAAAGATGTGACATAGGATCTGAAGATGTTGAATCCTTGTGGGTTGAGTTGAGAAACTGCAAGGGTAAAAGGACCCAGATGGCAGTTATGTACAGGTCTCTTAACAGTAACTGGGACGTGGACCACAGATTACAACAGGAAATTAAAAAAGTGTGTCAAGAGGGCAATGTTATGATAGTCATGGGAGAATTCAACATGCAGGTCGATTGGGAAAATCAGGTTGGAAGTGGATCTCAAGAGAGAGAGTTTGTTGAATGCCTACGAGATGGATTTTTGGAGCAGTTTGTCGTTGAGCCTGCTAGGGGATCAGTTATACTGGATTGAGTATTATGTAATGAACCTGAGGCGATTAGGGAGCTTAAGGTGAAAGAACCCTTTGGAGGCAGTGATCACAATATGATTGAGTTCAACTTGAAATTTGACAGGGTGAAAATAAAGTCTGATATAGCAGAATTACAGTGGTATGAGAGAGGAGTTGGCCAAAGTAAATTGGAAGGAGATGCTGACAGTAGAGCAGCAATGGTGTAAGCTTCTAGGAAAAATAGGAAGGTGCAGAATAGAAGTACTCCAAAAAGGAAAAAGTACTCAAATAATACAACTGTGGCTGACAAGGGAAGTCAAAGCTAATGTAATAGCAAAAAGAGGGCATATAACAAAGCAAAAATTACTGATAAGACAGAGGATTGGGAAGCTTTTAAAACCCTACAAAGAGTAACTAAACAAATCATTAGAAGGGGAAAGATGAAATATGAAAGCAAGGTAGCAAACAATATCAATTGATAGAAAAAGCATTTTCAAGTATGTAAAAAAATAAGAGAGGTGAGAGTGGATGTAAGACCACTAGAAAATGAGGCCAGAGAAATAATAACAGGGAACGAGGAGATGGCAAGTGAACTAAATGAGTATTTTGCATCAGTCTTCACTGTGGAAGACACTAACAGTGTGCCAGATATTGAAGGGTGTGAGGGAAGAGAAGTGAGTGCAGTTACTATTACAAGGGAGAAGGTGCTCTAAAAGCTGAAAGACCCAAGGGTACATAAGTCACCTGGACCAGATGAACTGCACTCTAGGGTTCTGAAAGAGGTAGCGACAGAGATTGTGGAGGCATTTTTCAAAAATCATTGCCAGAGGACTGGAAGACTGCAAATGTCACTCTAATCTTTAAGAAAGGAGGAAGGCAGCAGAAAGGAAATTTATAGACTAATTAGCCTGACCTCATTGATTGGGAAGATGTTGGAGTCAATTGTTAAGGATGAGGTTGTGGAGTATTTGGTGAGACAGGACAAGATAAGACAAAGTCAGCATGGTCTCCTTAAGGGAAAATCTTCCCTGATGAACATGTTGGAGGTCTTTGAGGAGATTACAAGTAGGATAGATAAAGGGTATCAGTGGATGATGTATATTTCGACTTGCGGAAGTCCTTTGACAAGGTGCCACATATGAGGCTGCTTTCCAAGTTAAGGGCCCATGGCGTTACAGGAAATATGGTCAGAGTATTGGCTGATTGGTAGGAGGTAGGAAGTGGGAATAAAAGGATCCTTTTCTGACTGGCTGCCAGTGGCTAGTGGTGTTCTGCAGGGGTCAGAGTTGGGACCACTTTTTATGCTGAATATCAAGATTTAAATGATGGAATAGATGGCTTTGTTGCCAGGTTTGCAGATGATATAAAGATTCGTGGAGGGGCAGGTAGTGCTGAGGAAACAGGTAGGCTGCAGAAGGACTTGGATTAGAAGAATGGACAAGAATGTAGCAAATGAAATACAATGTTGGAAAATGCATGGTCTTTCACTTTGGTAGAAGAAATAAATGTGCAGACCATTTTCTAAATGGGGAGAAAATCCAAAGATCTGAGATGCAAAGGGTCTTGGGAGTCGCTGGGCAGAACACCCTAAAGGTTAACTTGCAGGCTGAGTCAGTGGTGAGGAAGGCAAATGCAATGTTAGCATTCATTTCAAGAGGCTTGGAATACAAGAGCAGGGGTGTGACACTGAGGCTTTATAAGGCATTGGTGAGGCCTCACCTTGAGTATTGTGAACAGTTTTGGGCTCTTCGTCTAAGATATGATGGCATTGGAGAACGTTCAGAGGAGGTTCACAAGGATGATTCCGGGAATGAAAGGGTTATATGAGGAATGTTTGATAGCTCTGAGTCTGTACTGGCTGGAATTTAGAAGGATGAGGGGAAGATCTCATTGAAAGGTCTAGACAGAGTAGTAGGGAGGAGTCTAGGACAAGAAGGTGCAGGTTCAGGATAGAGGGCCGTCCATTTAAAACAGATGCGGAGAAACCTCTTTATCCAGAGACTAGTGAATTGTGGAATTTATTGCCGCAGGTGGCTATGGAGGCTTGGTCACTGGGTGTATTTAAGGCAGAGCTTGATAGGTTCGATTGAACACAGCATTAAAGGGTACAGGGAGAAGGCAAAGGACTGAGGCTGAGGAGGGAATAAAGGATCAGTCATGATTGAATGGCAGAGCAGACTCGATGGGCCAAATGGCCTAATTCTGCTCCTATTCCTTATGACCTTTTGGAGTTAAGCAGTATTTGAGGGAGAAAGAAATTGTTATTGTTTGGGTTGAAACCCTTGAATCAGAACACAGGGATCCTGATGCAGGGTATCAAGCTGAAGCATCAACAATTCCCTTCCTCCCACAAATGCTGCTCAGCCCACTTGAGTTCCTCCAGCAGATTGTTTGTTGAGCCTAATATCTACTGTGGAGAAAATGTTCAAATCAATTATTAAGCAAATAATATCAGCACGACTGGGGAAAGGAAAACATATTAGTGAATTAAGCAGAGTGGTCTTGGCTTCCTGAGGGAGAAATCATATCTGACAAATAGAAGCATAGAAAACCTACAGCACAATACAGGCCCTTCAGCCCGCAAAGCTGTGCCAAACACATCCTTACCTTAGAACTAACTAGGTTTACCCATAATCCTCTATTTTTCTACGCTCCACATATCCATCCAGGAATCTGTTAAAAGACCCTCTCATTTTCACCGCCTCCACCACCATCACCAGCAGCCCATTCCATGCACTCACCATCTCTACGTAAAAAAAAACAAAAAAAACTTACCCCTGACATCCCCTCTGTGCCTACTTCCAAGCACCTTAAAGCTATGCTGTCTCATGCTAGCCATTTCAGTCCTAGGAAAAAGCCTCTGACTATCCACACAATCAATGCCTCTCATTATCTTGTACACCTCTATCAGGTCACCTCTTATCCTCCATTGCTTCAAGGAGAAAAGGCCAAGTTCATTCAACCTATTCTCATTAGGCATGCTCCCCAATGCAGGCAACATCCTTGTAAATCTCCTCTGCACCCTTTCTATGGTCTCCACGTCCTTCCTGTAGTGAAACGACCAGAATTGAGCACAGTACCCCAAGTGGGGTCTGACTAGGGTCCTATATAGCTGCAATATTACCTCTCGGCTCTTAAAGTCAATCCCACTATTGATGAAGGCCAGTGCTCCGTATGCCTTCTTAACCACAGAGTCAACCTGTGTAGCTGCTTTAAGTGTCCTATGGACTCAGACTCCAAGGTCCCTCTGATCCTCCACACTGCCAAGAGTCTTGCCATTAATGCTATATTCTGCAATCATATTTGACTTACCAAAATGAACCACCTCACACTTATCTGGGTTGAACTCCATCTGCCACTTCTCAGCCCAGTTTTGCATCCTATCAATGTCCCGCTGTAACCTCTGACAGCCTTCCACATTATCCACAACACCCCAACCTTTGTGTCATCAGCAAATTTACTAACCCATCCCTCCACTTCCTCATCCAGGTCATTTATAAAAATCACAAGGAGTAGGGGGTCCCAGAATAGATCCCTGAGACACATCACTGGTCACTGGCCTCCATGCAGAATATGACCCGTCTACAAACACTCTTTGCCTTCTGAGGGCAAACCAGTTCTGGATCCATAAAGCAGTGTCCCCTTGGATCCCATGGCTCCTTACTTTCTCAATAAGCCTTGCATGGGGTACCTTATCAAATGCCTTGCTAAAATCCATATAGGCTACATCTACTGCTCTATCTTCATCAATGTGTTCAGTCACATCCTCAAAAAATTCAATCAGGATCATAAGGCAGGACCTGCCGTTGACAAAGCTATGCTGACTATTCCTAATTATATTATACCTCTCCAAATGTTCATAAATCCTGCCTCTCAGGATCTTCTCCATCAACTTATCCTCTGGAACCTCTCCTGTCCTCATTGATAATGATGCAAAGATCATCACCAGAGGCTCAGCAATCTCCTCCCTCACTTCCCACAGTAGCCTAGGGTACATCCCGTCCGATCCTGGTGACTAATCTAACTTGATGCTTTCCAAAAGCTCCAGCACATCCTCTTCCTTAATATCTACATGCTCAAGCTTTTCAGTCCGCTGTAATTCATCCCTACAATCACCAAGATCCTTTTCCATAGTGAATACTGAATCAAAGTATTCATTAAGAACCTCTGCTGTCTCCTCTGGTTCCATGCATACTTTTCCACTGCCACACTTGATTGGTCTTATTCTCTCACGTCTTATCCTCTTGCTCTTCACATACTTGTAGAATGCCTTCGGGTTTTCCTTAGTCCTATCCGCCAAGGCCTTCTCATGGCCCCTTCGGCTCTCCTAATTTCATTCTTAAGCTCCTTCCTGCTAGCCTTATAATTTTCTAGATCTCTATCATTACCTAGTTTTTTGAACCTTTTGTAAGCTCTTCTTTTCTTCTGGACTACTTTTACAATAGCCTTTGTACACCATGGTTCCTGTACCCTACCATGCTTTCCCTGTCTCATTGGAACGTATCTAAGCAGAACCCCACACAAATATCCCTTGAACATTTGCCACATTTCTTCCGTACATTTCCCTGAGAACATCTGTTTCCAATTTATGCTTTCAAGTTCCTCCCTGATAGCCTCATATTTCCCCTTACTCCAATTGAGTGTTTCTCTAACTTGTCTGTTCCTATCCCTCTCCAATGCTATGGTAAAGGAGATAGAATTGTGATCACTATTTCCAAAATGCTCTCCCTCTGAGAGACCTGTATTTGAGTTTTTGAGAAGTTTCAATCAGAGTAGACCAATAGATGCATTGCATTTAGTCTTTCAGAAGCCATTCAACGAGATATCTCACAAAAGGTTAAGTCATAGTTTGGAACCTGTCGTATTGGATGTCAGCATGGATGGAGGTTTGGCTCACAGGTGGGAAATAGCTGGTGGGGAAAAGGAGTCACTTTCAGGATGATAAACAATAACTAGTGTGGTTCTAGGGGGAATCACTGGTGGGGCCACAGCTGTTTAGAATATATATTGATTGCACATAGGAAGGAACTAAAAAGAAGCAAATATGCAGACAACAGAAAATAAGTGCAAAAGGGAGCTGCAAGGAGGATACACAGTTTACAGAGAGAGATTGATACAACATTGGACAAAAAAAACTGGTGAATGGAATATGGAACAAATGTGAAATTGTTAATTTTGGAAAAATAAAGGAACAGTATTTAATAGAAGAACTGCAAAAAGCTGCAGCATAAAGAAATTAGTGGGTCTTTGTGCACAACACACAGAAAGGCAATGCATGACTGCAGCAGGCAAAGAGTTGGCTTTTAGTTCAAGAGGATTGGAATATAAAAGTAGGGAAGCTTCTAACTGCAACTATGCAAGAGTGAGACACATCTACGGCCCTTCAAGCAATTTTGGTCCCCTTATTTGAGGA
The DNA here is from genome assembly GCF_030028105.1 of Mobula birostris. Lineage (NCBI taxonomy): Eukaryota > Metazoa > Chordata > Chondrichthyes > Myliobatiformes > Myliobatidae > Mobula > Mobula birostris. The sequence continues at coordinate 24,974,006 of NC_092384.1, read as the reverse complement.
AAAAATTGGAAGTAATTCAGGGAGGATCCTGGGAATTGAAGTTTTAGACTCAGCTACCCTGAGAAAGAGACTGTGACAATCTATTTCATCTGTGCCCTTTATGATAGTATAAACCTCTCTAAGGTCCCTTGGGGAATAAGCCCCTGCCTATCCAGTCTCTCCTTGCAACTCAAATGTTATTTTAAAAATACTTTTATTCAGGTTGCTAGATAGAGTTTCATGCTGAAGCAATAAATCTCATCCAGGGAGGGAAAGCAAGGGATAATGTAGCAAGGTTTGATGGTTCCACATAATGGCCTCTTCTTAGCTTTTAAGCAACAGAATGAGGATTGGGTATTTAACAGCTGTCACCAAATGAAAGGGCTATTTATTTTGTCAAAACCCGATGTTCTGTGTACTCACAAATGGTGGTGAGCAGTGTGCTGCAAAAGGAATACAAGTGAACAGGAGCAAAATTAAATCACACCTTAATTTTTTTATTACACAGCAAACCCTCCTCTATTTTTCCTCCTGATAGGCACAAGTTGGCTTCTTCTTTGTGATCCTCGTGTCCCTTGCAAATTACATTGTGGGGACAATTATCCCACCGTCAGTGGAGAAACAGGCCAAAGGCTTCTTCAGTTATCGAGGTTCGTAGGATGGTTGGTGAGGTGGCTTATTTTTAAACTATGTTTTATGATTGCAAAATCACAGTCAATTATTTCCTCTAAATTTAAGTATGGCCAACTTATTAAGCAGCCTTTTAACATGATATTTTAGTACTTGATGTTACCTGTAGCTCTAGACCTCCCGTCTGCTCATTGTTTTTCATTATATCTGGTGGTTAGAGTCATAGCTACAGAACACTACAGCAGAGAAACAGGCCCTTTGGTCCATTTAGTCTATGCTGAACTGTTAATCTGCCTAGTCCCATCAACCTGCACCCAGACCATAGCCCTTCATACCCATTATGTACCTATCCAAATTCCACTTAAACGTTGAAATAGAACCTTCATCCACAACTTGTGCGGGCAGCTCACCATCCTCTGAACGAAGAAGTCTCCCTTCGTGTTTCTCTTAAACAATTCACCTTTCACCCTTAACCCATGACCTCTAGTTCTTGTCTCATCCAAATTCAGTGGAAAAAGCTTGCCATCATAAACCTTATCTATACCCCTTATAATTTTGTATACAGTCCATCTATGAAATCTCCACTCGTTCTCCTTGACTCCTGTGAATTAATATTTTTGACAATGTTTGTTTATGCTTATGAACAATAGTGGAAATTGGGGAATATACTCAAATACAGCAAAATTAAATGAACCCTTCAATTAAGTTAATGCCTTCAGGAGAGCACAGGGAAATGTAATTTGAGATGCATGACCCAGACATTGTGGGGGTAGGGTATGCTGTGCAACTTTAAGAGTTTAGAATTCAGTTTTCCAATACAGCACCAGAGTGCTTTAATGAATTTAACTTTCAAATCTGTAGTTTTAAATGTATTCTTCTCTGTTCACTGAGTGCAGTGGGTAAAATAAGTGATTTCAGATTGAAGCTGTCTTCCTCAGTGTCAGCAGCCCAGTTTTGATCCTAACCGCAGTGCTGTATGTGCAGAGTTAGCACATTCTCCCCCATGACCACGTGAGTTTCTTCAGGGATACTCTGATTTCCACCCACGTGCCAAATATTTGCTGATGGTAAATTGCCCCTAGTGTAGATAATTGGCAATCAAGAGCAGATGAAGGACACCAAGAGAGGAGATGTAAGGGTAAATGGAAATAGGAGGGGTGGGCGGACTGCTTTTTTGAGAGAGGGCACAAATGGTGGTGGTGGCATCCGTTAGTCTCGTGAGACCTTGGATCTGCGCCTGCAAAGTCTAAAGTGTCCCCTCCAGGGCGCAGGCCTGGGCAAGGTTGTATGGAAGACCGGCAGTTGCCCATGCAGCAAGTCTCCCCTCTCCACGACACCGATGCTGTCCAAGGGAAGGGCAAGGACCGATACAGCTTGGCACCAGTGTTGTCGCAGGAGTTGTCAGAACGAGGTTGAAGGCAATATTGGACTGCCTTAGGGACTCCAGCTCCGGATTTGTCCTCAGGATTTACTCCCGTAGCCTTTCCCATGAGTGGGTATGGCCGCAAGGCAGTGGAGGTTTGAAATCAGAGTTTTCCCTCTCTTAGATGGACTGCCTTCCCAGGCTGACGAGCTCCATCTACCCGAAGCACTTCTCCTGTCAGTAGAAACTGTTCCGCCGGGCTTAGAGGCTAAACCACATGAGAAGGCCAGGAGTTGGACTTGGTTGTCAGAGGCTATTTGAGGCGCATGCCGTGAGGAGCACTTTTAGGTAGTGGGGGCGTGTCCCCATTGCCACTCCTCGACTTGACAACCTTGGAACCACAAATGGTAATAAGTAAGCTTGTTATTTGGATGGTTCTGCTGCTAAAATCCACTCTTTGAATAGCTTATTATATTGCTCTCATCTTGGTAACTCCAAACTATTGCAAGCAATTTTGCAGTTTTTTAGCGTTTTACAATTGGTAGCAGTATCCAGTATGGCATTCATCAGAAAACAAAATGAATTTGATTTTCCATTAAAATATGTGGTGAATGAATTGGTTCAACCCTTGACGCTGATTTTGCTTTGCAGGTGATATTTTTGCCCAAAACTTTTTGCCCAACTGGCGAGGTAAGGATGCATCATTCTTTGGCATGTTTTCCATTTTCTTCCCCTCTGCGACTGGGATCCTGGCAGGTGCAAACATCTCCGGTGACTTGAAGGTAATTCAAAATATTATGGCTTAATACAGAGGAATGGTTTCCTCAAGTCTCAATGATGTGCAGTTGATGTGAACATAATGCTCCCTTTTGTAATTTTTGTAAAGCTCGTTTTCTTGTTTTTTATCAGGAGAATATATCAGTGGCCTCAAGGGAAATTCTGGTTTTATGTTCTTCATGTTGTATTGGTAGCATTTTATAACAACTATGTGTTTGCTTTAAGATTTTGTGCATTGACTTTTGACCGTTCAGATTTGTTTGTGTAAATGTAGTAGAGTTCACCAGTGAGTTACTAATTCAGGAGGTGTGAGCAAAAAATAATGAAAAATATGGACACTATTGAATGTTATGAATGTGCAGGTTTAGTTGTGATTTATTATGAGAACAGCCATTTAATGCTTAGCCCAAAGTTTTTTTTTTCTTAAATTAAGCAGAAGCAAAACGCCTAGTTTGCCCAAGCAATAATAATGACTGAAACACACCCCTGAACTGAGCCAAATATAAAAATCAATCTACTTCAATTCCTCATTGTTCTTACGGCTGGAAGGAAATGATTAGTTTCAGGGTAAAACTGATAAATTATTTTTGAAAAACATTTTTCAGGCCTTTCTGCTTTGGAAGGGATCGTAGTTAAAGGATGCCTGTGTAGAATGAATATAATCTATTGAGAAAGCAACACAAGACAGGATGAATTGAGCTAAACAAAGCTGGACCTGTTTATAGAGACAACAGTCATTTTAAGTGTGATAGAACCAACCTGCAAATGATTTTTCAGTCTACATTATTTCATTTGAATTCACTTACCAAACTTGAAGCCAAGTAGAAGGTTAATTGTGAAATTGTCATTACTTGAGATCTGAACTGACCTTGAACCAACCAGCAGTTCAAATACATTCAGGTCATCTTCGAAACGCAAGAAAGTGAATTCAAGTTCTTGATACCTATTGGAACCCAAGTCAATCAAATACAACCAGGTTGTGTGGGTTTAATTCTTAAAAACAGAAGATATTTCACAGCAGTTTTGAGCAATTAGTTAAGCAACCATGGTTGCTAGTTAATATTATCTAATGTTCTTATTTTAAATGCAACACTCCATCAGTCTTCAAATGTGTTCTATCCGTTAACCAAATTTGTCTTTCATCTGCACAAGTTCTCTAAACCCATTTTCAGTGCCATTTGTCTAAATCAGGAGTAGTAACAATAATTTATAATGGGACACTCAAACTCCACTCTTATTATTACTATCTATACTTGGTACTAATGTGTAGGAAATTTTTAATTAAATTATGATTGACAATTCAAAGTGAATACTTACAGAATGTATTATATATGTTCTTACTGAGCTATCTTTAAATGTGGACAAAAATGGAATTTCAAAGATAAAAATACTGGGTTATTGGTGATACAGAAATAAGTCAATGGTCTATTCTGCCTGTAGTCATTTGTCTCCCAATGTGTCACTTAGCCTTATTCCCATTACACTTCTCTCATAGGATCCTGCTGTAGCCATCCCCAAGGGAACCTTGTTTGCCATTTTTTGGACAGCACTTTCCTACCTCATAATTTCTGTCACTATTGGTAAGTTATATCGGACAGTTTTTTATTTACCATTTATCACATTGCTATACAGTGCCTAAGCTTGCTTTTGATATTAAAATACGTATATGCTATTTACCCTCCTTAATTTAAAGCTGATTAGTACAAATGATCCAGTCCCATTTTTTTAAAGTTGCTTATATTGTTTGACTTAATTATTGATTACTAATTATTAACTTAATTAAGATAAGTG